>NW_027287205.1:79306089-79728398 GCF_022747635.1 Hetaerina americana | reverse complement strand
TGGAGTGACAGTTCATTGAAGAAACTCACTCTCTATTACCATTTTTCATGAAATTATAGCGCAATATTCACTATAAACGGTTTCAAATAATATTTCGGGTGACTCATATGTGAATTTATTCTTTATCCATAGAGAATAGTGGTTTTTCGTTCATATTTAATGTTAATAATGGATTTTCTTAAATCCAAGTCAAAGATTACCAATTCTCGTTAATTGAACGGAAGGAGAAATTCTAACTGAGGCATTAAGAGCTGTGAGGGGTCAGCTTGAAAGTAGTTAGGAAGCTTATGCGTCGAAATGCTCTAGATAATCCAATAATTTATCTTCAGTTTGACATATTGTGTACACATTTCAGCCATTATTGATAATTAAAAAAAATAAATAAGAATTTTATGAGACACAGATTCTGAAATAATTAGAAAACGAAAGAAATGATACTTTGAGGACAGTAGCAGGGCTAAGTCACATTTCGAAGTTTGAGATTGCAAATGAATAGCTCCGACATAGGAATCATTAATGGCAAAAATGAGAAGACTAAAATTGATTTTAGATAAGGTGCTGCTTTCGAAAAAGGGACAGCTAAAGCTCTAGGGGCATGTTAAAACAGAATAGGTAAAAATAACTCAATAAGGCAGAACAATACACCGTAAGAGAAAGGCCAATAAAACAAGAAAATTACTTGCCTATGCAGGTGATATCAATATGATTAGTCGTAGAGCAAAATTTACATAGGAACAATGTACACAGATAAAGACACATACTTGAAATTTTGGTTTAGAGATTAAACCAGTGCAAACAAAATTGATGCCACCGAAAAAAATCTGGAGTATTTCACATACCATTTAAGAAGACTCCATTAAGCTCCTCGATCGATTCAATACACGTGGGTGCCATTAAATGCAGACGACGTAAATGATGGAAAAGTCAACGGTTTAATAAACCTGGTAAATAAATTTCGCAATGCACGTATCATGTTCTTAGAACGAAAAATTTTCAAAATAATGATAGGTTGAGAACACACAAAACTGTCATAGGACATATTTTAACTAACGGAAGCAAGGATTATGACAGAGAAGACAAAAAGTATGCTTGACCAATTTGTGAGGAAAGTACTGAGGAAAGCTCTTGGATCTGTTAGTATAGAATTTGAAGAATCTGATTCAACGATTAACTGTGTGTTAAAGATTCACTTCGGTCCAAGTTCATCCAACTACGAAAATGGTAGTGAGCTCGACATTGAAGACAAGAAGCTGCCAAGGAAGCCATTGAGTCGCTGAATATATGGTAAAAGAAAGTAGGAAGACCTCAAAAGCACTCGGAAGGTGAAGTACAGTACAATTAGACAACCAGTGATCTTTTAAAGTTGCAACTCCGGACGTTAGTGGCAGTAAATTGACAGCTATGGTGACAGAAGAGAGGAAAATACTCAATATCAGCAACAATACCGTAAAATAGAGAGCAAGATGAAGTGCAGAGGCAAAAAAAAGAAGAACTACGGAAAACGAAGCGCAGTGTAGGGCTCATTTTTGAGACAAAAGGGTAATTGTAGAAAGGTTTCGGCGTTAATGTACGAGGAAGGGAGAAACGTTTCTTTTTTAAAAATTAGAAAATATGACAGACAATGAGTGGAAGTTAAAGAAATGCTATAGGTGAGAAAATAAGAGTAAGAATACTGATGGGAAAACAGTGAAATTTTATTTTTATTGCAGAACTAGGAAGTTTAAGTGAATGACAGAAATGAAGAAGGCATGTCAGGGAAAGGGGTAAGGGCAGGAGGAGCTGACAAATGAATGATTAAGCACTCTTTGTTCTTACTGATAGTATATGGGATCCTCCTGAATTTGGATTGATTGCCGAAAAGGATCTCTTGCAAATTAGAGTAACCAGATTTATAAAACCTACTTATGATCAATTAAGTAGCGTGTCAGAAATATTATAGGAGCTAGGAAATACTAGAGGATTTAAAAATCACTCATTGAGTACAATTACATATTATAATTACATTATGCAAAGCACAGATTAAATCTCTTGCAAAAATGGGAAGGATGACTCTGTAGCAATCTGTGGTAAATTAATTATTACCCCCATCGTACTACGGTAGGTGAGAGCATGCTAATAATATTTGAGATATTAACGATAAAACAGATAGATTTTAGATGTCATTTTTTCCACTAACGATGAGGAATCGGAATATACTTAGATAAAGATCACGTAACGTTGTCCGACCTCGGTCAGGGTAAAAATATTCTGATCAAAATTAGTTTAATGTGTATTCACCCCCTGCCATAAACCCTAGCAGTGGCTTGAAGGGTACTAAATAGTACTAAATATAGTTCAGTATTAAATCAGAAGTTTTTAAGAGTCTCTAATAGCTACGAGACCATCAACAAACTGCCTCTCTACTGTAGAGTGTCATGATAAACAAAGAAAAGTAATAGCTGAAGAACACATACAGGAATGCAGGAATCTAACTATAAATGTATAAAATGAACAGTTTTCCTTATATATTTACGAATATTATATATTACACAATGCTTAACCTAATGTGGCGGTGATTTGAAGTTGAGCTGAAGCATAATTAAAAGAATACATAATGAAACTTAATGTGAACTCGTGAAGATTATATATGTTATTTGCGTTGTCATTGGAGAGATGGTTACTGTCCCGTCTAAAATGCTAGACATTATGCAACATATTTCCAAATTTATGTCTTTTTGTGGGTAAGGAACAGCGAATTGGATTGATTACGAAAGGGGGGTTGTAATGGAATGCGTGTCAGGAGTAACGAAAAGCCCCACTCGCCCCATCCTCTTTGAATACACCCCGACTCGGACATTTCCTCCCAAATCCACAGGGAACACTCCTGACCTTCCCATTCGCACATTCTTCCACCCACCTCTCGTCTTCACTCCCCTCCGACTTCCTTCACAATTTCCATCCTCTTCGACACGATCCTGTTCTTTCTCTAGACGTTGCTATGCAAATTCATCGTTATCAAAATCATCGTTATCCTTTTCACCCGAATTTTTATAATTAATCCCCGTACTTGACTGAAAAGAAAGTTTTTAAGCTATTGAGTTTTATTTACTACTCTGCAAGCAATCAATAGGGTGAGCGGCAGGGGGTGATTACACACCATACGGTCCTTGAGCCAAAACACATTATGTAATCTTTTAAAAATACGAGTTACGAGACCATCCCAGAAGGGAATCGTGCGGAATCTCTCTCTGATCAACATTCGTTACTAGCCATTCCAAGTGAGTCATAAATGAGTTAATACACTCTAAACGTCAATTTATAAGCTCTGGTCCAATTAGAATGTTCAATATTTTAAGATTCATTCATTCAAGGCATTCTACCTTTTTTAATGTAGATTTAAGACGGTGCCTTTTATTCATGTTTATTTTTGAATCCATTTTGTCCGTCCATATTTATCATGGGAACGCTAAATTGGGATGATATCCCGTTGATTTCATCAATAGTTTTTGCTCACGTGACACACTCGAATGGCCACCCCGTCGGGTCGGAGGCCTTTGCAGCCGCCTCACTGAGGAACAGACGCTGCATGGATCACCTTTCGTCTGACCCCTGCCCTTCAACCCCTTTGTATGGGTGACCCCACCAGGGAGAAATAACATTTTCCTAGTCAGCACAGCTCTAGGAGTCATTGAAACGAGCAAGCCCTTCCACCACGACAAGGATTTTTAAGATGAAAGCTAAGTAAACCTACGAAATGAAATGCATAACAAATATAAGAGGGTCATCCGGAAAGTAGTACCCGTTCGTGAAATAAAGACACAAAAGTAAATATTAACAAACATAAAAAATTTTATTTGAAAGAGGATACTTTAAACTACTTCTCAACATAATCTCCAAGCAAATTAAGGCATTTGTCATAACGTGTGACAAGTTTCTGTATTCCTGCTGCATAGTCCTTCGCCGCCAGCTCATTGAGATACGCGAGGGACCCATCTTGCACAAATTTTTGCATAATGCAGATGGTGTTTAACAATTTCATGAACAATTGTTCGAGAAACATTGGGAAAATGCTCACAGATGTCATCAATTGTGACGCGCCGATCGTTCCTCACGAATTCGTCAACTGAGCTCACCAGTTGGTCTGTAATGACAGACGGTCTCCCCCGAACGCTCATCGTCGTGTGTGTTCCCCCCTCCCCATGTTGAAGTTGCGACACCACCGCCGAACAGACGACTCGTCCATTACATTGTCTCCATACACCTCCTTTAATTGGCGATGAATATCACATGGGCGAACGTTTCTTGCATTGAGGAATTTAATCACTGCCCTCACTTCACAACTGGCGGCGTTCTCAATTTTTTTAAACATTGTAACCAATCACAGAAACAACACAGGCAATGCTAGCGTCACGCAACTTGGCTCAGAGAAGGCAGACAAGCCACTGAAGCTATCTGACCTCGTCCAGCGGCTACTCGCGTCGTCAGCACTTCATGCGGCACGAACGGGTACTACTTTCCGGATGACCCTCGTATATTCAACATAAGTTATGGATATTCGGGGAGTTATTTACTCCTGGTTTTGCTCTAGAAACTGATCTGGTAATATTTAATGTTAAGTGTGATTTAAGTTTTTATAACATTCTTTTGTTAATTGGTTGTAATTCATTACTTTCTTGAGCATTGATCGCGTGATTACAATACTGATACGAAATCAAAACATTCTATACCCACAATGCATTTGAAGAGGATTTCCTTGATAATGATGGCATGTGACTTTCAGCTAACAATATTACATTATTTTAATAATTTTCCGTATGAATTAGTGAGGGTATGGTTTTTGTTAGAAGAGTATTTTCGTACCATTGTCTAGGCTATGTGCATCCAAAATCTGCTTTAAGGGGTAGAATACCAGCAATAATATTCTTCTGATAAACCACAGTTATCAACCAGAAGGTAGATTTGTTGGGTGGTGGGTAGGTTAGGCTGTACTAAGCCCAACGGTTTCATTGAAATTCAAATATCGGAGGAGGAGGGGCAGTTCCTTTCCATGTGATGGCTATGGTTTGTCAAAATGTTAAGAAGTCCCCTGGAATCGAAAAGTGGTAGTGATTAGTAAATAATAATTACTTCATTTTAGATGTTACACTCCTGGTGTTAAATCATCCCCTGCCACGCTTCTTAGGGGTGAGTTAAAGGTAGTATGTAAGGTGTAGATTGAGTGTTTGCATGTGTGTGGGGTGTAAAGTGTTCATGCATGAATTTATGCCAAGTTTTTTTTTTTTGGGTATATGATTTTGTGGTTATTGCATGCGGTTTTTTTTCTCTTTCTTTTCTAAATTACGGGTGGTGTCCTAACACCCCCCGCCACACGCCCTTGCGGCGGCTTGCGGGGTATTAAATAGATGTAGATGTAGATGAATTTGCAGTTTTCGTGTAGCAAGAGTCAAAGACGCTTAAAAATTCCATTCATACTGCTGAAAATTAAAGCATTCATTTTAAAAACATTTAATTTTAACTTCAATAGCGTAACGATATTTTTTATATGACACCCCTGGCTACATCCCCCCGTAATGAGTATTGAACATACTATGTATGGAAGAATTTATTATCCAATTCCATATAGCTATCGCGTAGTGATTTTCAAGTATCATTACCTCATATATAAATCATTAATTCAGTCTTGAAAGTCTCTCAGAGTAACTTACTTATTTGTGCAACATGGACACCTATTCCTTCTCACTGATAATCTTGTATTATTATTTGGCTTGCTCTAATATACGTGTACTATTGGCCACAACCTACTGGTGCATTATCGACGGATATGATAGATAATTTACCCATTATTATGAATAGAATTGAAGGCCAAGAACATGTATGAGTAGTGTACTTTAAAACAATTACCATATTCTTTGTAAGTGTGGCAATTTTTGTATTATTTTAGGCTAAGAAAATCATTAGCTTTCACTTATTTCAGGATTTAAAAACTTAGATTTATTCTTCATGTGAAACATCTTTTTATGAAACCGATTTTCGTTTAAAATGTTCATAAGCAAATGTATCCATAACTTTTTTATGTATCATATGAATTTTATATTAAAGTAGCGTCCGTGAAAATAAATTTTTACGATTTCTTTTAATTTATTCCCAAATTTTTCCAGTTAGAAAAACTATTTATCGTATTTGAGATTATTAGAAACACGCAATTATTATTAATTAACTATAGCGTTACTTTAAAATAAAAATTCTATTGTTCTCTATTAAAACTATTCAAAACTGCTAAAAAACCTCTCTGGTCCTTCATTGAAAATTGTAAGTCATATAGCATACTAGCATACTAGTAAGTCATAGCATATAGTATAACTTGAGACAAATTTCAAATGCATGCACTGCCATGTAATTATTAATTACGTTTCTTAAAGTTGACAGCGTGCACATTCACAAGTGCCCTTTTATACTTAACTCTATTGCCATATAAGACACGCATGGAGTAACGTGGGCGGACAAGGAATTTAATCTGTACATGAAAACTTGGTCACGCAGCATTCATTTCGCTTTAAGAGTTGTAACCAACTGCCATTCACCTAACAGAGAAACGTAAACAATTTAAAGAACATGAAAAAGTTTTACTCGACATTATATTATGGTGTCACTATTTATTTTGCTTTGTCTCTATGAGTGCAAGGTTGAGTAAGAGCAATGAGCAATTTACCTAAGGTTTTATTAATTTGACTACTATATTGCACCATTGACTGCTGTTGAAGTTACACTTTACTATTGCCAAAACTTGTTTCCAGGAGTACTTATTGGCATAAAGTTCTCTCTTTGGTCGGTAAATATTATTGATGAACGAGCTATTGTGAATTGATCTAATGAAGAAGTGAGCTGTAAATTATGAATTGATTTGCAATATAATGAAAACTGCTGAAGCATTGAATTTTGCTGAATACCACTACTATAACTAAGCTAGGGAGCTGAAGGAAAGGAGAAGTGTAGATTAAGATACAGCTTAAGTGAAACCAAGTAGCTAACCTTAGATATTGAAGACGTTATGCAAGTGATGAGCTCAGTAAATTATGTCCCGAGAAAAACCTTTTAGTGAGAGTTTGAATTGAAGTTCAGAGAGTGAACTTGCAAAGATGTTATTCTTCATCGAATTTTAAGTATTATTCGCCTTTTATAAACATTAAATACCGAATTTCAACTTCTTTGAATTAACTGTTTGACAGTCAAACCCGAGAGGTCTCGCAAATTATTTGTACTCCTATATACATTGGTCGCTTGGATCATGCATATAAAATTCGGGAAATAGATGCCAGAACTAGCCGCCTCAAGGACTCCTTCTTCCCACGGACAATACGGGATAGCAACTGCAGGGTTATAATTAGCAAAAATTCCACTTGCCACCCTCAGCGTCTACAAAATAATTAGTTCTATTTAAATGCATGCTCTTCCACTAACCTTGCGTGTTTTGTTATACGAGGGTCATCCGGAAAGTAGTACCCGTTCGTGAAATAAAGACACAAAAGTAAATATTAACAAACATAAAAAATTTTATTTGAAAGAGGATACTTTAAACTACTTCTCAACATAATCTCCAAGCAAATTAAGGCATTTGTCATAACGTGTGACAAGTTTCTGTATTCCTGCTGCATAGTCCTTCGCCGCCAGCTCATTGAGATACGCGAGGGACCCATCTTGTACAAATTTTTGCATAATGCAGATGGTGTTTAACAATTTCATGAACAATTGTTCGAGAAACATTGGGAAAATGCTCACAGATGTCATCAATTGTGACGCGCCGATCGTTCCTCACGAATTCGTCAACTGAGCTCACCAGTTGGTCTGTAATGACAGACGGTCTCCCCGAACGCTCATCGTCGTGTGTGTTCCCCCTCCCCATGTTGAAGTTGCGACACCACCGCCGAACAGACGACTCGTCCATTACATTGTCTCCATACACCTCCTTTAATTGGCGATGAATATCACATGGGCGAACGTTTCTTGCATTGAGGAATTTAATCACTGCCCTCACTTCACAACTGGCGGCGTTCTCAATTTTTTTAAACATTGTAAACAATCACAGAAACAACACAGGCAATGCTAGCGTCACGCAACTTGGCTCAGAGAAGGCAGACAAGCCACTGAAGCTATCTGACCTCGTCCAGCGGCTACTCGCGTCGTCAGCACTTCATGCGGCACGAACGGGTACTACTTTCCGGATGACCCTCGTAATAACCCATTCTTTCGGAATGACCTCATTCGTGTTCTGTTCATCTGTTTTTAAGTCTCCCTTTCAATCCCTCGTCCCTCTCCGCGGGAGCAAATTCCTGCTACCTGCAACGTTGGGTCGCATTCCCTGCCTTTTACTGTCTCCTCGGGGGGTAGAGTGTTTTGTGGTGCATGTTCATGTGGTAGTGATGTTTCACATTCTTTCTTGTTGTATCCTAGCTTGCGTGTTGTAGGATGGCTTTCGTGCTGCATCCTGGGGTGCAGTTTTTTGCTGTTTTGCGGTATATGTGTTTGCATGAGTGTTGGATGAAGGGATTTTTGCATGAGTGTGTGCGCTGCTGTGGGTGTAATTTTCCGTGTTGTTTTTTTGCATGTGGTATTTTTCCTTTTTACGGTTGGTGACCTAACACCCCCCGCCACACGCCCTTGCGGCGGCTTGCGGGGTATTATGTAGATGTAGATGTAGATGAGAAATGTATAACTGTTAGAGCAAGAGTTATTGTCCAGTGTGTGTTCGCAAATTACATTGGAGTGTTAGATTGATGTTGAAAACGTTATCTACATCTACATCTACATAATACCCCGCAAACCGCCGACAGGGCGTTTGGCGAGGGGTGTTAGGTCACCAACCGTAAATAGGAACAATACCACATGCAAAATCAACAGCATAAAAAATTACACCCACAGCAGCGTACACACTCATGCAAAATCCCCTTCATCCAACACTCATGCAATTACATATACCTTAAACCAACAAAAAACTGAACCCCAGGATGCAGCACGAAAGACATCCAACAACGCGCAAGCCAAGACACAAGAAGGAAGAAGACGAAACTTCACCACCACAAGAACTTGCAACACAAAACTCTCTCCTCCCCAAGGAGACTGTGAAAGGTTGGGAATGTGACCCAACGTTGCAGGTAGCGGGTTGGGACCCCCCGTGGAGAGGGACGAGGGATTGAAGGGAATTATATTCTCTATTATTTCCTCTTTATTATATTGTTCATCTTAAATTCTATTAAGATGAATAATACCAGCGTGCTGTGAAGTTTATTGCTTTTGATATAAATGACTGTTTCCATGTGGTGAAAAGATGTGAGCCATGACCTGGTAAACGGATGTTTCAGGATATAAAGTCCAAGTCTCTCTCTCTAGTAAGTTGTCGACACAATCTGAAACTCACCGATCATCCACGAAGCACATAACTCTTGAGACTATGCAGATAAATATGTGTATAGGTCGGAATTGACAGACTAATCGAAAAGGTAGAAAAACCCATTACTCATCACTTTATTGCTACAGCCCCTTGCTTTTGTTTATAAAAGATCGGATGTTAGTTTATTAACCATATTTTGTATTTTTTATGCATTCAGTTATTTTTCTTCGCCAACTTACATATCAGCATTTCTTTTCCTAAAAACCGCTTGAAAAATATCAAGGGTTTTCCTCTGTCTCTCTTGACGTCCAGAACATGCGTATTTTTTTCAGCTGATCCTTTCTGGAACACCACATTACTAACAATACTAACCCATTTGATTTCCACCCGCTCTTATTGGTGCAATATTAAAAAATACACGCATATGCCATTTTTTGGACTGATGTTTTTTGGGTCACAGTGGCGTTATATTTTACACTTTGATCTCACCCTGGATTCAATGAAGAAATTAAATACACTAAGTAGTTTATAACTGTGACCAGATTTCTAGATATGCCTCTGAGAGTTGATTTGACCACCTTTGCTATGAGTAAACAATTATCTGTATATTTTATGTACCTTGAAATGGGCTGGCCACCAATCAAATGGAGAGAAAGTAGGAATGGTGGGGGAGGAGGGGGCGTTATTTGGAGAAATCCAAAAAAAGCAGGAAAAATGCAAAGAACTTTGATTGGCATTGGAATACTGAAGACGATGATAGAAAGGGGGGACTTTAATCAAACAGAGTAGCGGTGGGAATACAGGTATGATAAGGCTGCTGTGCGGAATGAAGGGAGGAAGAATGTTGCAAAATTGTTCAGTGTTTATTTTTTAGTCAGGTGTCAGGTTATGTCTTGTTAGACGAGGTTTAGACATTTAGAAATGTGGTCTGTGTCCATCCATAAAAATTATCTAATAACAGTAGAATATGACAGATCCAATGCGAAGAATTAGTGTTAAAATACTAAAAAATTTCCTCTGAATATGCATGAGCTAATGCAATATTGTTATGCGATACTCGTAAATGTCATCAGCCGGCATCCCTTTTAGGCAACGGTTTCTCAACTTATTAATAAGAGACAATAATAGCTACAATGCAATAGCCATGATCAAATCAGTGAAGAAGCAAAATCCCTAATTTTAAAACTATTCAATTGATCAGACTATTTTTTCAGGGGTGATAGTTTGTAAACTTGGGATGAGCTCTGATTAGCTGCTCGGTTACTTTATTCTAATGTAACCTCCAACTCTTCAGTTCACCAAGGCAAATCCATTTGAAGATTGTACCGGAATAGCTGGTGCTTCCACTCGATACTCTGTCTTTTGGGCTCAAGGTCGTAGTGATTGATCCAGATCTCGTCGTAAGTCACTTTTCTTTCAAATAAAGTGTCTCCTTTAATTAAAATTTGTTGAATTAAATCTTGATAATGAAACGGATCGATTCTTCATGAGCATCAGTAAGCTACTTGAAAACCCATTTCGCTCACGTTTTTCTGTCCTTTAAGTGGTCAGAAATGATATTGTGAACGGTTACAACACCTTCTTGAACTTCCTCAGCTATCATTTTAACAGTAATTCTTCTGTAATCGCGAATAAGTTGATTGAACCTTGATTCGAGCGAGAGATCAGAGACTTCGCATTAAGGTCCACTTTGCGGTTAATCACCCACACTTATTAGGCCACTTACAAACCGAATAACAGAATTTTAAGTATTTTTGGTATATTTTTAGTACCTTGCCAGCCACCATTAGGGTATGTGGCAGGGGGTGAATGCACACAAGACTAATTAATGCTAATTTACTAAGCGTTATTACTGCTAAGCACTACCCCTAATTCTAACATTCAAACGGTTCATACCACTTAAGCCATATTGTATTAACATTATAGAAAGTATTTAAATTGATTTTACACTTTCTGCGACTAAAAAGTGATAATAATAGAGTGCTGTTTTTTTAAGGTGCAATTTTTGTGGACTAGCCCATGTGAACTGACGATTTTAAGGTTATGCTGACATAAAATATTTGAACATATAATCAGAGCTCATCCCAACGTTGCGATCTAACACCCCTGAAAAGATGGTAAAGATTTATTAAATAGTTAAAAAATTAGGGCTTTTTTCTCTTTTCTTATTGAATAACCCGCGTATAATGACATATTATTTTTTCTCTTCCGGTACGGCTTGTACGTATGACACACGTAATGCTAATTAATTTCCGATATGTGATAACATCTACATTTTTACTAATTTGTTTTTTGCTACGGTGTATTTTATCTCGTTTGCATATATTTTTGCCGAAGTCACATAGACGATTTTTATTACCTTTTGGTAGAAATTTTATATTATAGCCGTTATTAACTTCGACGCTTTTTTCCATATTCCTTACTTTGGGCATTTCATTCCAAACGATCAACTCCTTTCAGGGATGGTAGAGATTGTAGTGAGATTCTAACGATTCTTTTTCATTTATTCAAGAAATATGGCCAAGGATCTTATTCCGCCGCCTTAGTGAACTGTTGCAAAGTTATCCTTCGGTAGCAGCCTGTAGAGTAAATTGGAAACTTAGATCTAGGAATGATTCCTCCCCTCATGAACTCTCTTTCAAAACCTTCGCATTAATAATCCATTTTTGAAATTTTCGTTTAATATGTTCAATGACCGCTTCATCAAGTAATTGATGATAAATATAAATTGGTTTAAAAATAATTTTGATAAAGCTAAAATGCTATCATCGGTAAGTTATCCTTTAGTGCTGATTGGTTCTGAATGGCCCTCAAAACTGGGGCAAAGGAGTCTTTTAAAAACTTCATAATATAACAAAATATGCTCAAGTAAAAAAATTTTCGGTGTGTTCCAGAAGTAATGCTTTGAATTTCCAGCACCGCTTCTACTAGTTGGAGTTGGATCAAACTACTTGGAGTAGGTGAAGAGAACGCTAAGCTTTGAGTGACACACCGACCAGTCCCCAAAGCCCCAAAGGCAAGAATGAGAAAATAAAAAGTGAAAACAATGCTCATTGTCTTTTTCGACCGTAAAGGAGTGGTCCAAAAGGAGTTTGTTCCTCGAGGACAGAGATTTAACCCTGCCTACTACGAGGAGTTTCTAGAAAGACTCCAAAAAAGGGTCATCAGGACGAGAAAAGACATCTCCAGGCAACTCCATCACGACAACGCGCCATACCCCAACGCGGTACGAGTCTACATCTACTCAATACCCCGCAAGCCGCCGCAAGGGCGTGTGGCGGGGGGTGCTAGGACACCACCCATAATTTAGAAAAGAAAAATAATTAAAAAAAAAAATATAAAAAAAAAATAAAATCCCACAGTTCCTGGCCAAGCAGCAGCTGCTGACTCTGCTCCACCTCCCCTATAGTCCTGTATGTCGCCCCAGCAGACTTCTTTTTTCCCTCGGATTAAGGCGGCCCTGAAATAAACCAGTTTTTCGTCCACAGGAGAGATCCAATCAGCCTGGACGAAGACCTTGTGAGACGTCCCCGAAGATGCCTTCCAGGGCGTCCAGGTCATGGCGGGGTCACTGGAAAAAATTTGTAGAGGCCCAAAAACAGTACTTTGAAGAACTTAAAGTGTTTGTTCAAATCAGTTAAATAAGTTACTAAAAACATATGACCATTACTATAGGAACGCATCATTTATTAAGGTTCTCACAATTTTCAGAACTTGGTCATAAACGTCTTTGATATCTGTTATTCGCCAATTCAGAGCATTCTTTGTCATCACATTACTCCTCACTGTTTTTTATACGACTGTCTCCACAATTTTTGAATATTCTATTTAATGTTATCTAAAACGTAATCATTGACATACACTATGCAGCCATGTTATTATAACGCAATTATTACCGCACACTGCTCATTATCGACAGATATATTGCAAATTTTTTAGAATGCAATCCCAAATATCAGTTATTATGTTACTCAGACAATTCCTTACGCCATTTAGTAAATCTTTGAAAGATATTGTAATTCAATTTTACAACTGTCTTGATATTTCGCTACTTTTCTAATATTTTTTGATTTTTAAACGGTTAGCGATATCAATAACTTCATAGTAATTATTTCTGCGTCTGCATCCTGTACTCATATTGAACCAATATTTAACTATGCTCAAGGCGTAGGACAAGTATGTAGTGAAGACGCTCATAAAATGAAAAGAACGAGTTTACGATGTGTTATCGGATTTTTTTACAATTTAAGTTTCCTTCATGAAAATTCGTATCGTAATCGTTCTGATTTGCCAATTAAATTGGCTTATGTTCTATTACATGTTCTTATATAAATTAAATTTTTGGGACCACTAAGAGTTTGGCAAAAAGAAAGTACTCATTATTTATACCTTGGCACACCCAATAGTCAATTGATAACTTTTAGCGACATGATGACTTGTAATAAAGTATATTGTTATATCGACCGCATTATTGTAGTGTATTATCACTGGAATCTTTGATTTTGTTCGTCTATACGTTGTTACGCGGTAAATATATGCTGTAATGATGGGGACTAAATCTGTAATTTTGAAGGTGTAGCCAAAATTCAAAAGTGAGCCTGCGAAATCACTTTTACAGGTAATGCTTGCAGACGAGAAATAACTTAAAGTGCTATGTGAGGGGCCTAATGCACAGAATTCTATATGAAATAATAAGAAATAATTAATTTTTGAAAACTTTATTTGCTGAAGCCATATTCACATATGTTCCAGAGATTTTTGAGTCTATATTTGTGTCCTGATTGGTGTGCTGTCATCGAAGCTTAGATGTCAACATTTTGCCCATAAAAGGTATTGCCTTGTTGGTAGAACAATATATTGAAAATTCTTCCCTGATTTAATGTGGAAACTTAATAGGAAATTAATATTGAGATACTTGAAGGTGGCTTACAAATTTTCATTTTAATTCTGTAGAATTAGCGATGAATTCCATCTCGATTCAGTCACCAGGTTCCCTGAGTCTTTCGTATGTTATAAATGCATAAAATGCAGCAGAAATTTTGAAAAACAAAGTGATATAATTCATTAAACTCCTTCTCGAAGCTCAAGAAACGTGAGGTAGACCTTTGTATCAATAACAATTATTGAAAGCCACTTTCAAGAACTGAGCATTGACTGTGTATATCTCGAATGTGATGTGTTACAAGAAAAATATCTCCAAGCAGGAAGAGAGAGTAGGAATGCAAGAAAGAGAAACCTCCTCCCTTTAATACCGTAGAATTCCTTTATGTGGAGCGACCGAGTTCCGCTTTAACACCTCCTCACGAGCTGTGTGATCTATCTTGCCTTTCCTCTCTCATGAATGTAAGCCCCATGACAACCGCAGCATGGTCGACCAGCAAGTGTCACCTTCCTCATCCAGAGATTGAATGACCGTGCCAGAGGTGAGTTATGAATCTATTTCCACCGACTCGGGGGTAAGGAAGAGGGGGGCGGGAAGTGGGAGGGGGAGCGGAGGGAGGGGGTAGAAGAAGGTTTGGCTAGCAAGATGGTGTGATGCGGTCGTTCAGAGGGCGTAATAAATGATGAGGAAAAAATGGGTTAATGTGACGTTGACATCCCAAATTTCCCGGATCATTTTCATTGGAATTGAAAGAATTCATTAAGGTTTCCCTCATCTCAATCTGTGCAATGTGGAGTCACGGATTATCATTGGGGCGAGGGCAAGGATATCTTATTTGCTGATTTTTACAGATACACATCACTTTTGATTCGGCTTCATATACTTTTCAATAACATCCGCATTTGCTATCTTCGGCTTTCGCGGCCACAATAATACAATCGTTTAATTGCTTGTATACTCACGGCTTTTTGATAAAAATGAACTGAAGATTTCCCATGCCATGGACGACAGACGCAGTTTGTCTCGCTGTAAATAAGATATCTCTCCGGCTGATTTTGAATAAAACTAAATCTTGCTAATGGGGATACCGAAGATGCTGTCAAGTAAGAATTTACCATCAAATCTCAACCGCTGCTCTTTTATCAGCTCTTTTTTTTATCAGATAAAGGTTTCATTTCAGTTCCTTAAAATCATTCATCAAGAAATTATTGAAATTCCAATTATTTTAGAAACAGTACGGAATGTCATTTCCTCCAGCAACATCGGAAAAAAATTTCCTTAAAATACCACACTGAAATATTTTCTATAGTGTTTTCAGCAGCATGACTTAAATAATAGAGAATACTTAATATAATGTATGTAACAGATAAGAAATAGATTGAAAAATAAAGGAGTGGCAATAATGTACTTTGATACCAACTTGAATGACTACAAAAACAGTTCATTTTTAGGTTCTGAGAATTATTACGTAGCTCTACAATTTCTCTCAATTCTAATGGAAAAAAGCCAGCAGACTTCTCTCAGGAGTATTTAGGGGAAAGAATATTTAATTCACGAGCGGAAATGTAGCTTCTCCAGCTCATAAATCACTTACACATTACGTTGCTACTACATATAATCGTCCATAACATTATATGCGAGTATGAAACGTTTTACTGCCCGTTTCGGAGAAGGAAAAATATTGCTGTTTATCAGGCCGGCATGCATATATATATATATATATATATATATATATATATATATATATATATATATATATATAACACACAGTAATCAACCCGAAGGTCGGTTTGGTAGTTGATGAATAAGTTCACCCGTTACTAGGTCCGACGGCATATATATATATATATATATATATATATATATATATATATATATATATATATATATATATATATATATATATATATATATATATATATATATATATATATATATATATATATATATATATATATATATATATATATATATATATATATATATATATATATATATATATCTTTGAATTTAGAAATGAAACCAATTTCAACGAAAATATAAGGTCACGTCTCATATTTTCCTTGAAATTTTATAACTGGCTGACAGTGTATGTAATGCTTACCATTATGACACTACAAGATCGTGACTTATGTAGAGAAAAATTACGGTCGTATCTTTAGACAGGGGAATCGTTTACAATGTGATGTTATCAAAGGTAAAACCTTACGATATGCCATAAAATGTATTGCTACGACAGAAATTTACATCCACATCTACATAATACCCCGCAAGCCGCCGCAAGGGCGTGTGGCGGGGGGTGTTAGGTCACCAACCGTAGAAACGAAAAATACCACATGCAAAAAACAACACGGAAAATTACACCCCAGCAGCGCACACACTCATGCAAAACTCCCTCCATCCAATACTCATGCAAACACATACACCGCAAAACAACAAAAAACTGCACCCTAGGATACAGCACCAAAGCCATCCTAAAACACGCAAGCCAGGACACAACAAGCAAGAATGTGAAACATCACTACCACATGAAAATGCACCACAAAACACTCAACACCCCAAAGAGACAGTAAAAGGAAGGGAATTCGACCCAACGTTGCAGGTAGCAGGAATTTCCCCCCGCCGGGAGGGAAGAGGGACTGAAAGGGAAACTTAAAAACAGATGAACAGAACACGAATGATGTCATGCGGAAAGAATGGGTTATTATAACAAAACACATAAGGTTAGTGGAGGAGCATGCATTTAAGTAGAACTAATTATTTTTTAGACACTGAGGGTGGCAAGTGGAATTTTTACTATCTATAATCCTACAGTTGCTATCCCGTATTGTCCGTGGGAAGAAGGAGTCCTTGAGTCGGCTAGTCCTGGCATCTATTTCCCGAATTTTATATGCATGATCCAAGCGACCAATGTATGTAGGAGTACGAATAATCTGCGAGACCTCGGTGCTGAAACATGCGGATCTGAATTTATTTAATAATTTCAGTCTTACATTGAATCGTCTCTCTTCTAATGATTCCCACCCCAAATCCATGAGCATTTCGGTAACGCTTTGCGTTTTATCGTAGGAATTTTTTACAAAACGGGCTGCCCGGCGTCGAACCTTCTCAATTTCCCGAATGAGACCTTTTTCACTCGGGTCCCACACGCTGCATGCGTATTCTAAATGAGGCCTTACAAGAGCGTGGTAACAACTTTCCTTGACCTTTGAGTCACTTTTGCCGACAATGCGTCTAATGAATCCCAATTTTTTATTTGCTTGACCGCAGACTTTACGTATGTGAGTCCCCCAAGTTAAGTCTTTAGTGAATGTGACACCTAGGTATTTTACCGTATCAACTACTGCTAGGCAAATCAAGTTAAATATTTGGGGGTTGTTCTAACACCACGCCTTTCATGGGGAGCACATATCAGGACAATATGCGGATCAGCTTTAAAGAAACTTGGCTTCATAAAACGGGTGGTGGGGAAATGTAATGAAAAAGTTAAAGAGAGGTGTTATTTTGCTCTAGTTAGACCTCATTTGGAATATGCCGCAAGTATTTGGGATCCGTGGGAGAAAATTTGGCAAAAAGAATTAGATAAAGTCCAGAGAAAATCCGCTAGATTTGTTAAAAATTGTTATGATAAAAACACAAGTGTGACAGGTCTCTTAGGGGATTTAGGCTGGGAACCACTTGAAGTGCGGAGAGAACAAGCGAGGCTTAGACTTTTAGAAAGGTTCAGAACAAACGAGTTTAAATATGACACTGAAGGAATTATAATGGCCCCACACTACTTAGGTAGATCAGACCACAAAGATAAACTAAGGGAGATAGATTCCAAGACAGATCGGTACAAATACTCATTCTTTCCCCGAACAATCAGTAATCATAATAGCAAGAAACCGAAGTCACTTTAGAAATATTAAAAACGTTGAATTTACAAGTCGGAACAAAATTAAACACTATAGAGATGTTAGGTATACTTTCAGGTGCATGTGTATGTTAGTTGGTAGTTTGAGTGTTTGCATGTGTGTTGGGTGTAAGTGTTCATGCATGAATGTATGCCATGTTTTTTTTTTTTTTTATATATGATTTTGTCGTTATTGCATGCGATTTTTTTTTTATTATTTTTCTTTTCTAAATTATGGGTGGTGTCCTAGCACCCCCCGCCACACGCCCTTGCGGCGGCTTGCGGGGTATTGAGTAGATGTAGATGTAGATGTAGGTCACCTCCAGCTACTTTGTAAGCAAATCCCGTTGATCTTTTAAAGAAATTTACCACTGAACATTTATTATAATTTAGAGTCAATCCCCAGTTAGAACACCATTTAGTAATGCAATCTAAATCCTGCGCTAGAATAAAACGATCTTCATCCCCAGATATCTCCCGATAGATCACCGTGTCATCCGCGAACATCCTAATTTTACTTTTCACTTCGCGGTTCAAATCGTTAACAAAAATCAAGAAAAGTAACGGCCCGATCACACTTCCCTGAGGTACCCCCGACGTGACTCGAACGCTGTCGGAACTAGCGCCATCAAGGACTACCCTCTGTTCCCGCTCTGAAAGAAAATCTTTAACCCAACTTATAGCGCCCTTGTTTATACCCGCGACCTTTAGTTTATGAATGAGTTTACCATGTGGGACCTTATCAAATGCCTTTTGAAAATCTGAGAAGATGGTATCCACTTGCCTACCTCTCTCACCAGATACAAGTAAATCACGTGTAAATAATCCTAATTGGGTTTCGCAGGAGCGGGTTTTCGTGAATCCGTGTTGATTGTCACTTAAAAAGTTAATATTGTCAAGGTGTCTCATTATTGAACTGACAATTATGTGCTCTAAGATTTTACAACAGATAGAAGTGAGAGATATAGGTCTGTAATTACTGGGATCCTCCCTGTCACCACTTTTAAAAATAGGCGTTATTTGCGCGGCTTTCCAAATCTTAGGTACTTTGCACTCTGTGAGGGATTTTTTAAATATAAATTCAAGGTACGGGGCAATGTTTGGAGCTAAATGTTGGGTTTAATCTCGTTAAGCAATTTTAGAATTCCTTGTTGGTCCACTGTTATTTTTTCCATGGGTGGAGTATGTATTGTTTCTTGGAGATATGCGGTGGCAACATCATTCGAGAAAACGCTTTGGAAGAATGAATTTAAGATGTTAGCTTTACCCTCACTGTCTGTATGAATTATATTGCTACAATCCCTTAAGCAAGCCACGGTTTGTTTACTCCCATTTACTTCCCTAACATATGACCAGAAAGCTTTGGGGTCAGTGTCCAAGTGCTCGCAAAGTTCTTTGCGTTTAAAGTACAGTAAAGCGCTACGTAATTGTTTTTTGGTTTCAATTTTAGAGGATCTATATGTGTCCCATAATTGTGTATTCTCAGGAGATGATGTGTTCACGCCTGCCCTCTTTACCCTAGAGTGTAGCATTCTCTGCTTTCGAAGGGCTTTTCTAACGTCTTTATTGTACCACCTGGGGTCGCGATTTGCTTTAACGTATTTTATAGGTATGAAATCTACGATTCCTTTTTGCATGATATTGACAAATTCTGTCCAAGTTTCTTCCACGTTGACATGACTTAAGCGGGTTTTGAACTCGGGTAGTGAAGAGTTTAATTGATTGGCAAAAGATTCAAAGTCTGCTTTATGGTAATTATAAATTTTTCTTTTTGGTTTAACAATCTTTTTTATTGCTATGTCCAAATGGACATTAATTGCTTTATGGTCACTCAAGCCCTCATCAGTTGATACACTAATAATACGTTCCGGCGTGTTTGTAAGAAATAGATCCAATATGTTCTTTCCACGGGTGGGCATGCGTACTGCTTGATGGAGGGAGTTTCTTTGAACCAATTTTATCATGGAATTGCAAGATTCGCGATCGCGGGTCCCAGATTTAACGATATTGCTGTCCCAATCTATACCAGGGAGGTTAAAGTCGCCACCAATTATGTTTATGCTGTTATTATATTTACGTGTAAACTTGTGAATTTGATCGTTGAGGGTGTGAAGTGTTTTCAAATCTGAGTCTGGACGTCTGTAGAAAGAGCATAAATTTATGTTGGGTTGATTGGTCCGTAGTAAGGTGCACCAAACACTTTCTATGTTATTATTTTCAAATGAAACTTGCCTGATTTCAAAATGACTTTTAACTGCCACGAAAACCCCTCCTCCGGGTCTTGTATCTCTATCGTGACGGTAAACTTTGAAATCTATTGGGAAAATTTCTTGGTCATTAATATCATTGCACAGCCAACTCTCTGTGCCTAATACTATATCAGCGGAATGAGTTTGGATGATGTGTTCTAGATCCGCTGATTTGTTCTTGAGGCTTCTGCAATTTATAACAAGTATAGTTAAATTATTTTGATGTTGAATAACGTCCTTATTAGTGCCTGACTGTAATTTAGGACGCATTTGTGGGGAAGTGCGTGTCACATGTCTTTCTAAATCATTACCAGTGTTGTCAATGACTTTTATATTTTTATTAATAATATTATACGCGCTATACCCAGATGTTACTGACCCACTAAGTGACCTGCCCTCTATCCGAAAAAAGGCCTACAGTGGTCGAGTATCCTATCCGCTACCTTACTCGCCGCTTCCGCCGTGTAATGGACCCCAGATCGGTTAAGGGGAGTCCTGCAAGATCGGAGGGTTTGTCTGAGGTCGACGAAGGAGGCTCCTATGTCCGAGCAAAATCTCGATAGTCTCTGGTTTATGCCTTCCACTCGGCTCCAAACCAGAGACCCGCGATCCTCCCTCGGAACGATGCTGCAGACCGTTAGTCCCAGCCGAACCCCCTCGACGCCCTGGACGCGCTTCACCTCGGAGCTCAGTTCCCTAAGGGAACGGAGGACCTCCTCGGATCCACGGTCCGTGACGTCGTTGGTGCCCACATGGGCCACGACCTGCAGCCTAGAGCAATTCGTGCCTTTGACCGCCGCCTCGATCGCCTTCGTCACCTGAGGAACTCCTCCGCCTGGTATACACCAGGCGGTCACCCGTTGATCGGCGCCTACGCGGCGCGCCCTTTCCCTCAATGGGACCATTACACGACGGAATGACGAAATGACGAAATTTAATGATGACTTACGTGACTATAATAGCTGCTCAGCTCAGAGTGAAACTTTTCAGCTCAATTAAGCATGCAGTAAACTGGAAGAAATATTCTACAAACTTTGTGAACACTTATTATACGCTTTCCAAACATTGGCGAATGAGTGTACATTAGAGTACCATTTTTTCTCAATTAGGCAATCCGGAACTATAATTCCAAAGACTTATTGTTAGACCGTAATCGCAGGTATCATGGAATTTTGAAAATGGTGCAATTATTTGTTTACATTACACGTTGGACGTGTAATGTAAACAAATCGTCAGCGTAAAATAATTTAGCAAGGAGAACAATATTATTGATCAATTAATTTGAAAACACTGTATTAATTTCTTCAATTGATGTTCCTATGAAAATACCTAATTATATCTTACTTGTAGCAAGGAAGGGGCAGGAATAATAGGATGGACATATAGGGCGGAATGAGACAAGTGAAAAGTTTGCGAAATTCAAGAATACAGCCAGACATTATTAGATTTTCGGCTTATTTTTGTGGAAGAAACAAAGTAACTACGAAGGTACAATTTTGTAGACTGTGTCCATCTAAAACCTATCTTCATCGGTAGGCCAACAATTAAAATCACAACGTTATTAAAATTCAATTATAATTGCCTTTTTTTCGTAAAAAGACTCTATATCTGGATTCCAATTTAAATTTAAATGATGCACACTTAGGGTTTTCAAAATAACTGATTTTGTTTTGTGATTTACTTAAAATGATAAAATTACGTTCTTTTAATCTTTCATCATAGATCCCCACATTGCACTGAGAGGAGGGTATTTAAAGAGGGAAGAATTTTGGTCACTACAATATGATAAATTTAAATTAATAGAAATAAATTTAATTCTCTCTGTTAAGAAGAGTTCACTTTGCCTTTCGTTGGGGTGTAAATGTAAACGAATGAGAAACTAATGACGGTGCTTGCAAAGTAGAAAATAGATGCATAAATATGAGCTCTGGCATTCACTAGGAACATTTTTTTAACAGAACTTTAATGTATCTTTTCCTCCAAATCGATTGATAGAGCAGTTATGCAGCCGAGAACAGTGGATCGCGAAGAGCATTTAGGGAGGAAGCGTGGAGTTGGAGTGCAAAGGGTGTCGGACGGCTGTTGGCCATTAGTCGAGTCGTGATAGGAGGGAAGCCGAGATCTTTTCGGCGCTGTTTGCAACCAGAGAAATGGTGCCATTCCCCTAGCTAGTCCCATTTCGCAAAGGGATCTTTTTGCTGGGGAAAACGAATAAAATACTCAAGCATGTCTTTGAGATATGGGAGCTCGGGGGGATGTGTTGGGCCTCTTTAATATCGCGTAATGGTGTACACGTGTAATCGATGTGCGTATTAATGTTTCTTCGGTTGTCTTCCCTTCCAGTTTTGCACCTCCGAATTGATTTTACATCCTCTGCTTTAGCGCTTCCTTTTAATTGGATTTTTATTTCGCTCAACTTCGAGGTCTACTACCATATAAAGATGTAAACTGGCTCTTGAAAATCTTTTATCATAATTTGTTTCTCATTTTATGAAAAGGGAAACTCTGAGCTGGAAAAATTAAACAAGGAGAAGGAGTTCTAATGAATACATTTTCTATATTCCAATCGCAGTCAATGAGTGGAAGTCTTACAAATGAGGTTAATAACAGGAGTATGCTCGGGAAGAAATAAGGCTGAGGTGATAACTTGATAAGTAGTAAAACCTTCCCCTGATTTTCGTAGTCTTGATCATTTCATTAATTTGGGAACGAGAGAAGAGAGGAAGGATGAGAGAGGGCGCGAGAGAGAGAAGACATCCACATCACAGAACCGTTTCAAGGGTTTTAGGGCCAAGAAAACAGTCAATCAGCAGCCCTATACTTCACGTTTCTGCTCCTCCCTCCGTGAGGTCGCTCTGCCCCCAATCCCCCTCGGGATCTCTATACAAAACTCCGCATCTTGCCCTCACCCTCGCCCTCCCACTCTTAATCCTCTTACAGTCTCTCTGCCAACCCCCTTTTGCTTCAGGTGCATTCGCCTGGCCTCTTCCCTCCTCCATCTCCACGCCCTTAACCACCCCTCCCTCCCGATCTAAGATTTATGGTGCAATAAATCCTCTTCCGCCTCCTCCGCTCGAGACTCTCCCAATTCCTCCCCCCTATCCCTTTCTCCCTTCTCCAAATTTTCCGTCTCCATCTTTCTCTCTTTTCCCTAATGCCCTGCTCTGTTTCAATGATCGGCCTTGCTTCGTCAGCGTACCGCAGAGACCAAAGGGAGAGAAAGCAGGAGGAGCGAATGATCTAAAAGCCATCTCTAGGATGCTGCTCTTGCCTGGTTGGGAAATATCTAATTTATTTTATCCTACTCGCTGCTTTTGATAAACCACAGCAATACTTAGAGTACATATGCACTTTATGTACGCCTTTGGCTCGAGGCCAAGGCATGAGATCCCTAGGTTTGGGACCAGCACAGCGGGAATGCAGTATTCAAGAATGGTTTAGTTGTCGTGTAGGGTGACACTTTGTGTCAAGTTGAGTAAGGCTTACCAAAGTAGTAGTGGTCAGTCACTGACTTTGGTCAAATCCCACTTTACCGAGTATACTAGCATTAATAGTTGTTTCTCTGATTGCTTAAAAACAGTTGCTTAAAAAAAAAAAATTTAAAGTGCTCTTTGCTTTGACCTAAGGTTGGTTTACCGTTTTGTTGTAGTGCATCCCAGAGGGGCTATTGAAATATGTTTGGGGGGGGGGTTAGTTGCAACATTTACATTCCTCCAAAAAAAATAAAATTGATTTTTTTTATCGGCATGTCGTTTTAAGCGAGAGGGTACATTTGTCTTAACTAATAAAAAATCGGAAACATTAACATTTGGAAAAAATGGGCGAATTGAAACAAATATAAAAATGGAAAAGAAGAAACAGTTGCAGCCAATCTCTGTCATCCCTAATAAATGAAGCATTTTATTTTCACGGAAGACATTTGATTTTCTCAGCAGGAGGACCACATTTTGAAACCATTTGAGTTCAAATAAGTGTCTTATTTCCATCAATGAAATACTTTGTTGGATTTCTTTGAAAATATTCCTGAAAATACTACTTCACAGTTGTGTTTAAACTATTTTCTAGCCATATTCAACAACAAATACAAATTCCAATGTTTAAATAACAGGATCAGAGTTAACAGAGAAGAAAGGGTGCACAATATTCATTTCGTGTCAACTCAGCCAAGCAAAGGATGTAGGCGAGTCTCATGAATTCGACTTAAAAATGTTTCCTCTGAAGCTACGGAAGGGGTAGTTCATGAAACTGAATATTGCGGAGAGTTGTAACAAAGGTAAACATGTGCTAGAAAATGATGGAGAGAGGAAAATATAAAGGGAAGCTTCAAAAAAGAGGGTACTAACCGTCACATAATGGCTCAGGCGTAACGGGAATACTGAAAAAATCTTGGTAAAAGCTTTGGCGAAGAGTAAGAGCATACTAAAATGGCTGATTAATCAACAACGGAATAAATCGAGTTATCGAATTATATTTCAAAATTCTCCTAAACAGAACAATTTTTTTGTGAGTATGCGAAAGGTAAGGAAGACTTAATGGAAAGGGCATTTTGAAAAATATTAGGAAAAGGGAGCATATTTTAAAAAGAACAATTTTGAGTATTCTTTTTTATTTTGACTATTCCGAAAGGTCTAAATGTGCATTTAAAAATCTGGAAAGTATTAATTGATAAAAAAAGGATTAGAGGACAGTATAGTCTTACTCTAGGTTGATATGAAACAAGGAACACAATATATTCTTGCCTATCTCTAGGTTTTAGCAGGGAAAGGATAATAGATGGCATGGACCTAAGTGACAAGCCCGTCTGTAAAACACAACTAAAATACCTTCCGTCAAAAAGACTAAACAGTCTCATTTGTCGTATCCAATCAACAAATTGTAAAATGTTTGTGCATGTGTAGAAAGGAATAAATGGTATGGAAACTGTTTTACAAAAAGACAAGACCAAAGTAATATTTCATAACAAACACGATTCCCAGACGATTTGCAGTCGCATCAAAAACAGCTAGAAACCAAACAAAAATGTGATAGCTTTAATGCAATGTGCGTGAGATAAATGAGGAGAAAATTCCAAGAAAGTATCAATGGAAACGATCTTCGCTATAAAGATCATTTCCATTAATAAATTAATTAATAAAAAATAAAGATCCAATCTCCATTTTTACGAGGCATCTACTTACAGGTCCTGTAACTTGATCATTGAAATGAATTTGGCTCAGAAATATTTGACCGCGAGAAAAGAAAGGACTCAGGTTAGATTTCTTGGAGCTGTTTTGAGTTTTTACTAATACTCAGTTTCAAAAACTGTGAAGTGTTCATTGAACGTATGAGCCAGACTCTGCTCCCCTTCTGAATCTCTTAATACGTGATCAGATATCCTACTTTTGCCTCTCCTGCCCGGAGGGTAATGGTGGGACAGTATGGCTAACATATGCTTATTCATCATAGCTTCTCCGAAAGTATTCCTAGTTTTGAAATATTTTGAATAAAAATCGTTTAAAATGATGAAAAATAGTCTTAAACTTAAGATTAAAGAGTAAAATTGCACATTTTAGAGTGATGTTTACAATGTTAATGATAACTGAAAAACACAGATCCTTCTTTGTATTATATAATTGTTTTTAAATTAATTCATATTAATTATATTCAATTTTATCTTTTGCTACATTTTGATTTTTAATTACTGCAGGAAAATGACACAGGAATGACATAACACGAGAAATGGGCGAATTTCAACCATTTGTGTCTGTAAATCCCTCTCCTTACCCTCCCATTTCTTATAACCCCAGGGTACACCACACACATCTGGCATATCTCTTCGGCTCGAAGATTCCTCGGAGAACTCAACGGGTACCCAGTGGCCGGACGATTTGATCCATAAATGTACTGCCACTCTCGTTCACCTTGCATGCGTTTTCCAAACGCCCATTCCTAAGATCAAAAGAGCGAGGGATGGACTCGTGTGTCATGCAATCCCTCCACATGTAAAACCCTCCTGCATCAAAATGGGAAGAAAAATGTAAGATAATGTGCGGCCATCCGAGTGAGTTTGAAGTTGCTGCGTAGCAGTAATGGAGCGCTTCGTCTTAAAAACATCGGTGAGCATACTCCTAAATACAAATTTGTTCTTGCAGCGCATACACTTCAGGATTAATTCAAACATCGTTACCAATGCATTGGCGCTGGTTGAACACATTCCATTGGTTGGGTACCAATGTGATCCGTCCCTCCAATTGTTTCGGCATCATTGTGATCCGGTGAATATTAGTCATTCGGTTAGACGAGACCTTGGATTAGCTTGTAGAAGGGTGTCAGCGAAGACAATTGGACCAAAATCAACGTAGATAAACGGAATGGTGATCACAAAGCAGAATACATGGTTTTAAAGCGTATGATTCGAGAATATAAATAAATTAAATTTTGAATAAGACATGGTATTTTTCGTTAGTACGAGGTCACATAAAATATGCAAAGGAGTTTTTAGGTCTAGTTTTACGATTATTACAAATCATGCGACTACTTGAATATGTCAGGACTCAAATCAAAACCAGCACTTGAATAACTTTACGAGAGTTTCAACGGGGAATATGGAACACGTGGAGTATGCTTTCAGGTATTAGCTATCGGCTTTCAGGTATCGGCTAGCTTCACGGTCCGTCACTTCTGCAAGCGAATGGGAGTCGCTGGAAGACTTGGCAGTTGTCCGAGAAAACAATACCCTCACGCGGATTAGGACAAAGTGGCTGAAGCCGAAGATGATCGGCTACACATAATTTGCACGATTGGGGATTAAGAGGTTTTCCTCAAGTTGAATACAACATTCGTGTCTTCGATCCCTCGGCACGGTGGATAAGAGGAACTAAATTTGGGAGCCAAATGGTTTGATAGCAAGCTGTGATGCCTCGATGCAGTGAGGGAGAGATTGGGAGAGAGAAAGAGGAAAGGGAAGATAGGGTTAGGCGCATAGGGAGCAATACAGCTGGATCTCTCCATGTTTCCCGCAAAATCTCCCCGGCCTCTGCCGCTTGACTCCCGTGGAAATTCTCTCTCTCCATCTCTCTCTCGTGTCCGACACGAAATTGAATCCAATACTTCAACCACTCGTCGTTATGAGCTGATGAACGGTCCATATAGAGAGGACCACGGAGATGGTAATCATCGAGGTTTAATTGGAAGCAGGGTGATTTGAGAGGGGTACCTCTCGTTAAAAAAACATTTGTTTTTTTTTAAATCGATGACTGTTATGAGACTGGTTATGAATCGGGCCATGGTTTTACGGGTGTCAAAATATTATGTTTATATTCCCACCGTGCACAAATTTAACGGATTTCTGTCATCGTTTTCATTGATGGTTATTCGGTTTCGGTTCCGTAAAAGTTCGTAGCTTTAACCTGCTAGCGAGCTCCAATTTTCTATTCCCAATTCTTAACTTGATGATTCCATTCATTATATTACCAACTCGAAAAATCTATATAAAATGAATCTGGATCTTTTTGGTGTAATGACCACAGTAATCAACCCAAAGGTCGGTTTGGTAGGTGATTGTAGAGTTCACGCAGTACAATGGAAATAGCTTTACGCCCAGCCCGACGGCATGTGAAATTAACACACCAGGGTAGGGGGGGCCAGTTCCTTTCCCTGTGCCAGTTTTGATTTCCCAGGAAGATATGGTACCCAAAAAACCACATATCTCGGGTGCAGCTGCAGATCTCCTGGGATGCTTGCCCGGGAATCGAATCCTTGCCCTCCAGTCAGTAGTCCAACGCTTTACCCCTGAACTACCGCGACCCTTATTGGGTGTAAAACTATTGCGATATTACCAGGGTAAAAAGACGACAAATCCCTGTGAAATGATAAATAGTATTATGTTTAAACGCAATTATTGGTATGCGCACGATATAATGAGGAGAGATAAAACAGCGAAGTGTCGCAATCAACCCTTTCTCATGACACGCTTTTCCACATTTGACGTTTTAAACTGAGAAATGAATTGTTAAGTTCACGTAGCTGTATTAATTTTTTCAAAATATTAATGGTTCCACAAGTGAAATTTCGTTTTTTGTTCGATCCACCGGCCTGCACAAACGCTATGAGATTGAGGCATGATTTACCCACCTTTGAAAATTGTAAAGTAATAATATTTATCCCTCGAATATTATTTATTTTATTTGAAATATTTAGTGGACAAATGTGCAAATGCAATGAGTAGTTCTTCTACAGAGGTGATATCATAATGTTGTGCTAACTTACCACGTCGTATTCTGATGTGTTTCAACACGTTGCTGCTAATGCGAACGTCGTATAATGCAGGAGAATACTGTGGTACATTTACGAAGTTCCCAAGTATCAGTCTTTCCCAAAGCGGTTGATGCTCTTTAACCCAGAATTCGGGAGGTCTTCAATCAGCGAGGTGTGGGATCAATGGTGTGAGCTAAAGAATGTAAATATTCTGTGCATTCAGTGTGAGAAGCAATGAATGATATTTTATTTTTCATACTTTTCCGGTCTGAGTAATGGGTAATGCGGAAGTTATTGCATAAAGAGAGAGTGTGTTGAATTAATTATACGTATTAACGGAAATACAATTTTACAGTTCCACGTTTGAAAATTCCCCCGTTTTCCGCTGGTATGTCTTCTCGTGCATTGATATTTGGTATGTTGATCACTAAAGTTTTTACATAACATTTGTATTACAAGAATAATTCATGAATAATTATTTTAAACATGAAATTGACCACCCGAAATCGTGCTACTGTAGATACACATCTTGGTATCTCAATAAAATATCGATTTTCTCAGTTGAAGTCTAAAATCATATCAAAGCGTTAGCTTAGGAGATAAGATCAAGTATGATTTATTTTCAAAACACGAGTAATTCACCCTTTTATTCCTAAAACTAATAGTCCATAGTAAAATATTTTGTTTCATTCAACGTTCTATAAAACTTTATAGCTCTAATTTGATTGAAACTGATTCAAAGTGCATTTCATAAAAGTCTCGATAAATTTTTCCTTGTCAAACCAAAGGCAATTTGTAATTCCTAGGTGTCATCTGATCTCAACGCACAACATTTAGAAAATAAGAAATCCAATGCTGTGACGGAAGAAATTATTAGATTATCATGTTGAAGATGAAAACCTAAATAGTATTTACAATACAAACTCTATTTATCGATAGTCTTGAGTAAAAATAGAATAAATGTAAAGCTATTGCAATCCACATACAAACAAATAGCTAGTTCTGTTTAGCAAATGGCAGTTATCTCCACAGAAAAAATTGAAAGAAAACAATTTAGCTAACGACATTAATTTATAGAGTTTATTTCATGCTGCATCCTGGGGTGCAATGTTTTGTTGGTTTATGGTATATCGTTCGCATGAGTCTTAGATGAAGGGATTTTTGCAAGAGGGTGTATGCTGCTTTTGCGTGTTGTTGCGTGGGGGTTTTGCGTGTTGTTGATTTTGCATATGGTATTGTTCCTTTTTACGGTTGGTGACCAAACACCTCCCGCCACACGCCCCTGCGGCGGCTTGCGGGGTATTATATAGATGTATGATAACTAGTATTATTTTATTATTCCGGGAAAACAGTGAAAACAGAGTATTTTATTGAGACTAAGCCTGAGCAATTGGTCTTCAGCAAGAGTGTATGTTATTAATACTTTTAAAATTCGTTATAATATAAGTGCCGACTCCAGCATCTGAATATGAACGACATTGTTTCATTACCGTATATGTCAGAAAGTTACAATTGTTTGATCATCATAGCCTAATGCTAATGATTTATTTTACCTGGTAAAAATCTTAAAACATAGATGCATGCAAGCTTCACAATGCTTGAAACATCATATTTTTTGAATTGGCGATCAGAAATGGGTATTTGAGTGGCAATAGGAGCTATCACTGAGAAAATTTGGCCATCAGGCTCAAGATTGTTGGTGAGTCCCTCATGAGGGAGTACGTATATGAAGGATATTAAACCAAGAAGCAACTGTTCGTTTATAATACCTCGGTATATCCCAGTTAAAAATATTGTATTGATTTAAAATCTGAAATGATCGAAAATCAATTTTCATCCGTTTTAAACTTGACCCCAAATGTGTCTTGCTTCGTACAATATCCTCACATAAAAGCGAATGGCCATATGATAATCAACAGAAGTGTTCCTCTCGAAATATGAGTATGAGTAGGAAAGTATGAACAAAGTTGCGAATAGTTACCCCATGCAGTAATAAAATGAATAAATATGATAAGTTCTCAAAATAATCCGCCATGCGTATATTGTTGGCAAAATGGATGGCGCAAGCATAAAACCCATTTATTAAGTGTTATAAAGTTTCACGTACGCAAATGCACAAGCATTAACTCGCGAAATCCTCAAATTAATGAGCATGGCTGCTTCGTTGCATTTAATGCTTACAAAATATAATCCGGAGAGTGAAATTTAAGAGCAAATTTTCCCCCAAAGAGTAGGCACCCTTGATATCCTTCCATACTTAACAGTTATCACCAAATCCTCACGGCCAACTCCAACTTAATGTCCCCCCCCCAACCCCATCCCCACTCCCTCAAGCTGATTCCACGGATTTTGCATCCCGCCTGGCACGCATGCGAGAGGGTACTCGGGTCGTTGATGAGTGGCCCGAAACAATGGGGGCCTCATGTGTTTACAAAATCCTTTCGGGTTCCACATCGCGCCTCCATGTTCCTCGATGGGAGATTTTTAGTGGGTTGGGAGGCCTGCTTGGTCAAATTGTGGACTTTGGGGGATCGTAGTAGAGGCTTGGTTGTAGGTTGGGGTCTCCCCGTTCAGTTTGTGTACACCGCGAGAATCGTTTGAGGCGCTAGAAGGCGCAGACGAAACACAGAGTGCCTAGTAATTTATTCGGTGGACTTGTGGAGGAAATGCATTCGTGTTCATTTCACTTTAAATTCATTGCAACCCTTGAGTGTATCAACGCCTCCCACCTTAGTTAGTATATGAGGGTACGATATATTTTACATTTCGGAAACAGATTTATTCCATTCTCAGCAAGTTTAAATATTTTATTCTCTTCGATGAGACTAATTATTCTAACAAAACAAATATATCGGTGAATAATCAAACCAATTAATGCTGGTTAAATTTAGGCAGGGAATGCACCGTATAAAATTGATCTGGAGCACCTTTTCCATCCTATTATGAGATATTCTCACTTTATACCCTAAAAAATGTCTTTCGCTAAATGATATCTCTACAGAAAAGCTAAAATTGTTACTATTTATTTGTGAACTACGAATAATTTAGCATTACCATTCAAATCCATTCAGCAGATTCAGGCTGGAAGTTGTGGAAGTTCGTCATTATGAGAGAAACAAATTTGCACTTTTCCACAGATTTATTTGTAACGTACAACACGTTTCAGTTCATCGAAACATCTTCAGACTTGGTGCAAGACTTGCTCCTGAAGACGGTTCGATGAACTGAAACGCGTTGTGCGACACAAATAAGTCTGTGGAAATGTGCAAATTTGTTTTCCTCATAATTACCATCAAAATTAACAATATAAATCGGTGTCTGTTGTGGAAATTTACTTTTTACATATTGTTTCTCGGAGAAAGTGAACGGTTTTTATAGGAAAATGGTCAATTTTAGGGTATCGTAGCAGTAAGCTTATGGGAAGGAAAATTCCATCAAAGTAAAGCTTAAAATACGTGGGGCCATTTTTTAAAGTCCTCTATTCCAAAACAGGTCATACAAAGTGGTCGTCACTAGGGAAAGATATTTAATCGTACCGTTTGACGTCATTTGAATGTTAAACAATGACGGTAAATACTCGTTATATCAACTGAGTACTGTGCAATATATAAGTTCGTTATCAGGCCCCAATATTGCAAAAGGTGTAATAGATGAGGCAAAAAGCCACAGTGAAACCGGTTTAATAATTTACCTGTGACATCGATATAAATACCTCGCGATCCACCAAAAAGGAGTGTGGTAGGGGGAGCTAAAACCAGGTGCGAAGGCAAAGAGATAAGAGAGGATATGGGAGTGGAAAAGAAAAGGAAATAATATGTAATAAAATGACAACGCAGCCCCTTCTGTTTACAGAATGCAGAGCATATTGAAATGCTGAAATATTAAGGCAAAATTTTTTTAACCTCTCAATTATAATTTTTAGGCATCTTAAACTCTTAGAATCAGACTAGGTAAAAAGCTTTTTAATATATTTAGTAGGGAGTGTTAAACCCATCTAAATAGGTTGAAATTAAAACACCAAGATGATTTTACAAATACGGCAAGGTTTGTCCGATAAATACTAGTTTTGCGGTTCTCTCTACTGTGCAGCTATCGCAAGTAGAAATGCCAGCCCATGTAACACTAATATGAATTAAATGCTTTATTTCTACCTATCTTAGGAATGTTTGTTATGCTTAATACTATCTCTTCAAATAAATTATGCTGCCAGACGGTTCAGTTCCATATACTAAAATTGCGTAAGAAATTACTAAGGTGATAAAATTCATTACTGATCAGGTTTTATATGAATAGAAACATTTAAATGGGCCATTAAAACGGAACATATGGGTGTATTACATTGATACATGATCATTTAACTCAGCACAACTACAAACAGGTTGGTGCAATGACTCGCTTATATGCCGCGTTAATGTTTTGATTAATATAGTGAAGTTGTTTAAACCAATTACCCAATGTCATACAAGAGGGTAACTTGTCCTTTTCCCTGAGGTAGATACGGTTTTACCTAGTTACTCCAACTTTCACTTATGCCGGATCTGTAGCGCCTGACTGTAACGCCGCCTGTTAGGGGCGCTAGTTGCCAGAGACCCAATGAGCCCTCTGTGCTTTGCGGAACGTTGAGTATTCAAATCTGATTCTATTTCCTGCCCCTATCTTCCAAGACTCACACCGTTTGCAAAGTACACTCAATCAGTAGTTTAGTATTTAGTACCCTGCAAGCCACCCTAAGGGTGTGCGGCAGGGGTTGATTACACACCAGACTAATTTGGCCCGAATGTAGTTTGTAACTTCGGTTCCTTTGGTCTATGCCAGCACAAGTTGACCCTTTCTTTTGCAGAAAGCCTTCTTCGCCATTCTTATTTTACACCTTGTAACCCTTTGGTATCTTTCAGAAATTGCTGGGGAAATATCATGAAAATGTTAAGAGAAAAGTTATCTTTCGCTAGTTAGGCCTCATTTACAATATACCGCTAATATGTGCGATTCTAACGAAGCTGAATTAATTGCCGAATCGGTCCTCGTGTAGCATAAGAGAGGTAGATTTGTAACACGCTGTTATGATAAACTGAGTAGCGAATCAAAAGTATCACATGATCTAAGCTGGGAATCACTCAACGGAACGAAGGTTAAAATTAGAGATTAAATCTCTTGCATTAATTCGAAGGACTTCTCTATAGCAGTAATATTGAATGGGTGTTATTTGTCCCATCGTACTACGGTAGGCGATATCATGTCAATAAAGCTAGAGAGATTAAGTGTAGAACAGTGTGAGATATCATTTTTTCCACCAACGATGACGGATCTGAATTACTTGGTCCGACCACGGTAGGGGTAAAAATATTCGGATGATAAATAGTCAGGTGTGTACTTACTCCCTCCCACAAACCCTAGTGGTAACTAACAGTTTACTTAAAATAATTAAATTCTATCAGTGATTTTGAAGTCTAGTAATGTCATTCTGAACTATGACTATAGAGTCAACATTTGCCTTTTTAGCAAAACGATTTTGTGTGTGTGTGTTCACTGCTCCAAGGGCCGCATCGTCAGATGTTACTTAAGTTTGTACCGTTACTTAATGCGTAACAGTTCAGAAAACAGTTCCTTAATCGTTTTTACAGTTCTCACTTAACGTTCACGACGTCTTTGAACGATTCTTCAAAGTTAAGATGCGAGCAGGAAAGGGTTGCTGGGAGTTAACAAGGCGTAACTCAGTGGCGTGACTCAGTAACTCATGATTCATTCATTGTGATTTCCACTCACACTTAAGTGGAGACTAACGATACAGCTCCAAGTCTTGCCTTTTTTCTATCCTTTGAGGATCATGGGGTTCCACAAAGTTACACCCTCACACATCCTCGAAGCGTTCAAAGAGTTTCCCTCGGAGTGTTCGCGAATGGGAGTTCGCATCCATTGCCGCAGGAAAAGATTGGGGAGAGGAGTGAAGCGATGGAATAATACCAGGGCGACAACGCGACTAGTTCGGCGTCAAATGGAGGGGAAGAGCGTTAAGTGGGTTCCTCCGCTCGAGTTGGCTCGGGGGCGGAGGGGAAGGGCGCGGGGGTCGGATATAAGCAACAAGGGTTCTTCGGCAGGGAGGGGTGACGAATGAGGAGCAAGTGAAAGGGAGTGGATTGGGGAGAGAGGAACCCTTTGGAAGAGGGGCTCATGAGGTCTCGTGGCTGTGGCGTACGTATGCGAGCGGATGTAAGGGTGGCGAACGTTCTCTCTCAGTCTGTCTGTCTCTAACCTTCTTTTCCCAACGGGGGGAAGGGGAGGGGGAGGGTTCCGCGACGCCCCCTTTCCCGACGGCGCGTGGTTGAACCGTTGAAAACTCTCCCCACCTGCCTTGCCCACGTCGTGCGGGCGTGAATTTTCTGGTCACGCTTAGCATTTAAATATCCCAAGTGTCTCTTTCACTTTTTTCCAGTTCAATCCGTCGGGGGATACTGCTATTGTTTTGGGCAGCTACCGTTTCAATGTTGGCATTCTTAAGGAAGCAGGGCTTTGACACACTCTCATTCAACTTTCTCCGGTCTTCTCGTTAATGTAAATCGTCAACACCAGTTCTTGTGGTTTTGAACTGATATCTTTACTTGGATATCTCCTTTGAAATTGATTATGGATTTAGATTGCCTTTTTCCGAAGCAAAACAGGACTCAGAAAGTAAAAGACAAAATTTATCTTTCCACGAATTTTTATTTATTAAGTACAAATAAAAATTAGCGGAAGCATGCATTGTATTTTTTCTTCAGTTCTAATAGAGCTCCACAAAGTCACGCCTGAAACAATTGAATGTATCAGCACAGGATCACTGGAATAGGTGAAACTTACCAGAAATGTATGGCCAAACGCCTTTTTAATCGCATTATACGAATAATACCAGTATATGAGCCGATGCAACTCAGTTATAGGAACAGCTATTTGTCTTTATTAATTGACAGTAGTATATTGGCTTAGTGTGTAATTTTAACCGACCCTTACACTACACATAACAGTACTCTTAGTGTCTAACTATCACGACCCGAGCTTATACCCTATAATGAATGTTATATTAATTCATTCTCTAGTTCTGCTTACTTTCTACCTCCCTTAATTAAACCCATTGTTTTACATTCATCAGATCATATCAATAAAATTCGAGAGATTAATTGTTGAACAGACAGATTTATGGTTTTATTTTTCTCACAAACGATAAAGGATCGGAATAAAATAACTTTTGTTCAACTGCGCTGAGAGTGAAAGGTGTTTTGGGTCAAGGGTAATATGGTGAGTAATCATCCCCTGTCACACACCCTAGTGGTGGCTCTCAGGGTTTTAAATGATAAATTCAAAATAAAAAATTCAATCAAATATTCTTATTTTTTCGTTCTCCTAGCCTTGCTTACCAGCATATTCTTCCCTTCAACATTTCCCTTCGTTATCTCATCGACTTTCAGTATCTGCAACATTTAATTGCCCAAACTTCTAATTTCTTCAAACAGCCGCCTCTCTACCCTTGCCATGCCTAGAACTTAACATCTACATAATACCCCGCAAGCCGCCGCAAGCGCCGCAAGAACTTAATCGTGTTGTTTCCTTCCGTCAATTTTATTTACTTCATATTTCTCCAAACTCACATTTCAAAAAGCCTCAATCGTCCTCCTTTTCGTGTGTGAACATTTTATTTGCAGATAATACAATGACTCCGGTTTCGAATATTTGGAGGCCGAGATCCCAATATGTAGTCCAGATGTAAACTAATTTCCAGTTTCATTCCATGATCTGTGTGATGCTCATACCAATGTGACGTGAGGTTATGGACATGCCCTCGATGTAAGCACTAAACTCATACGAATTTTAATTATCCAGAGTGTTTATAGTTCTGCGCATCGTATTTGTGATTTTAGGTATTGAAATGAATTTTTGACGTTTGACTGCGGTGATTTTATTCTAGACAAATCGGACAGCTTCCATTTTTATGCTGAAAAATGAAAATTTAACTTTCCTGCCTGGTTCATAAATGCTCGTTTTATAAGATAAAAAATAAAGCTACGCGTTTCCCTTTTAGAATTTTTCGTCCGTATATTTCCGTGTTATTTGTTGGACGTTTTCAGATGAAACTCGTCGTTGTTTATTTTAAACGAATTTTCCCAAATCTGATCCAATGTTCGAATCCAAAGTATTTTACTTGGTTAGATGAGATTGGGTCTAATCCTCTGAATGTGTAACCGTGTAAGCTGTAAACATTATTCCCCATATGCATTTTGGTCGATTTTGTCAGGTCTGACCGGGAAAATCACTGGAGAAGCTAAAATGTTGCCGAGTTTCTTTTAAAAGGGTCCGTTTTATCATTTTTATCTCGGTGAATAACCGTTTCTTTATTTATATTTTTCTATAATTTTCAGATACGAAATGTAGGGGCTATCAATGCAAGTTACCATTTCACAACTTTCAAGTTTAATTATTGTAATTGTGTTTTTTTTCTTCAAAATTATTAATTTTTTATTCATCCGGAATTGCAATTTCTTCTTTTTCCCTTCCAGGTGACATCTCATGGACAGAATTCGATTGTTCATATTTATTTGAAGCGTACGTCTCCCATCCATTTGATTTCAATTCCCTCTATGTATAATAATTCCATGACTATTGTACACACCGAGATGCTTTCGAGGGAAAAACCTCAGGAAGGACACGCTACCGAACTTCAATTTGCTCTCTGAGGAATGCGGTGCTTGCACAATGAGATATGTTATACTCTTGCGAAGAAATCTCGAGGTCGGGAAGAGGCACACATCGTTCATCAAGCATCTGGCAATGCCTTCGGGTTGTTTAGTGAATCAATCACTCGCGGGAGGAAGGGGGTTGAGGATGGTGGGACCAAATGAATCCAGCGAAAATCGACTAAGGTTTTCCGGTTGAGAACGGTGATTGAGGAAAGGGCTTGAAGTAGTAGTAGTTTTGATGGGAGGCGACCGACAGCTAAGGTCATTTGCGCCATAGGGGAAGGACAGGAAAGGATGAAGGGTGGAGAGAAACCCGGCGTCGGCATTAGCCTACTCTTTACGAAAGGCGCCAAGGGGTCCACAGTTTAACGTCCCATCCGACGGACGGCGTACTCTCTCAAAGTGCCCTCCACAAAGCACCTCAAGTAGGGATCGAGATACCTCTGAAAAATATTCAACACCGCCGGGATTTGAACCCACGCCCTCAGGGTGGGAAGCCAGTACGTTAGCCCCCGCACCATCTCGATCCCCGAAAGGGCTTGAAGCATGATGCGCTGTATAAGTGGGCTGGAGTTAGCCGAGGGTCAAAAGGGTCAGTATCCAGATCTCACCGAACTAACTGATCTCAATTTGGAGATAGACCGTTTAAAATAGACCGGATACTGGACTGTTTAAAATTATTGTCGTTTTGATTCGTCCACTATACGTATTTCGTGCAAGCTACAGTAGATAAAGTATCTTATTGCGACCTTCCATATTCCTATCGGTAGAAGAGAGAATTAAAAACGATAAATATTTGATAGGACATTTCTAGAGTATAAATTTCACTTTAAAAAATTATTAAATGCTAATTTTATTTCCTTTTTTAGGCTAAAACAGCGAGCCTTTGACGCATTGAGGTGAAGTGATATTCCTGTCTGTGGTCTGACAAGGTTTTAGAGAAATAGCTTTGAACAAAAATTCACAGAGAAGTCAAATTCCGTGCAAGTTATCCTTCCTAAACAATAGTATTAACATATAGGTGGTCTGAGAGGAATCTTCATGGAGACAGATAAATTAAAAACATGTATTTCGAGTATGAAGTTTGATGGATTAGTAATTACGATTTATACATTTTTAAAATTGTCTTAAACAATTTTGAGTCGAAATCAGCAAAATATTTACATTAAAATAGTCATGTAATGTATATTTTTATAGGAATAAATTTGACCTAGTATTTACTTTTATCTGAAGTTATTTCAAATATATATTATCCGAGTCACGGCTATTTTTATAAATTATGTATAACTTAAATGAGTGACTTCAAATTTTAATACGCATTGTTTTAGTGAAGTAAAAAGTAGAAGGATGATCTCCTTCAGCACACATCCATTAATATTAGGTTGAAAACGTAGCGTGCTTGAAATGGCGCCGACTGGTATCTACGAACTCATGCGTTTTTGAAGCGACAATTCAGTTTGATTAGGGAGCGTACTCATATCGCAAAGCTCTCTGCACTCAATGTTGATTCACTTCATTCCGCTCCGCTTCCCCAAAAGACTGCACGGGCCCTTTTACAGAACGAAGAGAAGAAGGCGACAATTAAGACAAAGGTCCCCAGGGAGGCCATCCGTCCCCCGACTCATCCATCCCTCCCATCTGCCTCCCATACGGCGCCGAATCCCATCTGCGAGGGCCATTCACCAACTCGACTCAAGACGAGCTGCCGGAGAGGCTGTTAAATTTTTAGTGCCTGCGAAGTGGAGAAAGTTTGGATGCGATGCAATTCGCCTAAGCGGCAAATGACTTTCTTTCTCAGCGGGGCGAGCAAAACGAAAAGGGCGGTTGCCCCGTGGAAGGAAAAAAATGGTAAACAGTGTATTTTCGTCGAGTTTTAGAAAATAGGAATGCATAAAAGTATCACCGATGACTTCAAGTAAAATGAGTTTCACCGTCACGTAAATTGATAATTCCAATTATGAGAGGGAAATTTATTTCCAGCCACATTTCGCTGAATTTGAATTTCATTCCGTCGGTGAATCTTATACATTTTTCAATTTCACTTAAAATCTTTACTCCATTTGCTTTCTTGAAGTTGTCCTTGCCAATAAACTGTATTTCGCCATTCCATTTTTCTAGATTGCTTGACGTGTTTCAGTGTGGAGTAGATTAAGGTTTTGGTAAGCAATTAAAGCCTCATTGATATATCATATGTATAATGACTCACGTATGCTCTGAAAAGGTCTGTAAAAACGAATTTATTACTGAAACTACGGTCAGTGTCTTTTCAAATTTTCGACCGACCTATGCATCAAGACTATATTTATTTCTTGTAAATAAAGGCTTGATAAAAGTGCATATAATATACAGGGTTCGTCCGGAAAATAAGTGTACTGAGCTCAGGAAAAAAAAATTACTGCACTTTTACATATCTTAAGCTAATATTCCTCAAAATAGGACCCTTGTGAGTCGATACACTTGTTCCAGCGGCGTTCCCATTCCTGGAACGCTCCCGCGAAGGCATCATCGGGAACCTCTCAAAGACTCGTCGTCGACCTCTTCTCTGCCCTCCACGAACATCTTGTGCCACCGAAAGATCATGTTTCTGGACATGGCTGACTTCCCGTAAGCCTGGTTAATCATACCGACAGTTTCGGTAGACGATTTCCCAAGCTTTACCGCAAATTTGATGGAATAACGCTGCTCCAAAAACTTCGGCATCGCGTTCCGTGACGTGGGTCGAGCGTGGAGGTTCGCGTTAACAGAGCTCCTCACTACACCACAGCTCAGAGCCGACTGCCTTTTTCAGCGTCGCTTGCCAACATACCCCCCTCCAATCGCAGCCCGTCAGAGCGGTGCTGGGCGCGCCTGGAGCGGCGCGCCCAGCCCAAGAGTCAGTACACTTATTTTCCGGACGAACCCTCTATATATACACACACACACACACACACACACACACACACACACACACACACACACACACATATATATATATATATATATATATATATATATATATATATATATATATATATATATATATATATAGTCTATGTAGTCTTTTATATATATATATATAAATATTATTATATATATAATTAATTATATATATAATTAAGACTACATAGTTTGGTATTTTACTGTAGTTATGAATAGCAATAGATACATCAAAGCAGAATGAAATCAATTAGCGAACAGTTTAATGTAAGCAATGGTGTTATTTCTATTTGTTCTTTGAAACATCTTAATTCGTAAAAAACATTAGATTTTGAAAATAATGCATTTTTTTATTTGAATTTTTTTCCCTAAACGTATTGCAATGAGTTAGCTAAATAGGTTTAATTATGCTTTTTCAAATAAGACTACGCATAAGAATCAACCTCTTTGCATTAAAAATACAACTCAGTGTGTCTTAGGCGAAACTAAATATGAATTTTCGTTTGAAACTCCTGATGAATATTAAACCGGAGATTGTTTGTAATTAATGTGTGGTAAAATTATATCGGCTTGAGTTCTCGATTATTTTAGAATTACGAATAAAAAATTGAAATTAAAGCCTTAAACAGTAATAAAAATAGAGATTAAAATGCATTAATATTTTACATTCCAGATTTTCCTATTTTTAATGGATCAAAATTACAAACTGATTGATTAAAGTTCGTTTTATTCAATTAATTTATTAATAATATAACATGATAACAGATTATTTGTATACGCCTTTGCTAAGCAAGCTTTCGTGAAAAAAGTGGAGGAGATGAATATCTCAATTATTAAAAAAATACAAAACTGTCACATTAACTCTTTTACTTGGCTTAATGTCAGTCTACATCCTTCGTTAGAACAAGCACTATTTTAGAGTAAGGGACCACGTTCTGATTGAACGAAATATACGAAATGAAAAATTATATTTAATATAATCCTCGAAGAAATAGCAGAAAGAGTATTTTGGTTAGACTTCAATGGAAAGAATTAAGGTTGGACCATAAGAAAGTGAGTTATCGTTTTTAACCTCTTAAGAAGACTGAGATATTTAGAAAGGTTCATAACAAACGAGTTTAATAATGGCACTTAAGAAATTATTATGGTCCCTTACAAAAGATAAGATAAGGGAAATAGATTCCAATACAGATACAAATACTCATTCTCTCCCCGTACAATTAGGAATCGTAATAGTAAGATATCAGTGTTCATAAAGGTATACTAAAGACATTAAATTTGTCAGTAAGGACAAGATTTAACGTTAAACAGCCATAAGGTATATTCGTATGTGCATGTTTTCATTAGTTGCTAGAATATTTATCTACATGTGTGTGAGTTGTAAGGGTTTTTGAATGAATATATACAATTTTGGGTGTGAAAATTGGCATGGATATATGGGTTTGGCGTGTGGTTTTATTTTTAAATACGGGTGGGGACCCCTCAACCCCCGCCACACGCCCTTGCGTTGGTCTGCAGGGTACTATGTAGATTTAGAAGCTCATCGTTTGGAGTTCCATCAGTCGTCTTCTTCTTCCCCTCTATTTATTGGAAGATGTAAAGAAAATAGGTTCTAGATTAATTAAACGCATCTTAGCAAGAATTCACCACATTTATTGTTCCTATCAATTTAGTTTACCTTTTAAATTAATTTAAGTTTAACGTTTGACTTCATCTTGTATGCAGTTATGTTGAAAAACTGAATGAAAAGTATCTTATTACTTATTATTACAAAAATATCTTTTTATTTCCTTTGTAATTTCGCAAGTTTAAATTAAATATTTATGATACATTATCTTAGATGAAAAAATATCGGTAGGAATTTGGGCATAGGCCATCGTCACACACGTCAGAACGACTGCAATAAGTATTCCAATCTTCAGCTATCATCAATGAATGGGAATGAGTAAACACGGACGATTTACACCTTTGCGGATGGAATGCATTTTCAAGTTCAGAAGTAAAATTGAGCCGAAAGAAAGAAGAAAATATTCCCTCGTTTTTGAGTCGGAAATGGACCTCATCCACTGCTCCAATGCGGGAAATTTCATTTTCCAAGAAATGAGATGGAGAGAAAACAGTGCGTCACACAGCGCTTTCTCTCAAGGCAAGGTAGGAAGGAGGAAGATTTTTTCCGGCTCAGGACCGCGCGCGCTGAAGGGCAGAATAACCTTGCTCCATGGTAGTAGCATTCTTTCCCTTTTGAGGCGAACGGATTACATAAGATTTACGGTGTGTCGTCTTTGACCTCGATGAAACTTATTTCCCTCAGCATAACATAAAGCTGGGTTGAGGTCATATAGATAACTCTCCCTGGTTCCAAATGTTGGGGTATGGGAGTGAATGTGTACATTATTTTATTTTAAACTTAGATTGAATTAGAATATTTCTTAATGAGCAAGCTCCCTTCTTTAAAGTATGAGTACTTTTTGCTTTCAGATTGAAGAACTAACGATCATTATTTTAGATATATTATTCTAATCACCGTTCATAGCCATTTAATTATTCATTGATTGCCGTGAATATATAAGCATGAGACCGCAGACGTTAAGGTAAAATTATGTTTATTTTCTGATAGATAGGTAGATAGAGGTCTGATATCTATTTTCTGATAACGTAAGCAAATTTGAGATTGCATATTTATTTAGGAATGTGTAATAGGCTGGCAGTTTTCTAGGTCGTAACAATTTTCAGTTTACGTTAATGGATGATATTTTATAGTAAATTTAAATTTTACTTGCCTTACATCTGCCTGAAATTATCTCATTAACTTTGTACATTTTCTTTTAAATATATTCACATAGGTTGTGAAAGGCTCGAATAATTTTAAATGTATCAGTCATTGATCATTTTATTGAGAATTGCAAATATTTTTATTGGTTCTCGGCATTTCACCTTGCAATTATGATCATTTCTTTCTATTCAGTTATGATTTCCGACGTCCCTCCTTTGTCCTCCCAAACCTTTTCCTCACTTAAACATATGGAACATTCCACGGAGTTTGCTTCTTTTTATCCTTTATTTTTTATTATTTCTAATCCAGTGTTTTTTATCATTGCTCTCAAGTTCGCCGTCATTCTATGTTAACCAAATACATATCTGCCAGCCTTTTTCTGTAACTTCTCCAGTTTTTCATTGAAACCTTCTTCTTATAAAGGTTCATTGATTGATTTACTTCAAGGTTGTACAATTTGACTTCCTAAAAATGCATTTTGTGACATTAATAAAGAGTATTGATTTTTATGCCAAGCAAGTAAAAAATGACTAATTTTGTAAAAAAAATGGGGGAAAAATATATTTGATACATATTCATATTTTGTGAACACCTCAGGGTTTACTTGTCGGTTGGCTGTGCTCGTTATCACACGGAGACTCACGTGTCGCTGGCGCCATTTCGGAAATGCAACGTGCTTGACACTACAATGACTCTATGAGTTACGTTAAAGAACTTAAATAAATATTTCTTCTTGGTATCTAAATATATTATTACTTAATGCATAACTTCATTCATTATGGCTGAGATGTGTAGATAATAGTTAAATGTGATTATGAAAATAAACTGTAAAAATACGTACATTTAAGAAAGATACTCCTCGTATTTTGTCAGATGTTACTCGTATTTGAAAACAAAGTCAGTTAAGTTCATGTTTTTCAATGGTGTTTGTGCGTGCATATTATTTCAAATCTCTGAATTTAAGTTGATAGTTGACCAAATTGGTTTCCTATATCTGACTGAAATGGCGTTATTTTAATTATTTTCAGAGCCAACTTTACGTTTAATGTAGCTTTACACTACATAGCAAACCTTCGACCTTGGAAAAATGTAGTTCGTCATGCAGCTCAATCAGTAAGTGTAGGTGATGAACTTCATCTTTACTTTAGTCATCAAAAACTCACCTCTTCTTTGTGAGCAGTCTAAAAATTCGCGGGCTAGTGAAAACTTAAAATAGAATAAGTATTATAATTGTATAACAGGATATAACAGGGATAATAGACTACGAAACATTAATATTTAAAGAAATAGCATGCTTAGAAATTGTTCAGTTTCTTAACTTCATTTCCTATTTTGTTTTACACCCAATCCATCCGAAGAATATATTTGATTTTTTGGCCTTAAATGAATACTTTTGGACTTCATAAGTAATGATGTATACGTATTGCAATACCTAACATAAATTCTTTTCGTTTTCTTTTTCTTACAAACTCATTTAAATTGGGCATCCGAAATGTTAAATACAACCTTGAAATTCGTAGGCATCTAGATAAGAAGTTTCAATTTAAAATGCAATGCTCCCTTAATAGTACTCTCCTCCATGTCTCAAGTTATCAAATCTGCTAAATACGTCATAAAATATTTATATAATTACCATTCCAACGGCATTTGGAAACTTTCGCAAAAGAGAAAGTAAAAGTGATCGCGAAGAATTCATATCCAGGGCATTATGTAGAAGCAGTTATTGGTTCATACCGTGGCTTTACTTTTGATCTCAAAAGAAAAAAAGTACGCGATGATCCAGAAAATATAAATTTTACTTAACCTACAGATACAGAATTCGGAGAAACTGGAGGGAGACGCACAAGAAGATAGAGGTTTTGGAACCCCAATTAAGACCTAAACAAGAAAGGCCTCTCGGATGGATGTAAACGCTAAAGTTTCCTTTCGAAGTCCTCTTCTCTGCTCCTCTACCTGGCTCACGAAACTCCCATGCTCCCAAGCTTTCCTTCTCTCCCTCTTTATTCCCTCCCTCATACCTGAGACTCCTTTACAGTTAATTATTGAGATGTCACATCTCTTCTCAATTAGAACTTAAAGGCTTACCGTCTCTTCCCACTCTGAACCCAGATTGTCTCGGACCACAAATCCAGGCCTCTGCTGCGTTCTCTTAACGCTGGATACTGATATACGCAGAAATAAGTGTTCTTATCAAAGCAGATATTCTTAGGGTTTTCAACTGTTGCACATATCTTTCTCCCTTGATAAGTTTAAATGCCACTCACTTATTGGTATGTTTATTGCCATCAGCTCTGTTCCAAGAAGCCACCCTTTTTGTTATTTCGGTACTCTTGGTATCTTAATCTCATGGGAAAAACTACGAGCATTATCAAACTTGACCCATGATATATTCTAAGACACTGTTATTTAGTACCTTTTAGTATCCTTCAAGCTGCCAGTAGGGTGAGTAGCAGGGATGAATACACGCCAGACTAATTTTTCACCAGAATATGTTTACCCGTACCGCGATTGGACAACATTATTCTGTTACCAAAATCGTTCGCGGGAAAAATGGCATCTTGATTCTATTTGTTCTGAACTGTATCTCTTTTTTATTTACATGATCTCGAATACCGTAGTATTATGGGGACAATAGTGAACCTTCAACATCACTGCTAAATAAACATTTTTCTGTTTATGCTACGACACACATTCGGTAATTTAACAATCCCTCAGGGAGTGATTCCCAGCTTAGCTCCTCTAATAATGGCGTCCCACAGGGTAGCGTCATAGGACCACTGCTATTTCTACTCTACATTATTGATATCACCACCAGTAAAATATAAAAGCAGCATCAGAATCCTTGCCGATGACATTGTAATCTACAGGAAAATAGCAAATGACGCAGATCGTGAATCAATATAAAAAATATTTAAAAATGGTCTGAGGAATGGGGGATGCTATTAAATAGAAATTAATTTACCGTCAAGTATTTCTTAAAATATAGATAATAAAATCAAACTTCACCAACTTAAACACTCAAAGGTGTTCGGATGAGTGTTGAGTGTTGAGGATGAAGCAAATGTCTTGAGGGCCACCATTGCATCGGATCTTTCTTGGGGAAAATATATACGCACGATTTCTGGAGGGGTGCTTACAAAGCGGGCATTAATCAAACTAATAGTCGGATGGTATAGTGACGACTAAGTGAAGAAAACGTGCCATTTATCTTTGATAAGGCTTTGAGTGTGCTGCGAGCGTTTGGGATTTTTTTCAAGAAACATCAATCACGGAATTGAATCGGGTACAGAGAACAGCCGCTAGATTCGTGAAAAACTCGTACCAAAGGACATAAGGCGTCACGCACGTGATACAGAATCTGGGGTGGGAACATATAGATATACGAATAATTAAGGCTAGATTTAACTTATTACAAAAATTTAAAGCGTGTGATTTTGCATCCGATATTGGAGTTATAATTAGACCTACTAATTGCATTGAACGGGCCGACAAATGCTACAAATTTAGAGAGTTAGATTGTCGAACTGATAGATTCAAGTATACCTCCCGCTCACTATCCGCGACAACAATAAAAGGGGGAATACCTAAGAAAATTATTGGTACATATTGTCGAAAATAGGGGTTCAAAAGATTAAATTCCCATTTCCCAAAAACTATATCATAAAATATATTATATAAATTAAAATATGGCGTCCTAACCCCCCCAACCTTGTGCCCTTTAGCCAGGTGGGGTGCATGCATATAAAGCCTATTGTATTTGTGATTTGTCCATTTGGAATGCGTAGAATACTAACCAGTATTTAAGAGTCTGAATTGCATATTTGCCTGCCCTCTTTTAACGTATTTGCTTTTCCTGTTTGTGTAGTCAGAGGAATTGCTGCAAACCATGTAACAATCGTAATATATGAAGGCATGTTGCACGATTGGTGTTTGGTAGCCTCCTTTCCACGCGGTATTTGGTGGATCGCGGGGTATAAGGTGCATTAACAAATAGATTGAATGTATTTATAATGGCTGGTGACCTACCACCCCCTGCCACACGTCCTTGCGGCGCGACGGCTTGCGGGGTGTAGCGTAAATGTAGAGGTAGATAATTCTGATACGCTACTCAGTTGGTTATAACAACGTTTCACAAATCTAGCTCCTCTACCCTGCACACAGGCTAAGCCGGTAATTAATTCAACTTCGTGGGGATCCCATATACTAGCAGCATATTATAAATGAGACCGAGCCAGCTAAAAATAATATTTCGTTTTAACCTTGTCATCACAGTTACACAGTACTTTTTATGCCTGAAAAAAGAGAAATATTTATTGTAACACTTTCATTCTGTTATGAAGTAAATAAATTCATACTTTAACTCAAACCAATTGAGATTACTTCCTGGTATTTATTTTCAGATGGCTTTTTATTGCTGAAGCTGAATGTCAGGAATTTGTATTATAATATTTTTAAAATTGCTGGCAGAGCACGTAATAACTCCCAGACCCCAAACGAGGAATCCTTAATCCTCTTCTTGTATTCATGGGGTATTTTGCGCTGGAATCTTCATGATATGATTGCGATTGAACCTGAATTTGTTGTATCGCACACAAGTACATTTAGTGATTCAATTGAATAAAAATTTGGTACAATTTTTTAGAACTCCTAAACGATTTGGACATATTTTTGAAAAAAATTGAAATAAGTATAAAATTTCTGATCCCAATTTTGGAAAATGGAATTAATTTATCCATTTAGCTAAAAATTTCAAGGGGCTAAAAGGGGGTTAAAATATATGAATAAAAGGATAATGAAAACATTTAAGGAAAAACTTTAATGCGTGGGGTGTACATGTTCGATTATCAAAAAAGACTTAATTAAATCCCTCACTATGACTTTTTATGATCAAATTAATTTTTGGCCCCAAACAATTGGAAAATGATATACTATTTTACAAAATGTTCAAACGGCCAAAATATGATTTAAGGGATCGATCATAAAGTGAAGATCGATTTATTTGAAGTGACTGATAATAGGATATCGATTTGATAATTATCAAATATGTGCTCTGCTGTAATTAGTGCAGCCCAGCTGAAGCACTGTTGGCATTTGAAAATATTAGACACACATGAAAAATCTTTGAACTTCAGAATTTGAAATTGAAAAATTAAATTTCATATATTAAACAACGACCAAAGATATTATAAGCATAAAACATTTGGTTCAGCCATACTTCTCTGCAGTATTATCTGCTCTTATTTCCACAAGGGTTAGTTACTGGGCGAATCTGAGCACTGGAAAAATTGGAACTAGTTCACTTGCCTGAATTAAATAGTCCTCGTCTAGGATAAGTTAGTAAATCGGATACCCTATGAGTTGTCAAAGTGTAAGAAACAGATTTGGACGCTCAATTTCAGCAAAATTTAGCCCTTTCGGGCTTTTAACCAAACTACTGTTAAATCTATTTTATTTAAATGCAAATTTAGCAAACTAATTCAACTTTCTTTAGGTAAAAACGGTATTAGTGTAAAATAAAGTATTTAAATAACTAAATTTTAATTTTTTGTGACGATGTAGGAAAATTTTCGTCGCTAATTGCGAAATAATTACATTTTTAATTTTAAAAAACCTATGTACGATACATCAAATATAAAATGACAGAAATTGAAACATGGTATTTTTGAACGGGTTAGTTAAAGTAAGATTGGGTAATTTTTTTACAGAACCTTTATAACTTTAATAGAACGACGAAAACAATTTCATAATTATATGAATTTAATAAATGGTAATCATGTAATGTATACGGTGTCTTATAAATAAGCGGTTATTCTTCATCTCAAGCGCGGAGTTATACCGTCGAGTATTTTATGAAAATATCCCAAATGTGACTATTGAACTCTTTTTGTGATTACGTATTTCATTGGTACCGTTGTTTGGCTGACCTTTTTGACGTCGCTGCAAGCCCGGGAGTGACCTCTTCGCTCGACACTAAATGCTCTTCCCCGCCGCATTAAACCCTCGTACTTGGCTCTCCCAGTGAATCGCTAATTTAAAGTCTCCGGCTAACGCTTCGTTATTTTTTTGGCTTGCATCTCTCCTCATGTGGAACTGTTTTCACATCCCAGCTTGCGTTTTCAGGGCAAAAGTTTTTAATTATGTCGCCCGTGGCTCGGGACTTTCGTTTTTAAATGAAAGGACGATTTCTTTCAACGCACTTCATTATACAATAGGCATGCACACTTTATTAAAAATGGACTATAAGCAGAAAAAGCGCCACTCTTATGTGCACCTAACCTTTGTTTCCCTGCCTATGTGATACAAAATAAGAAAGAGTGGACAGAACTCGTCGGGGATTCATTTAGACAATAACCTTGTTGATTTTTACAAATAGTTAATTGCCAAACGGGCCAGGTTTTCGAGTCTTTTTCAAGGTGTACACTTCTAGTTGGTGAGCTTCGTATGCGCATAAAAAAGGACGATGGATACTTTTGAAAAGTTGGAACTAGATGAAAAGTGGTACATGGCAGAGGAAATGGTAGGGAGATTTTTAGCTGCGGGAAACGGAGAATTTGCTTATGAATGAAACTACGTGGATTCATGGAAGGATAGGGATGTTAGAGAGGAAAAAGCTGTAATAGCAATGACCGTGTGCAATTGTTTAGTATTTTTAGTACCCTGTAAGCCACCCCTAGGGTGTTTGGCAGAGAGTCACGCCAGGCAAATATTTGTACCCCTACCTCGGTTGTTCTACGTTTTACTGATCCCTTATCGTTTGTGGAACAAAAGATATCTTAAAACAATTTGTTCTCCATTTCTAGTACGGAAATTTAGGATGGGCACTTTTTTAGGAGAGATTGATATCGGACGGAATTGTGGCATACCATTCCTTATCTGCTGAGGAGGTCATCTCATTGATACAAATTTAATTTTAGAAACACATAATAATTTTTCCGATTAGGACACATATTTCTATCGCCTTATTTGGGGAAATAGTATCATCCGTTGTCCAGAAAAAGACGTTCTTAATTTTTGCAAGATATTACACCTAAATCGAGAAAGAGTTACATCTAATAACAAATATTTAGTCAACTGTATTGGTGGACGCGTATTATAGTTCAGATTTTTTAGGGGTTTACCTACCTTTTACCCACAGGTAAAAACGGCTGGCATGTGGCCATAGATTTTTGGATTCGTTGGCAGAATATGGGGTTTGACTTTTTTAAAACTCTCACGTACACTCAAAGGCAATTTTTATAGCTCCATAATACCATCATCTCCTGCTTTCCTCACTCAATTGACTCAGTTGAATGCCAATGGCTTAACCATTCAATCTGTTCTTGTGCAATAAACGAAGCATTTTTTAAGTATCGAAAACGCTTCTCACTCTATCCGGGGCTGTATAAAACCTCTGCACTTTACGACATTTTTTAAAATGCCTAGAATTTGTAGAAATCACCCCTGTGTAATAATGTCATCCACATATCTTATTTTTGTCCCTTTTTTTAGAAAGCAATTAGATGACCTTGGAGCTTGAATGCGCCTAGTTTTTCACGGAGAACCCTGATAATTGTTTTTCATTTTCATAAAAGAACGCATCATTTTTAATGCAATATTAAGCTTATCAAAGGCTAAATCAAGTAAAAATTAATGCAAACGTGAATTAACTTGTGCAGTGCTCTTAATTTCATAGTAGTTAATAATTTATTAGCTACATGCCGGACCAGCTAACATCGTAGCAATTATTTAATATGTAAGTTAAGATGCGCAGCCAAATACAATTTAGAAAAAACGCCAACCGAAAATTTATATGTACCACTGTGCGGTTATAATTGTCCTTTTCGATTGGTAATATTTTATTTATTTTCAAGTGCTGGTATTTTACTAGTTCGACCCACTTGCTGTTCATGATACTACCGGAAATGGAGGTAATTTCTCCTCTACATTACCGGACAGTGAATCGGTAGTATTTCCTATTATATCCTACGCTAGTTAGTGTAGGGCTTAAAATTTGTTAAACGTTTTCGTGTAATCAGTTGTAAGTTTAAACCAGAACATCCGAGTGGAATAGGTTAAAACCCAAGTTTCGGTTATGCAAATAATTCGAGTACAGCTATTCGGCCAACCGCGATAACCACTTAACCAAAAGATCCAATTAGCCGAGATATCCAGTTACCAGAATCAATTCGTGTACAAGTGGATAGGATTAACCAAAATCACTCCAGGGGCACTTTGAGTGAGGTAGATGGCAAAAACATATGTAAAAGCTGCTCTGAATAATCTCCAGTTCATAACGTCCGCTTCTTCTATCGTTTCGAATAAGTTCACGCACGTTTACAGTTTCTAATGTCAGTTTTAGTCACTTCATCCGTGTTGACTTTTATGGAAAATTTTGTCCAATAATATAGTAAAGGAATTAACGGGGATATTGACCAAATGAGGGAGGTAGAGGGTTTGATGAGAAGGATTTTGAAATCCTAGGAAAAAGTGTTTCTATATATGGCGGCATGAAAATGTGTCCATTATTTTTTAATAGTCCCTTAGGACTTATCTTGACTGCCAGTCTACAATTTATTGCTTTTAGTGATTCTTTTTGCTTGAACATTGGAGAAAATATTTCAACTTCACCGACGAATACGCTACCCGTATCCTGACAAATGAATACTTTACTTTCAACGTTCAATATTATTTTATTTAACAACTTTACGTACCTTTGCGTTACTTTGCTTTCGTACGAAGGTTGCTAAAATAATTATACATGTTTAAAAAAGAGACATTTCATGCGTGATATGGTGGAATATCATGATTAATTGAACATTGCCAATTTTATATTAATTATACCTTTTTAATTTTGTTCAGACCTGAACATAAACAGTTTTCCCTATTTTTTCCAGCAGAGGATATACGAATGCAATCCTGTGGAAAAACCTCTTGGTAAGAAATACTCTTTTCAAAAATAGCACGACGGTGAGTGAAGTGAAATCCTGAGTGAGCTTCAATTTTGAAAATCATACCAGAGCAAATTTTCATTTCCCAATTAACATTATTCTTAAAGTGCGTTATTTCCGTATCTGTCTCCCCTCGACCAGGCACACACCGTGTTGTGACGGCAAGGGCTTTTAGACCAGTTAAAGCTATTGTTTTTCTAGCGGTATCCGTGAACGTTTGAAGCGCTGATATACCTCCATTGTACGCAAAGAGAACTACACATGAAAATTATTTTAGTGAAAACCTTAAGTATTCCAGAAATTACGAAATTAACGATACTTTATTTTTAAGGTTATCATATGACTCACTCTCTAACATTAGAACGCTGGCGTATGACTACGATTGCCTAATAACATTGAATAAATTACTATTCCGACGAATGATTTGGGAAATTATTTAGCCGAACTTGGGAATCCCACAAAACCGATCAGTCGCCTTAGCCCTGTGTGATTTTACCAACTCATTGGAATAATACTCTTTCCGTTAAAGGTTCTTCTACCTTCAGAGCCTCGAGTAGATATTCGTAAAATATAGTCGTCATAATTATTTAATATTAATCGGCGGTTTTGAAATGGGATATTTCACCGTTAATGCATCGATACGTATTTTTCCATCACCTTGATTAAAGACTGCGTGAGTAATCTGACCCAATATACAAAAATTTCATACGCCCTAATCAGCCAGGTACTTGCGGTCCGCCCTCGCCCCGGTACATAGTAATTACTTCCGGAGCTCCGTTTTGCCGTCCGAATCCCTTTTTGGACTCCTCTCTGATGTTTCATCATTTTGTCTCGCTCCAACTGGAACGTGGTGACGAGCCTCCTTTTACAAAGGTCCGGCTAAGTTTTCCATCTATACCCTGGATTCCGTTTCAACTGCACACCTACCCGTCTTTTAACAAGCCTCCCCCGTACTTGGGAGGTTCCCGGTATGGAGGGATTCTTTATCACGCTCTCCCCCGTCCTACCCATAAACCAACCTAATTACTCACCCCCTCGCCCTTCCGACACCCACCCCATCCCGTCCACGCCACGCGCTCCCACGGCTCCGACCGATTCCATCCGCCCTCTAATCATCCTACGCGCTCTTTTCGGTTTCCTCTCCGTCCGCCCGACATCTGCACCCGTGATTTCTAACGGGGGCGTTTGGCCAACCGCGTTTAAGGCGTAGGGCGAGCAGGGAGCGAGGAAGGGGGGTAAATGTATATGCATGGATATGGCGGGTTTCGTGCCAACGTGCGATTACAGTGATTTCCGTTAGTGAACAAGGCTTTACTTTAAAATATCAATGGCATTTGTTTAAAAAATGGGATATTTAATGTAGTTTAGCCTTAAAGAATGATCCAATCGCGCAGTTCATGGCGTGAGATTGGTGGAATTCGGGCATAATAATGAACGAATGATAATATTTGCCCATTATATATAGATGTATTACACGACTGGTTTTTAGGAACTGCATCATCATAAAATGCTGATGAAGATACTGTAGAATATTGAAACCAATCTCGGGAAAAATCAATGATTCGCCATAATTTGTTCATTGATAAAAAATGATTTTGGATGGATACGCAGTCTAACAACCGCTAAATTTCTAATTCTCGTCTTAAAAGACAACCTAATAGCCTAAACTTCAATAAACTCGCAATGATTTCAGCATGATTTTTTAAGTATCTCCATTCATCTACATCTACACAATACCCCGCAAGCCGCCGGAAGGGCGTGTGGCGGGGAGTGTTTGGTCACTTACCATGAATTCACAAATCCAATCATGAGATATCTACACATTAATATGTTTGACTCGAAAAATATTAATCATACGAAAAAAGTACTTACATACAACAATATTCAGAAGCAGGATTCATATAGTTAAATCATGCAGTAGAAATATTAAAAAGGTTGGGTCTTTTAAATAAAAAATAACATTCAGGGAAGAGCATGTAAGATATACACTAAATAAATAAACTGCCACTTTTTTGTTCCAATTTCAGAGTGTACAAATCATTCGCCTTGCCCGGAATTCGAATGCAAATCCGACCGAGTTCTTAAGACAGTTTAGCTGCCGACGCCTCATTTTAAGTTCTGACATTTGGTTTTAAGATTACCCCTTAAACTGTGAGATGATATTGTGGCATCTCCCGCAGTTTCCTGGTATCTGCCACTTGTAGTTCTGCCCCTACGCTATTACTGTCTTTCTTGTTATATGACACACCTATCCTTTCCAGTTTCTCCCTTTTTTCGGTACATTTCATGACCAATCAAAATGGCCTCCGTCCACTATTCTTGTACGTTTTGGATTTTTCCCAAAAAGTCTCTCCTCCCCCAACATCCCTAACATGTCCCAACATGTTAACTCCCCCAACATGTCTAATGTTTCTCCGTTTGCTTTCCTTCCTGTTACTTTTACCTTTTCCATCCTTCCTCGCACCCATGTCTTAAATTCCTTCTCCCTACGCCTGTCAATGAGCATGCTTCCAAGATGCACAAAACCACGCTCCGTATTTAAGTTTTGACGAGGCCTTTCTTGCTCAACGTTCCTGTCATAGCCTTGTAACAGCTTCTTTGCCTAACGCGATCCCTATTCTGATGTTTTTTCTACGTTGATCATTTGGTCCAAAGCTCTTCCAAAATAACTAGGTAAACTTATCCTTCTACTAGAGATAATATCACAAAAATCGCATAGCTTTTAAGTCGCGTTTTTGTTGGATTTATTTTTTTCCACTTTTGCATAAAGTTGATCTTTGAAAATTCTGCAGAAATTTCACCACAGGGCTATTCAATTAGACGTAAAATTATTGAAAATGGAAGTGTTTGTGCTTAAATCAATAGCTTTCTTCTTTGAAACTTAGACTTCGCTTTTGCGGTCGGTTGCCGTCGCGGGATTTCTACGAAGTGTCTTCCGCAATATTTGATAACAGGAGCATTCCTTGAAACGATTTATAATCAGGCGTGTGTGTTAGGCTTAGAATTAGTATAAAAGTAACCATAAGTTCACTAGGATCAATGAAAGTAATAAACAATTGCAAAAAATTGAAAAAACTTAAAAAAGCATATATATATATATATATATATATATATATATATATATATATATATATAAACTATAAACACAGTAATCAACCTGAAGGTCGGTTTAGTAGGTGATAGTAGAGCTCACCCAGTACTAAGCCCTATTCGGCGTGCGAAAATTCAGACATGAGGGTAGGGGGGCCAGTTCCTTTCCCTGTGTCGGTTATGGTTTCCCAGGAAGACCTGGTACCCGAAAAATCACTTTAGCTTGGGTGGAGCTACAGGTGCCTAGAGTGCCTTGCCCGGGAATCGAACCCGGAACCCCCCGGTCAGCAGTCCAAAGCTCTACCCACTGAACTACCGCGACCCATATATACATACATATATTTATATATGTGTATGTACATATGTAAGTACATATATATATATATATATATATATATATATATATATATATATATATATATATATATATATATATATATATATATATAAACTTGGATAGCAATAACCAATATAAGAACACATACAAAGATCACTCACACGTTATTTCTTAATAATTTCGACGGCATTATTAAGAAATTTAACGCTTGTACTCCCGTTTCTTCTGATGAACACGGAGCTTAATTCCGTTGAAATTAATAAGAAATAAGGTGTGAGTGATCTTTGTAGGTGTTCTTATATTGTTTGCTGCCGTCTAAGTTATTTTATTCAACAAATATATTTCACACTGGTATATTCGAGTTCCCTTTAATATGAATGGAGGCCATAGATTTATGCAGGCTCTGTTGCTAGAAATTGCATCAAAGTGGAATATTAAAGAGAGTAACAGTGGTAAACTTAAAAAAATATCCTCACACGCACGCGTTTCTTCGTGTATTTCCATGAGGCTGGAGAGACATTTTTCAGATGAAAGAGTCCACTAATTCAATATGGCGCGATAATATGTCACTTAAGTAATTAACGTGGGAGTGAAATTATGCTCCAATGCTTCCAGCTCGCCTCGCATTTAAAATATCAGATACACTTATAAATTCAATAGCGTTAGTATTAAGTTCGCTACTGCTCCTCAATTTCGATTCTTGAATTATTATATTGTCTATCCTCAATCATGCCTCCCGGAAACGGAGTTCTCTGTGCAACCTTCCTTTTCTTAATTCTTATTTTTTTATCTCTCTCTGAACCACCCACTCCCCCGTTCTCTCCTCCCAGGGATCTCTTTGGTCTAGCCTTCACCGTTCAGCTTGATATTTCTCACCCGCCATTCCAGCACTTCCCCCCTCTCATCACCCGCCCCCCTCCCCGGGACGAATAATCCAGCCACGCGCCTTTTTTCACCTTCTCTGACACCAAGTCGTTTCCCCTCTTTCCCTTGAATAAGGTGAGCGTGAGAGGACGGATGGATGTTATAATTGGATTTCTGGGTTCACAAAGTTACTTCAGAGAAGATCTGGGTCGAGGGACGGAGAGATGGAGAAAGAATAAGAGAGGAGGAAAAAGATGATTTTATTTTTCCCATCGCTCTTTTTTCGCATTCTCTACTTTCCTTAGTTAAAAAAAAGCGGCGAACCAGTCAAGGAAATATGAGCTTTGCGAAGATGTTTGGTAAAGAGTCGAAAAATATGAATCCCGGGAGCGTAGGGATGGAGGGGAGAGGACAGGAGGGTGGAGCGGATTGAAGACGGGATCTAAGGCAAGAGGGAGAGATGGATGGGATTAAGCGGTGGAAAATCTCTCGGAAATTAATTCGCTAAGAATTCATGGAGGGTAGTTGCGTGGGAGAATAGAGAGGGGGGTAAAGCGATGGAGGATGCTTTAATTGAAAGGCTCTTTCTTATTTCGCAGGGAAAGAGAGAGGGAGTTAATGTTCCATCACGTCTTATGAAAGACGCTTCAGTCGTAAACAGCTCCCCGACGTCGAAAGACTTTTTGTGGCGTTATTTTTGGAACTTGTGAACCCTCGTGTCTGTCACATCACCGACAAAACTATCGGCTTTTAAAGGTTTTTATTTGGTCGGAGCATCAGGTGCTCAAAAAGCGTTTTTTTGCCAGAATTTTCTGTTATACTATTTTCTCAGAGGGTGGAAGTGGGAAAGCGCTTTTCTCTACCGTTATGGTATCGTAGAAACCATATCGCATGGACTGGAGAGTGTAAATGATTCCTAAGTCTAGACTTTTTAAATTAAATAAATATTAATCAATCAAATTTACAATAATTGAATGAGAATGACTTGATATATTTCTTTGTAGAATTATTTTAAATAATCAGCACACAAAATGTAAATAACTAGAATAAGTCAATCAATGTCTCGCATGAAGTGGATATAGACAATCAACAATTAAAATACCTTCTTGAAATTAATGTCACCTTTCATTATATTCACCCTGTTGGACATTCAGACCCTCATGTAGTCTCTTTACAAGTTCTTGATAGCCGACGGCAAAGAAATATTTTGTTTGCTATCGCAGAAAACGTGTAAGCACTGCAGTTTATGACGTCAATATTTTCAATACGTCGACCACCTAAATGATTTTTCAGGGACCTGAACTATGGAAAGCCACTGGGGGCTAACTGAAAACTCTACGGTGGATGTTCCAAGTTTTGCCAAAGAAATGTTTGCTGCAACTCCTGCGTTTGTCTGACTGATGCTTGCAACTTACATGTTGACTTGCCCTAATATTCAATTCCAAAACATTGACATTACCCGCAAAGATGTAAGAGGGAATATGATTCGAATTTTATGCATTTAATGACGCATTTACCACAGTTGAGAAAGCACCCAATATTCGATGTTTAATCACCACCCCCGACCTTTGGTTTAGCAGGCTGGCGCGCTATCGATCGAATAAACCCTGTTCATTTGCATGATTTCAAAAGGGCCGAAAAATCTCTTCGAAAAGAAAGTAGTTTTTGCCTCTGTTTATATTAATCATGGACTCTATTTGTGGGCAATAAATTTAATTTATTACAAAATGAGCCTCATAGCTCTATCAGACCACCAAAATGGACAGCTAGGCTGTAGCTGCCAACCAATTTTATTTTCTAAGTAAGTTTTCAGTCATTATCGTTAGGGACAGAATGTTTAAATTGTGCATAGAAATGTATGCATTATGGCTACAAGAGTAGATCCGGAAATGAATGATACTCCTTACGAGAAAACATTTCACTCAGAAGAATAGTAAAATGAAGAAATATTGAGTATCTATTTAAAAGATAAAACTCTATTTACCTTAAACTAGCGTTTGCATCATTGGACAAGAGAACTGTTTAACCATCCATTTTGGATTCTTTTAAAACCGATTTCTGCTTTTTGGGAGGTAAATACTTGAAAGTAAATTGAAGAAGTGGACTCCTAGGTTTCTAGGTATCTAAACAAACTCCGGTGCTTCATAAACCTTGAATTTGCGTTGCGTCCTTTTTATTTACATGTACACAAAATCCGGAAAGCCACCGCAGGCGCATGCGTGAGAGCAGAGTGTATTAAGACATTGGTCATACTTGCATAAATATTAGTTTATGCATTTATTTGAATACATGCTAGTTCGTTAAATGCTCTCCTGATTATGCATGTGTTAACATCATGCATAATTTTCTGCGACTGAATAATCCATAATTACCTTACATTTAGTTCATTCCGTGTAATCTGGCTATTGGGTTGATTATGCTGTAATTGCGTATCGTGCGAGGGAATACCAGGTTATTTTATCAATCTGTGATAGTGTCTATTCATCTTATTTTATCTCTATGGTCAATTCTACCGATACAATTGGGTGCTATCTTATTTCTCCCTGTTTTGCAATTAAATTCAGGTGTGATGTGTCTTCCTAAAAGTCTCTCTAGCCTGATCTCCTCGAGAAATACGAGGCTCAGCCTAATTCCTCCAGAAATATATGTATACGTCTTCTTCCTAAAGGGTATATATTCTGTCGATATTATGAATGAATCTTAAATGTATCCATGTTTACATCAATGTTCCCGCAAGATTTCTATTTTGTCATGTTACTGACATTATTTTATTGGGAGTACGTTATTACGCGACGACTAACTTTGTTCAATTGCATGTTCGAACTAATATCTACGCAGATGTAGATGAAATTATTGCGCATGTAACCGAAAACCCGTCGCCACACGCCCTTGTGGTGACTATTTGGGTATCATGTGAATGTATATGCACCTACCTATGACGTTTATTCCCTTCTCGGGCCAATTTTAACCAAGTCAAGTGACATTTCTCTTAACCTTTATTTTTTATGTTTATTATATTTACTTTACTATAACCATTTCCTTTATTTTTATGTTTATTATATTTACTTTCTACTTATATATTTTAAAAGGGGATTAAAATGAAAGAGCACGAATAACTTGCACAAAATGAAAAAAATTAACCTCCTATCACGCATTTGCTCGAATTTCGTTTTAAGAATTTTGAAACTCTCAGTAATTTCTCAGAATTTTGCTAAAATTTCATAAGCGCAGCCTAATATGCTTGTGCAGAATTGATAATTAAGGAATCTGCTCGATACAATCGCTCCTACTGCGAACGGAGTAAGTTCCTCTAATGACAAGAGTCCCGGTGAAATTTAACTTCTTTGAGCAAAGGGCGGATCAAAGTGGCGTTCACGAAGCTAATGAAGAGGAATGGATATGGAGTATGGGTAGGGGTGGGGAAAGGTTGAAAGGTGGGTCAAGAGGACACCCTGGGCCTCGGGGATGAGCGTGACTGCTCGTTCCGTTCGCGTTAGGGTGCCGAGGGAGGAGAGGGTTTATCAAAGGTACGAAGTTGGTCGACCAAATATCATCCAATCCACTCCATCGCATCGTACCAAGATAGTGTCCAATTAGGGTCGAGCATAGCCAATTAAATGGAAGGTGTGCGGAGAGGTCGCGAGGGTTGATTCTTGGGAAAGTGGTGGCGGCTCGCAGGGGGGATATCATAAGGTTAGAAGTAAAACTTAGTTCGGGAGTGAGAGTTGACTACGGTCAGCCTGGAATGGATTTCCCGGGAGTACTAATATTCATTCTCGGAGCAGATGAGAGAGATTAGCGATTCAGAGTGAATTCTACTTGGGCTATTCATAGTGGGTTCCCAAATAGTCAACGTCATTTATGATCACCAAAATGAATTGCGAAAACTAATAAATAAATATATATATATATATATATATATATATATATATATATATATATATATATATATATATATATCATATCCATATGTCAATAAATATAGATAAACATACCCATATATACAAATATATATATATATATTTATATTTAATTAAATAAACATATATATATTTATATAATATAAATAAGACATATCGAAAGCCGAGAAAAAATCATAGGAAATGTAACCGGGAAAAAGATAGGCAAACCATGGATCACGGATGAGATGATTAAAAAATAAATGAGAGAAGAAAATGGAAGAATGTAAGAACAGAGTAGGGCTGAAAGCAGTACAAAGATTTAAATAATAATCTGAGGCGGGCAACAAATTAAGGAAAATTAACATGGCGGAAGACGTAGTGCGAGGATACGGAAAGTTTGCACAGGAAGGGTGAAATAGGTGCCTTATTCAAGAAGTTTAAAATACTATTGGGAAGTAAGGAGAGAAGATCCGTGCTAACATTTAGAAATAAGTCGGGTAAGATAATAGTTGAAATGGAAAAGACCCAAGAGGGATGGGAGGAATATATAGAAGAACTGTATGGTAAAGAACTTGGGCCAATAAGCTTAGACTTAGAAAGAAAATATGACGCAGAAGAAGATGGCTTAGGTTCAGTCATAAAGGGATTTGATATAGAAAGGGCTTTAAAGGAGATGAACTCAAATAAGGCCGTTTGGGTTGACAAACATTTCTGTGGGACTAACAATGTTTAGGAAAATGTGGTGCGAAGAGACTATATGGATTGATTCGTAGCATCAACTAGAAACGAATCTGGCCGGAAGACTTTGTGAGATCAGTGTTCGTTCCTATTCCGAAAAAGATAAAGAATACATCATGTGTGGACCACAGGACAATAAGTTTGACATCCAACGCAGCTACAGTTGTTATCAGGATCTTCAACAAAAGGATAGAGGGTAGAGCAAATGATTACTTAGGGGATGATCAGTTAAAGTTAAGGAATGGGAGAGGCACGCGTGATGCCTTTGCAACAATGAAATCACTAACCGAGAGGAATATAGTATACAATCAGTTCGTTTTGGCCTATTTCGCAGATTACGAAAGAAAGTTTGATACAGTGAACTAGGAAAAACTTTTCTATTTATTTATGTACCCTACAAGCCACCGCTAGGGTGTGAGGAAGGGGTTGAATACACACCAGAACAATTTTTACCCAAGACTGACCCTACCGCGGTCAGACGATGTTATTATGATTCCCTATCGTTCGTGAAAAAAATTAAATCTTCAATCTATTTGTTCTTTACTGAATCTCTCTGATTTTATTGACATGACCTCTCCTGCCGTGGTACGATAGGGTAAATAGAACATTTTCCTAGTCACTGCTAAATAGACGTGCTTCCGATTTATGCTAGAGTTTTATCTGAAATTTAACCTTCGCACCGCGAGTGATTCCCAGCCTAGCTGCTCTTATATTTGATATACGCTCCTAAGTTTATCAAAACAAAGTTTTACATATCTAGATCTTCTGCGATTCAAGCGATCCGATTCGGCAATCAACTTAACTTTGTGATGATCCTGTATACTCACAATTTACTCTAAATGAGACCTAACCAGCGAGTGGTAACATTTATTTTTTTTTCCTTGTCATCACATTTACCAAGTACTCTTCTAATAAATCCTAGTTTTTTGTTGGCTTGTCCACATATTCCCCGTCTATGTTTCACCCAAGAGAGATCGTGAGTGTAACGCCTAGGTATTCAAATGAGTCTACACATTCCATTCCCGTGTTCCCAATGCATTAAGAGTTCGGATGTCAATTGCTCTCTTTTTCCAAAAACTTTTGACTACCAACTTTTTTAGGTCTAATTCTAAGCGTCACACCAGCGTTGTATTACATTAAGGTCATCTGACAAAGCTGCTTTGTCCTCAGGATCACAGATATCGTGGTAGACTCCTTCGGCAAATAAACGTATCTTACTAGTGACTACGGAGTCAATGTCGTTAGTTTATTTTATTGGCCCTAAAACGTAAGAAAATGAGTTGAAACTTACATTTCGGATCTTTTTCAATGAGTTGATAAATGTTTGAATAATTCCAAATGTAAATTCATCATAGTGAGCATTGGCGCAAATTGATCTTTGGTGAATAAGGATCGGTAGAACTTCTTTTCATAAAAAAGCTGATATAATTAATAATGAAAATCAAATGTTAAAAATTCTCCAAAACTTATCCTTCGTTTCACTTCTCTGAAGGAAAACTTTTTAAATGGGGGATTTTCTTCTCCAAACTGTACTGCTACGTCTCCTCCTTTGTTCTTTTCTACAATCCAGTTCGTGTTAAGGTATCCAGTTCAATAGTATCCGATTTCTTAGCAAGAGAATTATTTAGATGCTCTCCTCCCTGCCATTTGACAATGGGTCGGAATTTTTCACGTTATCATATCAAAATGTACCCCTTGCTTGACTTTCTACTTATTAATAACCGAAACTATTACCTTTAAACCTAAAGCCAATAATACGTTACGATGGAGTACTTATAGTGATAGTAATACTTATTTGCAATATAAATACCCTCTTTGACAAGATCCCTTGAAAAAATAAGAGCAAAATAGGTGAAAGAAAAATATTTAATGTGTGAGGTGTTTCTCAGTTTTAAAATTAGTATCTGGTGGATTCACACTGAATTATACATAGGATATATGAGTGTGAATAAAAAAGCAATCCTAATTTTTAGTGTGGTGATAAAACTCTGATGATGGTGACATGGCTGTTTAGAGGAGACACCTACTGCTATCTTAACATGTAAAAACACTTGAAGAGATGTCATTAGGACAAATCCGGAGGAAAATCGTCAGAGATTCACCTAATATGTAAGGAAAATTGGGTTAATCCCCCAGATTGTATTAAAATCGATCAGGGAGGACACAATGTGACGGATGTTTTCATAGCGGAATATGAAAGAGATCAAAATATTCTGTCTTCAATTGGATAGTTCTAATGAGACGGCTCTCCAGAATAGGCGAGAGAATAAATAGTATTTGCTTTTGGATAATCGATGGCATGTGAGAAGACGCATGAAGTGTTTCAAATTGCCTTGCCGATTTTGATATCAAAATGGAGAAAAACAAGACAGCCATGGTTATTGGGAAACTAGGACGCAGATTGAAGAAAATAAAGTTGAATTTTTACGCAAAAATTTACTTTAAGTATTTACTCAAAAATTGTCTGAACTTCTTTTCGTTTTAGTATCCAGTCTCCAATTTTTAGTCTAGCCGAACATATCCTCAATAACCTAATTTGTGAACAAACTTATACTTACTCCGGACGCTCATTGAGAAGGTAGTTTGGTTTATAATCTCTCTTTTTTACAGTAAACGCATCTTTACCCAATTTTGCTAAATCCATAATTATATTAACTAAAGGCTAATTTTTATAAAGCCTCACTCAGGTTTTCCTTCGGCCGGTTCGTATTTGAGTCTTTAAGAGTAACTAAGAGGCAAGCCATCCATCAACCCCCATCGTTACCCATTCCGTGGATAAGATATTTATTTGGGGCTACGTCCGACCTGAGGTACGATCACGAGAGAATGTGCGGTGGAGGCATCCTGCGGGTGAGTTGAGTGCTACATCGAGTTCTATAATTTAGCATTTTTACTTTGACTACGAAAGCATTCTACTTCTTTGATATTTTTAGTCGTTCACCATTTATTATGTCAAATTACAATGAACACATTTATTATATTCAGTGAACATTCATGAAAGCATCTCGGATGTGAATCAGAGGAAATACGGTGACGTGGCAGTCCAGGGTTAGAGGGATGGATAAAAGACGGAAGGGCTGGCGATCGTCTCCCGTGCACAACTCCGTAGGCAACCTCCTCTTCACCCAAGCTGTGAAATTTTTCGGGTCCTAGATCTTCTTGGAAAACCATGGGCGGTGCAGGGAAAAGGCCCCCTTCATAACCCAATTGGTGTGTTAACTTCACACGCCACTGCTTTTAGTACTGAGTGAGCTTTACTGACCTTCGGGTTGATTATTGATTTTATAGTTATTCAGAGGAACTAAGATGTGAGCTCCTCCAATCACGATTGGATAACGCTAAACTCAGGCTATAAGAAAGGTAGAGGACAGACAACTTTACTTATTAAACAAGAAAAATCATTCAAATCCCTCGTTATATCAGCAAATGGAACATTCAAATCGCTACATCTACACAATACCCCGCAAGCCGCCGAACGGGCGTATGGCGGGGTGTGTTAGGTCACCAACCATGCATGCAAAATTCCATTATGTTACCTCTACACAAATATTAATTTGGTCATGCACTCATAAAATGTTGATCACACGAAAGTATTTACATGCAAAAATATTCAATAACAGGATATGTATATTTAAATCATACTGTAGTTCTGTTAAAATGATTGGTCTATTAAATTAAAAATAACATTCATGAAAGAACATGTAAGCTATGAACTAAATACATAAACTCTAATTTCTAATTATCTTCCACGCCATTGCTCTCACGTACATTTTGACCTCTGAAGGTACGAGGAAAAGCGACATTTTAAATCTAAGTGCATGGTCTGATCTAAAATAGTCAATCGGTCCCTGTAATATGTCTCTTAAAATCCTCAGATAAGTAACCTGCCACAAAATTTACGCAGTATGTATAACCTCTAGTTGAAGCTACGATCAACTAGTGGCTCCCATTATGTTAATAATAGATAGGTTAAAAGAGGCAGTCGTCAGCACTAATGTAATCAAGCACTATCTCTTTATCGTACGATTCGTAGTCACAAAAAAAACGAAGTTCAAGTACAAAAAAATAGAGCTGATGAAATTGCCTGTAAACCACAACCCTCAAACTCTTAATGTATTTAGTTACTTAAGGGTGGTGACGTAACAACCCCTGCCACACGCCTCCTGGGTGGCTTGCAGGGTGGGACGTGGATGTAGATGACTCCAACGTGGTCCATAATGTTATACCTCCTCCTTTGTAGACTCCATCAACTCTTGCCTGCTATCGTCGTCCCCCCACTCACTGTGCCGTCCTTGGTGAGGCGAAGAAAGGGCAGTAAAAGCGAACGGCCCTCGTGCTCCCCGGCTACTCTGCCGCCGCTGACCGCAACAGTCGCATCCCTTCGGCCTCGATATGGTGTATCCGTTCCTTTAAACGCTTAATACTCCCCCACTGAAGGGACAAACTTGCCCTTCACTCCGGCACCGAACTCAAAACTCGCCTGCACTTCCAAACTCTACGTGGGGAGGGGGGGAAGGGGAAGAATCCTACGAGGGTGTGTACATTATATGTGTATGGAAAAGGAGGGGAAGATGCATCTATTTCCCGTGCGTGACTTCCTCCATTCACCCCTTTTTGACTCCTCCGGTGTTTTCAGACTTTGCGACGGCTCCCAAAGCACGGATACGACAACCCTGTAGGCGGTGAGAGGGGTGCAGGGTGGGACGAGGGTGATGGGGATACTGCTGTAGAAGGGGCGTATCTCAAAGGGCCCTGAGTCCTTGGGCGGAAGGGGATGGAGACGGCGGCCTTTTATGGAGCCTTTCCAGCTCCAGCCCCCACGGTCTCTCGTTCTCTCGGAGGATGGTTTTGCCTTCCCGGAGGATCCAAATGGGATGAGAGATGGACGATTATGACATTATCCCCGTTATGAGCGTGGCGTCTCCTTTCCCGCCATCCCTCCGATTTCACCTCAACTTTTATAGTCCGCCATCTCGTCGGGATGTCGATACAAGTGTCGCAATGTGAGTTTGAACGTAAAAATGTTGTATAGCAAAATTAAAGACGGGCTTACCGAGCGATTGAAATCCATTAGGTCTCATGTAATGAGAAAAAAAGCGGTATTTTTATCGCTATTTTTGAAATCGATGATAATTACAGGGCTGAAGAGTGGAACTCGCAAATAATAGTGCGTTTTTGTATAAAAATTTGAGATACTTGCGAGAGAGAGTTCTCTAGAAGTGTTTTAAGTCATAAAAATGGCCCCATAAAAACTCGACATCAAACCACGGGTGGGAACGGTTCTATATTAATATCATCATTGATCACCTCAGACCATTGTCCAGGTGTGTGGCAGGGGGCGATTTAACGACAAGAATCCAACAAAAAAATAAAATTTGTCTTAGATGTTAGTTATCTTAAATATGTAATTTAACTCAAATATTGCAAGTAATTATAACTATAGATACATCAACCATGGTATCTAGGTATGACATGCTTCTGTTGGAATAACAGACGGACTTTAAGTGATACGAAGGACAAACTGAGTTCAAAATGACATAATGGCAACATAATGGGCTACTTAGAATTCAAAAAAACAATTTTTCTCCCAGCAATGTCGCCGGCAGTTATTTAGTAATTTACGAGTAAAGGGGAATTTGTCTCATGGTAAACTTTTAATCGACTGTTTCCTTTCGTGAATCCAAATGTAGATTTTTTGGTAAGACTCTGTATTCATATCATCCATTCAATACTGGAAATATCAGAGCTCAAAATCCGTATAGAAACACCAAAGGATGAACAGACTGATTTGATAGGAAAATTCTTTGAATACCAAAGAAAACAGGATTATGCTGCCTGATTTTCAAACAGACCCATTTTTAGATTACTGTTCCGGCAATATTTTGAATAATTTCCTGTTATTGAATGTTTTTGCATATGTAAGTGGCTTCTTAGCATACATAAGCAAGTAAGTAGCTTCCCTCGTGTTGACTAACTTTTTTCGAGTGTATAATCGAACTTATATTTGTGTAGATATATAATGATTGTGAATGAGTGCTGGTGACCTGGTGGATTCTCGCGGGGTATTATGTTAATCTAGGTTTAAATAAACGTATTATACATCCTATATTTTCAAAATTTTATCAATAATGAATCGATCTGTATTCAGTCTTCTTCGAGATTGGTCCAGTGTTGATTATCCGGAGAGTTTTTCATGGCGTTCTATTAAAATACATGGAACAGTTAGATTTTATTAAGTAATTAGAAAACACATGACTACTCTGACGAATGGTTTTGTAATTGGATATGTGGTAGAGCAATAAGAGTGATTAGGATACAGGGATGTCTGGAGTAATCTGATCATCCCTATCTAGATAATGGTACCGAAATTACCGGGGGTCGATATCCAATGTAATGAGATTTTCATTGAATATGCAGTGCTTTTCCCGGGTATCCCTAAAATAAAAGATGGACTTATCTCTGAAGAAACAAGCATTTCTGTGAATTATGTTCGTCCGTTTGAAGCGTGAGAAGATGGTCAATGAGTCACCAAATAATCAAACTCCCTTTATTATTGTATCAATTTCAATCAAAGGGCAGAAGATTGTGCCTCCTTCATTCCTATTGACAACTCTTTGCATAAACACATGAACCATTCGCATTGAAAACGAAAATCGAAGTTTATCCGTGGAAATCTCCCAAAATGATCTCTGCTAATACAAATTGGTATAGTAAATACTGCTGATGAAAATTGATAAGCATGCTAATCTCCATTATATTTCCTTACTCCACTTTTGTCGGCTTCATTTTACCTCGTACTTCCTTCCTTTTCATTTGGAAGTAGGTGAGGTAACTGCCCAAACTTTTACCTTTTTATTTTTTAGAGAACAACGCACGAAGTTTGCACCGGTTACAAATTGCCTATCGATCAATTTCTTCATTCATTCTATCATATATTCTATGTTTTTTTCATTTTCTGTAATCCATCTACTCTTGATGGGAATAATTAAAAGCGTACCAGTTTTTTAAACCTTCCATAGTTGAAATTAGTTGATAAATATTCATATTTTAATTTTAAGAAATCATTGACAGCTGTAATCCCTGCTGCAGAAAACCACTAGAAATTACTTCAGCATCTCAACAGATGATCATAATAAGGTAATCTACCGGTTAAAGTAGGTTTTTGGATGGACATAAATGCAAAATAAATATTTTGTGACTCTTAACAAAACACAATCCAGCATTCCACTCTGCATCAAATCCCGCCTCATCTCTGAGTACTTCCTTCCTCCCTTCATCCCGTCCAACATTCCTATCCTGTTTCTTCCCTTTCCACTTTTGCCTAACATTCTCCCCTGTAATACAGTCTTCAACATCCCACTACCGATCAATAACCCCTTCATCCACTTTTCCTGCCTCCATAGCATTTCTCCCTACAAACCCCTCTCTTCGCCCACCATACCAAGTACTTCCTCATTTGCTTTCTTCTCCGCCCATTTCACCTTCTCCATTCTTCTCCACACCCACATTTCAAAAGCCTCCAGTCTACGTCTATCCTCCTGCTTCAATGAACACGTTTCCACGCCGCATATAGCTACGCTCCATATCAAAGTTTTTACGAGTCTTTTCTTAACATCCTTACTCAACGTCCTCGTCATCAACTCCCTCCTCCTTGTGAAAGCCTCTTTGCCTAGCGCAATTCTTCTCCTTACGTCCCTACTACTTTGACCGTGTTGGTCAAAAACACTACCGAGATACGTAAACTGCTCTACCTACTCTAGTTTATGCCCTCCTATTTTATTGTTAAGCTTAGCCTTTTCCTTTCTAGAAAATCGCATAACCTTTGTTTTATTAATATTGATTCTCATCCCATACCTGTCACACTGAATTCACCAAGCAATTTCCAATTCACTAAGCAATGCTTTCAGCCCCTTGGCTGACTGACAAACTAAAGCTTGGTCATCAGCAAACCTAACTGATTTTACGAATTCTGCCCCCACTTTCTTAATTGTTGCATTGAAATGCTTATTAGCGGATGACTTCTTTATTTAATATTAAGAAGATAATTTGTCAAAATTTTATGCTAGGTTATTTTATTATTCTTTTAGAACAAACCTTTTTGACAAGGGTTATTTAAATAATAACTGAAGTGTCATTGAAGCTAACAGAAATAGTATTCTTGGGATAGAGATTGATTAGTGCCATCAACATCCATTTCGAAACCAGTTCAGGAATCTATCGCATACTATTGGTTTATATTATTATATTTATTGGAGCTGTGGTACATTGTTTTTTGAGTGAAAAGAAAACTATGAGGTTTTCTGTCTGGGAAAATACATTACAGTTTTAAAAACATTGATCTGAGAAGTAGAAAATGGGTCCGTACGGAAGAAACCCAACACAAATGTATCTGGAGTAATTTTCCCCATAGGTTGTGCCTCTCGTTCCAATAATAAAGAAATCATAGCTTAACCTTTAGGGAGGGAAGACCACTGGAGATTAACCCAAGTGCCGATGTTCCGGGCATCGTATTGGATTCGAATTCCACGCGGGCGGTGGCAAATGGAGACTTTGAAAACAGGGTCTTTTTGGGATGGCCGACGTCATCAATGAATCGTAATGGCCAGACGAGTGATATGGGATGGAAACGGGAGGTAGCGTTATGTGAACGACGTTGGTTGAGGGGTGGAGGGTGGGAGGGGAGGTTTGATCGGATATGGCGTTGGAGGAAGCGGCGGGAAACGAGAACGGAGGGGGTTGTGGGGAGAGGGAAGGTTCTTGGCCACGGAGGAGATTTTCGAAAGTCGATTTGGAAACGATCAGCTCGAGTATCTTAAGGCAGCCAAGCGTGGAGTCAAGAGAGAAAGAAGTTATTCGTCACGAGGGAGTGGTCATTTGGGCTTTTCTGGACTTGCAGAAAGTTTTCGAAAGGCGCGCGTTCAATTCATACGACTGCAACTCAAGAATCAAGATCGAGGAGCCATGAAACGTGTTAATGGACTCTGCTCATACTAGACAAAAGTTTAATCGCCCTGGAAATTTTATTGACATCTATCAACACCATCTTTCTGAGGGAAAAGGGATAATCATAGCCGATGGGGTTTTGACAACTTATCTGATCGGTTGCATCTAATTAAAGAAAATGTCACAGTGATCAAATCCAATGTATTTTTCTTACTAAAGTACTCCTAATACACATTGAAATTATTATTTTAAGGGAAGTCATACTTAAAAGTACTTTTAATAATCTGCCGCTTATAATTGATAGGGACTTACTTAGAGAAAATACCATTATGCTCATCAGGTTAATCTCATTTTCAGAATTTTGCCTGATATTCTTGAAAGGGTGTTTGATTTTGATTTGAAGGGAGAAATTAACTGAAATTTATCTTACGTCTTTATCCAAAAAAATTTTATCAATACTTTTTCATGGAACTTTAATTTTCAACATTATCATTAACACTTTTATACTAACTAAAATATGCCCTTTAGTGAATATTCGAATTCAAAAGGAAGATCGTGCAGCACATATGTAACAGCTAAAACCGTGCTTTCGGGAAAGTGAAAGCGAAAATGAGAATCTCTGTGAATAAATATCCTCTCTTTTGCATTTTTAGAAAAAGTGCGGATTCTAAAGGTTCCATTTATTCCAATTCAATCCAATTAAACAAATTTTAATTCCAAAAATTCCATCTATATTGTGTTGCATCTTAGAAAATGCGTCCATTTACAACCTCTGATAATAATAATTCCAGTCTGCAATGTGACTTATATTTTGGAATGCATCTTATTGAAAATATCTCTTTACTCATTATTTACATATAATTTATATTTGATTATTCTTCGGATATTTTTCAACCCTTCATTCTGAGCTCAAACCTTGGTCTCCTGCACTTGGAAACCCACCGCTTCGATGCCCATTGCTTTCTATTTCTCATTTTAGGCTGTGAGTCAATACTAAACTTAAGGAAATTTTATCTGAGCTCTTCTTCTTGAGAAAGGTTAAGTCAGCCTGTCTCCCTAAGCCTTTTTGAGCCAGCCAACCATCCAAAACCGCATCCACCATCCAATCCCAGTGATGTGGCAAGGTATCTCCACAGCTTCCTGAGCCCACGCTATCATGCCTTGCCGTCAAATTGTCACTCGTCGAGACCGCGAACTGAAGGGCAATATTCAGATACTTCCGATCACACCCAGTTGCCTCTTTGTGGACCAGTATAGTGCGCGAAACAATTGCGCTAAAACTCTTCGTTAAAAACAGTCCAAAATCTTCAAAATATAATCTCAATTATATTCCCCATGGTTAACAAATGAAAATTATTCATTTTTCAAGCTACATCACCAAAAGTTGGAGAGATTTTCAGTTTATTTCATCACTAATATAACTACGCTATAGGTTTGTAATATTACAAAGAATTTTCCCAAATTCCTCCTAGGTCTGAATAATGTTGCACGTGAGTTATTTTTGATTTATTATAATTAATTGCGGTCAAAGAACCGTATTACTTTCGTATGCAGATGCTTTGATAAACGAGATGTTAGATTCATACCAGGTTTAAATCCGCTCAAGCAAGCTTACCTATTAGTTAGCCGGAGTAAAAGACGTTTTCACATTAAGCGTACGAGTTAAGTGATCTTATAACAATCCTAGGACACTACATATTTTCCTAAGTGTAGCAACGTAATAATATAAGACTGCAGTCGAAATATTTATTCAAAAGTATTGATTACTATGCATGCTCTTGTAAGTTACGATTGAGTTTTCGTGACAGATATTGGTAAATTAGTGACAGTTACACACAATTTTGAGCATGCTTCAGAACTGATTTTCATTTGACTTTGAGCTATCTAATAGGATCTCAGATACACATATATTGGTGGCAGCAAATTTGTAAATAACAAGTATATTTTAATTTGTCCTCTCGCTCAGTAGATCCTCTGTACAATCATTAGTTATTTTAATTCAACAGTAACGTACTAAATGACTGAATGTTTCTACACGCCACCCGGTCTTTGTAGTGATTTAAATATTATTTTGGTGACACGTTAAAATATAATAAAAATAGTATGCATCTCATGCATACATGCTTTGAGCTCTAGATTATTTTGGTACAAAATGTTTACCGGTTTAGCTAATTCAAGGGCGCTATCAGTACAGATATTCTGGAGTATATCATTTAGTGTTTCTTTTCATGCGCGAAATTATTTTCAAATTGCTTACTCATCTTTCATCCGGGGTCTACTGCCACATGTGCCAAAAATCCTTTTACTAAGTAAATTGAAAAAATCAAATTTTGTTGAAGAAAGTAGAAATTTTTTTCTACAGCTAGGAAACTCTCCATGTCAACTTTTCCGACTTTTCCAGCTTTCACTGGAGCAGGCGTCTAGAGAGAGTAAATCAAGCTAGCCTGTATGCAATGAAAATTATGCCGGAAAGAATTAATTTCACATGATCGCATTTTTTTATCTGTGCATTAATTTTATTATTACTGAATGTTAAGGGATACGTCTGGCTTTGGCTTTGTTTAAATAAACTCACCATTTAAACTTTTATGACTGAGCTGTATCGAAAATTCAAATATTTTTATGAACGCAATTTAACCTACCGAGTTTTGTAACTGTCAGTTTTCATTTATCCTTTTCATTTTAACGATCAATAATCAAATATTTCACTTCAGGGGGCATCATGTAATTCATTAATTTTTCTATTCCTTAAAGAAGTCTCACTTGACCGATGTGCATTTAAATATCATTTTAATTTATTCACTGATTGAAAGAGACAGATACTTAATAGTGCATCATTCAGAATGGCAGTCAGGCAAAGACAATTTTACAAGGAGGAATGAATTGATTATGAGGACGTTGAGCAAGAATGTTGAAAAAAGGCTCGTTAAAACTTTGATTTGGAGTGTGGTTTTCTACGGCGTGGAAACAAAGCCAGTAAAGCATGTTAATAGCGTAATTAGGAGGATTTTGATACGTAGGTGTGGAGATGGATAGAGAAGGTGAAGTGGAAAGGAAGTAAAATTACAAGGAAGTACTAGGCATGGTGGGGAGAAGGGATAATTGTAGTGAGAAATCATAAGGAGATTAATAAAAATAAATGCTGAGCATTTCGATTGGCAGTGGGATGCTGAAATCTCAGTCGGAGGGATGATTCTGTACAAACGAGGGAGGGGAAGGAATGGGATAAGAATGCTTGGTGAAATGAAGGAAGAAAGGAAATGAGCGGAATTTAAGAGTTACTTACTTTCTTCCCTTTAAGAGTTCTTACTCTATTCCCACAATTTTCGATTTCAGGTTGTTTTATTTGTTAAAAGAAGAAAGAAGATGCATTTTTTAAATCATATAATAATTTACATCACAACTCTTTAGTCTCTGCCCATCCAAAACCTACCGTTTCTACCACTTGGCAAGATACCAAAAATAAATTATAATTCCGTGTGGTGTTCCAGTGCTCTATATTTGTTGCTTTACACTTGTTTCACTTATAAGGGGGGTTAATGTACATCCATAGCTAGTACATAGTTAAATTAAGTTCTCTCAAGTTTGAGAAAGGAATAGTAACGTGGAAAAAATAAGTATTATGGGAGATGTGAGTAACGGTAATGGAGGAAATCGTTTTTTTCTGTAAAAAGTAAAAGTTCTCATTTATATTTGATCCTATATCCGTTGTACAATGAAGATATAATTTGAATGCCGTAAAGAGATATACTAGGCGAAAGATGTTCTGAATTATGACTAGTATACTAATCATCATGTTAGCATAGTATGGTAAAATTCAGATTCCATTGACTTTTTAACAGAAAATATATTTATATATGTATTTATAAGGGAGCGAAGAACGTTATTTTTTAAATTTCCTGAAACTGGCGAAAGACGTCGTATAAAATGAGAGAACATAGTTCCACAAAACTGCAGAATATTTCGCGACAATAACTTTTAACGGAGTCATCTGCTGAAACAATTCATTCACCATCATATTTAGTTCAAAACTCAATTGTGACAATGTATGCACGGTATTTTATTACAAACATTTTGCTCCATTTATACCCACAAAATTTCGTAATGTAAAAGGACGCCTCGGTAGCTTAACTGGCTTAAGTACTCGGCCGAGCAACGAAGCAGCTACGTACAAATCCCGGTCAAATTGAATGATTTTTACACTCTGAAATCGTTGCATTGTACGAGGGTCATCCGGAAAGTAGTACCCGTTCGTGCCGCATGAAGTGCTGACGACGCGAGTAGCCGCTGGACGAGGTCAGATAGCTTCAGTGGCTTGTCTGCCTTCTCTGAGCCAAGTTGCGTGACGCTAGCATTGCCTGTGTTGTTTCTGTGATTGTTTACAATGTTTAAAAAAATTGAGAACGCCGCCAGTTGTGAAGTGAGGGCAGTGATTAAATTCCTCAATGCAAGAAACGTTCGCCCATGTGATATTCATCGCCAATTAAAGGAGGTGTATGGAGACAATGTAATGGACGAGTCGTCTGTTCGGCGGTGGTGTCGCAACTTCAACATGGGGAGGGGGAACACACACGACGATGAGCGTTCGGGGAGACCGTCTGTCATTACAGACCAACTGGTGAGCTCAGTTGACGAATTCGTGAGGAACGATCGGCGCGTCACAATTGATGACATCTGTGAGCATTTTCCCAATGTTTCTCGAACAATTGTTCATGAAATTGTTAAACACCATCTGCATTATGCAAAAATTTGTGCAAGATGGGTCCCTCGCGTATCTCAATGAGCTGGCGGCGAAGGACTATGCAGCAGGAATACAGAAACTTGTCACACGTTATGACAAATGCCTTAATTTGCTTGGAGATTATGTTGAGAAGTAGTTTAAAGTATCCTCTTTCAAATAAAATTTTTTATGTTTGTTAATATTTACTTTTGTGTCTTTATTTCACGAACGGGTACTACTTTCCGAATGACCCTCGTAAAACATAAAAGGTTTGCGGAATAATGATAAGCACAAATGGGTTTCCAATTTGTCAGACACTCACATTATGAGTAAATTCAAATCGGCATCAACATATGCGTCTATTACCTGTAACCTACGTGCATAAGAGGCATCCTTCTCAGCCCACAGTGGCCAGATGCAAAGCCGTGCCGTGACACTGGTTCAATTCTCAGCCCGGAGGGGAGGATGGGGGCGAAGGAAGGTGAGGGAGGAACTGGCGACAGCGGCGTGTCTTTTGTGTTACCACCATGGAGCATTTCTCAGGGAGGGTGAAAGTTTTCAAGGTACGTAAATTTTCATGCGAAGCTGGAAACAAATACTTTCATCTGCATTTTGTCAAGGAGAGATGTACTAGCGTGAATGGATTACTCCCGTATCGAGGAAAGACACACAAAAACTATGGGAGAAATATCATTTTTCGCCCGTGCGTGATGAGGAGAACATGAATTCTGTCTCTCCCAGGACCGGAGCGGATTCCTGGACAAGGCCCTGTCGAGGGGCATAACGTTTGGCCACCTCTGCTGGATGAGTGATGGTCGCAAAAATATATAGAGAGAAGGGCGGAGCGGTGAGGTTGAGGGAAAAGGGTTTTTGGAGTGAGTCAAGGGACATTGAAATGGAGGAAGGAGGGGTGACGGGGGGCAGGGGAAGGATTGAGGCGAGAATCGGGTGAGAATTTGCGATGACTGCGAAGCGCCCAGCGCGGCTGAATTGGACAAGCCTTGTCCATTCTATCAAGCGGCAGGCGTAGGCTGGGGCGTGGCGTGGTGCTATCAAGGGGAAAGTGGGTTGGGGGGGCGAAGGAGAAAGAGAGGGTGAAGCAAAGATTTGTGGGGATTGGGGAGGAGGGGGTCGTGGGGGGCGTCATGAGTATCGGGGTATAGGGGAGGAAGAGGAGGGGGATGGGTGGCGGTTGGAGATAAGGGAGTGTTGATTGACGGACATTTATTAATGTGTTTCATCGAAACTCCCCCTCGGATTGAGGGAAATTTTCGGTAGGCTTGATGGAGACGTGAGCTCATAAGTGAACCGTGGTGCTAAGTCTGGAAAATAGGTATAGGTCCGCAAGGGAAAAGAGTAGAATTGCAGAAATACTACCGAATGCAGGGTGAATTAAATAAAGTGCAAGTATGGAAGAAGAATAGCAATATACACTTCGCTGGAAGAATGATAAGAGTAACGAAAGAGGAACTTAAAGAAATATTATAATATTTTTATTTGGGCCTTTTCATTAATAAATGAAACTAAATGTTGCGTGAAAAGAATAAATTTTTATTTCATAAGGAAAATAATGCCTCGATCCTCTATTTATATAAGAATAAACCAAGGAATATATGCATAGAACATTTTCTGATGTCACTTGGTGGAAATTCTTCATATTGAACTTAAAATTAAACTTTCTAAAAGAAACGCCAAGTGATTTATATTTAAGAATTTATGTATGTTATAGAATGAAGCTCAGATGTTCTAAGCGTAATTTATTTCCCACCATCACCGAGTAGAATAGCTTATTTGCTCTAATGATTAAATATCGCCATAGGGATAAGTAAAATTGTAACTGGATATTGTTACATTGAAAATAATTTTCCTAAATATACATGTATACGTAAACACTCGATAGGGTTAAAACATAGAATGGTTTGATTGATCAGTTATATAAAAAAACTCTCTTAAACAACATGGCATCTGATTGGTGGATCATGTTTATGATGCGGAATAGGTACACCTAAAATGGTATATAGTATCATTTCTAATACTCTTAATTTTAACGATTTACTAGAAATATTTAGTTGAGCTAAATACGGGGTGGAAACATGGTCATTGAAGAAGGATGATAGGCATAGATTGGAGGCTTCTGAAATGTGGGTGCTAGAATGATGAAAAAGGTGCAGAAGACAGAAAGGAAAACAGACGAAAAAGTGCTAGGAATGTTGGAGGATGAGAGGGGATTGTTGGGAGAAACCATAAGCAGGCAGGATAAAAGGATGCTGTGCATTGCGATTGGAAGGGATTGTTGAACACTGTGATTGAGGAGAGAATGTTGGGCGAACCAGGAAAGGGTATGAACAGGATAGGAATGTTGGATAAAATGAAGAGAGAAAGGAATTATGTTGAATTGTAGAGGGGCATGTTGCAGTTATGCATGTCAGGCCGTGTTTGTTCAGAGAGACAGGGGAATTGTCACTGTACGATAGCTTGCGCTCATCCAAAACCTACCTTACCGGCAGAATATTAATATTGATAGCAATAATATTACTCTAAAAAATTATTGAATGTGCTATGGTATACATTGATGCAGTGTATACCATAATGGTAATTTTTCAATTTTATATGCTTCAACAACATAACCGTAGTTATCCATATTTATTTGCGAGTTTTACAGTATTAGAAAAAATAAAGAACATCGAAAGACAAAAGATATGGCATACGTACCTTCCGACGGTTAACCTGAGGAAAAACAGCCCTGCACTGTTATCTATTGATCGGTTTTCTGACGCACCATTTCCTAGTAACTTTAGTACACGTAAGAGTAATGTTCATCTAAATGATTTACCAATAAGTTTGATATTTATTACCTGGGTATAGGTAAATATTTTTAAGATTTGTGTGCCCACATCTTGAGCCAGTAATTTGGAAAAAATGGGAAAAGAAAGTTATTCCCTGTTCATAAATACCTAATAAACGCTTTTGAAGTAAAAATACATTATTTTTGTTTTTTTTCGTAACAAAAAACGTTTTATCAAATGAAAAGATCACATGTAAGTTGAGTTGGGAAACGTCTGATAAAAAAATTTCAAATCCAAAGTTGCAAATCGTAAATACCCAAACTCACTTAATTCTGATTTTAATTTTGCTTCAGAATTATGTTATAAAATAATTAAATCAACTTTAGAATATTTCCACCTGGTGTCCTTTAATGGAAGATAAATAGTCGAATAAGGAAATTTTGGAGGTCGGATGGATGACCAGATGAAAATGGCCTCTTTTCCCCGAGACAAAAGAATAGGTTTCGATTCGTAGATGCATTCATCTAGAGTAAGTGTGCGGCTTTCGAGTCATTTGCCCCGAGTACAGAGGGAGGAACATAAATCGCCTTTTCCGAACCACAGAATGGAGGTCTGGTTAAGGCAGTGGGTGGGTGGGGAACAGCCGGGAACGTCCGGGAGCAACGGCGCTTGTCCGGGGAGGTTTATTCTGCTAGAAAGAAGCGAAGTAATTGATGAGAAGGGAATGGGCGAAGGTTGGAGAGTTGGTTGGTTGGTTTTTGGAGGACACCAGTGATTGGAGGATTATTCTACCCGAGGGGATAAACCTGTTACGGGCGCAAAAGATATCCTTCAAGTTCCCGAGGGCGTATGTTGGTGGGCAGTTGCCATATTATTCGATAAAGGCATTATGCACATCTTCAAGCAAGGTACTTACTTTGTCCTCCCTAGGGAAATCACTGCGTGGAAAAAAATATCGTAGACTTCGCCGGTAATTAATTATTTAGCTCTAGAAAATGAAGACAATGCTCGAGGTGGTATCGTAAACTTTTAATTATTATGAATTAAATAAGAGAGAGAGAAACTTATTTTTCTCCTTTTTACCTTTTGATTCTTCTCCACATAGCAAATTCTTAGTGTTATGCATTCCATTCGGCCTTTCTCGATCTTCCAAAGGCCGTCATTGTAAAGGTAAGCAGATTGCATCGAAAACCATTACTCTACCATTTGGATTATGTCATTTTTTCCGTTAAATCCCCGAACCCTGCAACGATTTCTTGCGGTCTGGGAATATGAAAAGGTCGCTATGGGAATGATCAGAAGAACATAGCTGGTGTGGCAAAATTTCAAAGCCACATTACTCTAGCTGCCGTTCGCACCATGTTTGTTTCTGGAGAGGAGTCAGGAGCCGTGAAACCCAGCGTCCTGACACCTTTGACATGTGCAGTTCTTCGTGAATAACTTACCACACACCGCCGTAACTAAGATCCGTCTCATTCATGACCATATGGATAGTTGCTCATTTATTCAATAAGCCAAATTCCTTCACTTTCTTCACTGTGGCAGCACCGTCCGTGATTAATGGTCTTCCACTTCTTCGATCGTCTGTGTGTTTCCCGGCCGTCCACTTTTGGCTAGTTTTAAAATTCCTTTCCAGCCTCATGAAAAATTTCAACAAATATTTTGTTCAATCATTTCCATATACAGCCAGGGGATGTACCAGGCAATGTAGCTTTTCAAATTAAGAAACCTCATTACACGGTGGGCCTCTATCTTCCTCATACTGCGGGTTACCTCCATGTGCAGTTCCCTGAAACAAATGAATGAAAATGTATAGCTGTATTTATAACATAATTTACATAAGGATCAAATAATAACTAGAATAAATTTTATCCTGATATCTCAATTATTTTTGGCAATAATTACTCAAAAACGATAATCACATTCATGAAATTCCTCTCACCTTAAAGTCTCAAGTAAGTTTAAAAAACATTCAGTAGATCGTGCTGCTCATAGCGCATTGATTGGTTTCTTTTTTTCGTTAAATGTCAATTTAATCCATACGCTCTTTGGTTTAAAAATTAGTAACATTCATAATCCGCTTAGTGGTAGAGTACGGTTTACCATCAGTGAGTGATATATTTTTTTTTACATTCATACGTAAAATAAAACTATTGATTTGTTCTTTAAAAAAATTCTCTTGAAATTGATAAAAAATGTGCATTTTGGTAAACATTGTGCGGTCCTTGGGGGAATGGGCGACCGTTATTCATCAACACAGAATCAAGTTTGCATGCAATAAATAAGTGCATTAAGTTGATAAATAAATTCTGGTTTACCGAAATAATAATGAAATGTGATTTTTATGACCATTATATACATTAAAAATCTCACACTTGAGGGATGTGTACAACTTTATCCTTTAAAATTCGCGAATATATATCATATTTATATACTCCAATATAAGTCACTCAAATATTGTTAGTATTCTGTAGGGCTAGAAGAAATTAATTATTTTGTCCATTGTAAAATGACAGCATCGTTTCCTTGCACAAACCAGGTTTTGTAATTATCAGTCCAAATCATCAGAAAAAGTCTAAATTGGTTAGCTTTGTCGACTGTGGCTAACACACGGTGATGTAATAACATTTTTTACCGAGCACAAGATTATATCTTTGGCTCAAGAGCTGGGGAATCTCCGCACCATCGTAATCCTCGCCATAAATTTTTCCATTCGTTGAATTTCTACAAACGAAAAGTACTGAAATTATTTGCTCATCACGGTACTTTTTGTAATTTGAATTACTCCAAATTACTTTAACCTAATAACTTACATGTAAGTGATGTGACATGACTAGTATTAATAATTTGCCAAAGCCTGATAATTATTTTGATGAATTTTGTTTGTTTCAGTGCTTTTCTAATTAAATACTAATTTTATTAAAAGCCCTTAACTCTAAGAATAAATGCAGGCAAAGGTACGAGGCCTGATCATAAATTTCCCAAATTTTAACAGCAAAAAAATATTTCTCTAACAAATTATTTGTCAGGGTCCCCTTCTTAGCAGTATCCACCCTAAATAATACACTCACCAGGCATATAAATTGGTTGAAAGCGGTCATTCGTGATGTTTTCACGGACACAACTCCTGAGTGCGGATTAAAATGTAACCAACTGGAGGGGCGCTATCCAAAAAGTCCTGTAACCTCTTGAACAGACGTCGTAGTCCAGAAAAGCAAGTCAGACCGTAGTGTTCAGGCTTCTTATCCCGAGTGATGCTACCCCATCCAACAAGAAGTTGTGCGATTTTCTAGTCTCAAGGAAACAGTTTCTGGCGTCACTTGGTGGAAATTCTTCATATTGAAATTAAATTTAAAATACTTCGCCTTTCCACATAAACCACTTTTATTACTACCTCGGTTTCATTATGGTATGACATCATCAGGTTAAATTGACCTGACATCATCAGGTAAAACTTTTTACCTAATGATGTTATACCATAACGAAACCTAGGTAGTAATAAAAGTGGTTTATGTGGAAAGGCGAAGTATTTTAAATTTAATTTCGATAATCTCAAGGACCTATCGAGTAATATAATGTTCTTGCATGAAAAGGCGCTGATGAATCCCTATCCTAATTCTTTGAATCGCAGGCTAAAGTTTTAGCTTAGGGTAAGAACTAGCTTCTATCGAAACAAACGTTTGGGTGCATAACAGTGATTTTGGTCATAAAGTATCTGCTAACACAAGCTTTCCTAATCCACGCATAATTATTCTTAAATATATCTAGCGTAACTGACTTAATTTTTATACAATAACAGCATTTCATTTTTATGCTGTGTCTCATAGTTGAAATCACTTCCTGGCCCTAGGACTAGTGACTTGGCGTGTAGCCTCAAGGTGTGAATCCATTTTCCACCCACTGGTCTCTGTCTATTTGTTCCATTAGTTTTACCTTTTGGATCACCATTCAATCGTTTGCATTAAAACACATCTGTTTTCTCCCTTTTACATTCCTCAAACATATCTACTCGACCTCTCTTCCGCAATCCACGGCTTTATAGTTTTCTTTAGTTTGCACTCATGTTTTCTCAGGAGCTCTCCGCCGTTTTCAAAATCATTCTGCCTTTCCCTGATCACTTCCTACTGCTTGTCGTCACTTAAAACTTTATTAACTCCTTCTTGGTATCCCTTCGTTTTCATGCCCGTTAATGTTTCCCCAGTCCATACTCGTGCATTACCTATTTAAACCCTTTTCATTTTTATTTTTACCTGATAAATTACTCGCTTTATATTTTACTCGGGATATAAATCTGCTTCCGATGAACTGTGATAAGAAGGAACGCAATCATTCATTGAATGTTATTGTTCTTACGTTCTGACAATGATAAAGCATTAATAATAACTTCCCCATTTTTTATATTCCGTCGTATTTTCCTGGTATGGCGACTCACAACCCTTGTATGGTTATTTTCACATAGCGCCAGTTAATGAGACTCCATTTCTGCCGCCAACTTTAATTTACTTTCTCGAAATTTTCGCTATCCCGCTTCCATCTCTCTCTCTCTCTCTCTCTCTCTCTCTCTCACTGTGTCAATGCCCAATCACTCCTCACCAATATATTTCCCAGTGCACCAACACAGAAAATAATACTGCGCCAAATTTAACACATCAAAGGAACTTAGCAACGATTGCGTTTGTGCGATCAAACAGCTAAACTGGAATTAATTAGAATACATGTGATGAGAAATGTTTATCCAATTTGATTAGGTCCGGAGTGTTATGGATGTGACTCGAAGATGCTGAGGAAAATTTAAAAAAGTACGCGGAAGAACATTGCTGTAGTGGTATCAAAACATTACGCATAGGTATAGGCAGGAGATCAGGCGTCGTTAATGATTTTGCGGTGGATGGATCCACATAAAGGTAGAAGAGCATTGATGCAATATTTCCTTAAAGTTTTCCTGAATGATTTAGAAAAAAATGGAAGTGCATTTTTCATTAGTTTTTTTCAGTTTAAAATGAGTAGTTTTTCCAAATGGCTCATTTTAATATGTTCTCATTTCCATCCTTAATTTAAACATAGAGAGTAGGAGCTAAAAGACGCCAGGTTTAAATTTTAACTATGTTCGATCAAGTGATGTTCTGGGTTGGAAGTTGTAGACTTTGTTTTAAAAGGTGTTAAAACTGAAATCATTGTTAGGGCAGGACGAAATGGGGATGAGGGCAACTCAAAAAGAATTATATCCAGCATCACTTTCAGTGTAGTCATGGAGATGTGGGATGTTTTGATGCTCTGTCATCCTAAGAGTTGAATTACTCCATGCACACGATTCCCTTTAAGCCGGATTTGTACACGAATATGCTCAGCAGGAATTGGACTAGCTACTTCTGGTTAATATTTCCTCCAGCATTCATTAATCTGGACTGACGGAAATTGCTAAATGAGAAAGACAAGCAGCCTTCCAGTGGAGTCAATTTTAAGGGATCATAATGTTTTACGGTACTGTTATTTATTCTATATTACAGGTTTTTAGGATTTATATTCATGTACTTGATCAAGAATGATAAATTTAAATAGATGTTTAGCCATGATTCGATTTTATTGGTAAAATCCAAAAATTTACATGTCATTTATGCATATGTAATTATTGGAAGCATAACAGTTTAAGTTCATCGAATCAAACTTTCTTTTATTGGCCATAGTAATGTGTCATAAAATGTCCCTCTTCATTGATGGTTCAAGAAATGCATTTTTCACTTCTTGAAATATCTCACTTTTTAACTTTGGCTTCATGTTGTGGGGTGTGAAATTTGTAATTAACTAACTGAACGCTGGTAACAAAGCACTCTTTTGAATTTCCATATACATGTGAGATAACTTTATGTCGAAGAAGTTTCAGTTCAATCAAATTACAGATGTAGAATTCTGTTAAACGCATTTGCTTTCAGAGATTAAAAGTATAAGACAATATGAATTACCCAAACAGTGAATGAATAATGTTGGCATAAAAAGCTCACCGTAATACTGTCACTAGCATAATTGTTACTCAGGGTGAGGTTGTCCCATCTGAAAATACATTTCCATACTTCCTTATTCATTCTACTAATAATGAACTTACAACACTTTAATATAAATGAATGTCATTCCTTAAAAAAACTTTCTTTGTCTATGTTTATCAAATAAATGTTATACTTATTGATAGTTCATGTAGGTGGTTGCATAAATTTTTTTGAGCATTTGTTAATTTCGTGTAGAATATCAAGTCAGTGCTTGTTATTTTTCCTGCACTAACCATTTAGTTTCACGGAGCACAGATTTTAAAAATATAATTTCGGAATCAAGCTCTAAATTTATAGCCAGGCAAGGTATTTTCAGTAAACGATGTAAAGCGAGGATATATAGTATTATCATACATCCGGGGTATTGCATCATCATAATCGTCATATTTACCTATTCTTACGTTTGACATTGAGCGGTCCCGAAAGAGTATTCATTTCTAACTATCATGTTAGCTCCCAATAACTGTCTACATTACTTCCTTTCTTCTACTTGCACTCATGATGCCTAAAAACCCCACCCTCTTCTTCCTTTTGGCCCACTTTCCCGACGTTCTCCTTCTATTACCGCCTGCAGCATACCATTGCCTTTCATTATCGCATCCATCCATTTTCTCCTCCTTTTTCGGATTTCTCAAAGTAACTTCCTCTCTTCGCTCACCCTTTTAAAACCTCTGCGTTATTCTTGCTCTCGGTAAACTTTTTTCTCCGCTCTTCACCATATTCAATACTCTAAAGACTCCAAACTACATTCATCCTCTTACTTCAAAGATCAAATCTTAAATCCATAGAGCGCTACATTCCATATTGCTACATTTACAATTATTGTCTACACATTTGCATCCAGCCTAGTCATCATATATATTCTCTTCTAATTGTAAATGTTTCTTTTGCTGACGAGATTCTTGTGCTAACTGCTATTCCACTTTTCCTCTAAATTATTGCCCAAATGCGTAAACTGTTCATCCTGCTTTAGTTTACTCCCTCCTATTTAAAAATACATTTAACTCTGCTGCTTCTAAAGAATAACGTTATTTTAAACTTATTGTTAATCCTCTTATATACTCTAATTTTTACAGTGGATTCGTAGTAGATGTTTGATTGGTTTGCATTTACTTCGAGGAAATGCCTTGTATGAATCGTTATGATAAAGTTGCTATGCGAATATTAATTTTTACATTTAAAAAACTAATTTTCCGCCTAAAATGATTGAATGAGGTAATCGATAAAATGCAACATTATTCCACGCATTTTCATTTGAAACATATTTCAAGTGTACACGAAATTTCCCTTGTTACCACACCGATGCAATATTCAAATCACCATTACTAATATGCGTATTTCATCAGGAATTCGGAAGTTTCCTCGTCTTCTCTGGATTCACAAGACTTGCTCTCGGGTGAAATCTTCCTTTGAAGAGTAATGAAAACTCAAACTCTCCGAAATTTGGAATATATGTTGAAGTTTACACCCATACACTCCAATCGATGCTAAATTATTGTGGAATAAGTCACATCAAACGTATCCATGCTCCGAGGTTTTTTTTTCAACTTGATATTTTGTGCATCGGCCATATTATACTGTGAGCATGGAATGTTTCTTTCAAAGTCTTTGGGATAGTTTTCGGTTCAGAGAAATGAAGTTTTCAAAGAGCAATTCAAGTAGTGGCAAGTAGGGAGAGGAAGGAAGGAGTCAAGCAAGTGGAAAATGAAGAGAGCTCGTGTGAGGTGAGGTTATTTGGTTGAGGTGTAGGCGAGTGATGGATCAAATGAGTATCGGATTGCAGTGAAACGATCAGGAGAGTAAATAAGACTTAAGAAAAGCCAGGACCGTACTTCAGCAGTGAATCTATTTGCCTTAACGCTAATGCTTGTTGGTATCTGCTAACGGTAATGTTTATCAAATTTCACCACAGAAGGAGCCGAAAAATGAAAGTTCAGCAAAAGATAACAAGTGAACTTAGAAGAAAAGGTTTGTTTGCAAGGATAACCATGGCATATATTTTGTTAATTCTAATTTGAGTGGGGTTATAATGTTTAAAAGACGTTCCCGCATTCCATTATAAAGACGAGATTTGGTTTTATATGCTTAATTTCTGGACTAGGAGACTAACCGTCAGGATGAAATAAAATAAATCAATGTCAATAAATTTAAAGCATTTTATTGCCCTTATCGTTTTGTCTAGGTGTCAACAACTTTTTAAAAACTTAGATTTTTCTATGCTCTCTCGCTAGTTATGATTGCATAATTCCAATGATTAATTAGATGGGAAGAGATTTCCCCTAGATTAACGTGTAGGTATTACCCAGTTTTGCCCTGTTCGTCAAAACGCCCCAAAGTAACCTTTCCTCTCATCTGCCAATTAATATTGAAACAAATCATTTGTAATCTGTGGTGGGCAGGAGCCAATTAACGAATACTCTGGTATGGTAGATGACTGGAAAACATATTAATTGCCGCCTGCATTATTCAAACTTATTTTATTATCGATAATGATTTAACAATATGTACTTTTTCAACTCATTCCACCATTTTTCCACTCATCCCTCTCTCTATGATGGCATCGGGTCCCTTATATATATTTAATTTATTTTACATCTACAAATATCCTATACTACCCTACTTACTATAATAAACTCCAGGAGGACGTGTAGAGGGGGTGTTGGGGCGGTAGCCATTCATGCAGATTAATGGGGGAAATTTTTGCTTATATAAAAAAACTCATGCCTTTGCACATCGTAAAATAATTGTTTGTTGACTTTAACATTTAATTTAAGTATTTATGTTATTGTATGTGGGCGTTTGGAAACAATTTGGTTTTTACTTCGTGTCGTGTGGGGATAGAGCGAGTACCTGAAAACGTCTGAGACGGCGTCTATCTCTTCCACTTTACCCCAGTTGTAAAATCTACCAATGTACTCTGACGCCATAATGATTCCCTCCGTAGCACCAGAAAATTCAAGTGTCCTGTGCCTTTTTTAAAAATTTAATCTTGCTTGCTACCTTCGTGAATCAACTTGATTCCTCTGATTAAGCCGTCGTGCGCTTATTCCTCTTGTAATAAGTAATTTTTAAAATCCGCTGGCAGATGTATCTAAATGTTTTCCAATTTTTGGAATAAGCGTTTTCCCATTGACTCCAAATATTTGCCGCGTATTCGAAATGTGGCTTACGAGTGAGTGATGAGTAGGAACACGTCTCTCATGTATTTGGTTTTATTTTCATAGAACCCGTCTAATTAAACCTAGCTTCTTTTAAGTGTGACCCGTATATTATTCCCACGTGTTTACCCCTCAATTGGTTAGACTTCAGCGTAACATTCAAACATTTGAACTGTCCTGAAGGGAGTTCATCTCATCTGGTTTGTAATTTACGTCTTGTCTATCTTCTATTTTATTCCGAAGCCTCAGTGCTGTACATTCCCTTATATTTTATTCAACCCTCTCTTTACTGTTATCGCGTCACAACCTGTAGAAACATACGCAATAGCCTAACTTTGAACGGGATCGTGTAGCGAATGAACCGGAAGAAACGCGAGTATACATCCTCGTATCGTTTGCTCAAAAGGTAGGGCGAAGCCTTAACGAAGGAGGGATTTTTCTCCTCGGGGGCGCGTCCCACGAACCAGCGCCCCCTCCCCCCCTTTTGAGTGCTCCGTCGGAGGTTCCTTGAGGAGAATTTGAGGACGGAGCATGAAACGGCACACTCCGCCATTGATTCACCAGGATCTCTGGAAAAGTTGAACGCGCTAATGAGCCGACGACGCGTCTCCTGAGGAGGTGATCAATAACTGTGCAGGCATGTCTAATGCAAACTGGAGTGCGTTTGGGAATGGCAAGAAATCTTGATTAATGGCCGCAATAGATGCTGTCAGGAGATATAAATACCATAAGAGATAGCGGTGGTGGAGGCACATTCCCAAAATGCGCTATGCTATAATTTCAACGTTGGTTTATTTTCGCGACTTTTCATTGAGAAAAAAATAATTCCTACTTTACATTTACTTCAAGGGATTCAAGAGAAATCCTCGTATATTCCTCACATTTTGGACACCAACAGAAGATTAAAAAAATAAAATGTCTTCGCATCCTGATAGTTAATATGCCCGATTATAAAGATTTCAATCCATACGAAACTCTTATTTTACCAAAATTTTAATCAGTTTCTAGACATTTCGTCTATCTGGGAAACCAATATTGACGAGAACCCTATCATGAATATTTTAAGTAATCTATTATAATAAAATTTTAAAGATTTATTCATATATTTTGGGGTATAAATTATAATAGTTAATAGAAATAGAATAGTTAAAAATGGCAAGTTAACAGTTCACATTTTTAATTATACTATATAATGGCTGCAATGGAAAAGAAGGGTGCATATGAATAAGTTTGAGGCAAAAATATTAACGTGAGATGGAAATTAATGAGTTCATATAAGATTTGCAAAGCATAGATCATAGTTAATTGAGGCGGTACATTGACTTTGTAAATGAGACTGATGAAAGTTAGAGCAGCAGTAAGGACGTGAGGTGTAGGTTTGAGTCATAGAAAGAACCTTTAAAGCCCTTCGAGGGAATTCAATTGGAGGCTGGTAAGTAACAAAATAAAAGTTTCATTAAATACTTAAACTATGGGTATTGCTATTCTTGTGATTTCGTTTTAAAATTTCCACATAAAAGTGTAGAGGAAAGTGGGAGGAAGAGTTTTTATGGACTAATTCGCAGCATTTAAAAGAGAGGTATTTGGCCGTATGACTTGGTCAGATCAATGTTAATTATTTTCCCAAAACAATTGCAAGGCAGCCGTGTGTGAGGAATTCATAATAATAAGCTTGTTTTCACGTGCAGCTAAAGTTCTCAGGAGTATCAACAAAAGAATGGAGAGTAGGACTAATGGTTACCTAGAGAATGAACACTTTTGTTTCGGGAAGGGAATAAGCACGCGTGATACCTTTACTGTAATGAGGGCACTAGTAAATAAGAAAATAAAAGACAGTAGCATTTTTCTCTTCTATAGATTCTGAAAAGGAGTTTAATAGAATAAAATGGGTGGAGTTAATGAAAGTATTGCAGAAGATAATGACAGATTCGAGGGATAGGAGGCTAATCCGTAACCTGTACATGTAACAGATTAGGTGCGGAGGGGGAACAGAGAGTCCGGATTGGCAGAGTTAAGAGGTGTAAGGCAGGGTTGTTCACTTTCACTGTTGTTGTCCGACGTTTGTGTGAAAAAAATGATTGTAGGGGCATGGAAAGAACTGGGGATAGGAATTAAAGCCGGGAGGGAATTTGTAATATCCGTTATCATCAAATTAAAGAGAGGACGCACTTTTCCACAGAATCACACTCCAAATAACGTTTTTGTAAAAATACGTTCTCTCCATCATTTTATGGATATATAACATTTCCTAGAAGTGAAGGCTGAGCCTTATATGTTTAAAATCAGTTACGTCTCTTGATGACCAAGTCTAGTTTGTCAGGCTGCCAAGGGGTTGCAAGCATTGCTGAGTGCATTTAATAGTCAGTGCGATTAGTATAATATTATAATAAATATGAAAAAAATGAAAGAAAAATGACTTTTTAGAAAAAGGAAGGCTAAGTTAAATGTTAAAGTAGTAGTTCGCGAACTAAAATAGGTGACAAAATTTACTTATTTTGGAAGTGCTCTAGACCAAATGTTAAAAAAAAGCTGAGATCTAAGGAGAATAATTAAGTTAGGCAAAGAGGTTTTCACAAGGAGATTAATGGCAGTGACGTTGAGTAAGGATGATGAGAAAAGTCTTGTTTTGACTTTGATATGAAGTATAGCTATGTATGGCGCATGTTCATTGATGTTTGATGATAGATGTAGATTGAAAGCTTTTGAAATGTTCGTGTGGAGTGGGATGGAGGAGAGGGAATGGAAAAAAAGGAAAACGAATGAAGAGATGAGAGGGGAAAGAGAGGGGATAACTGGGAGAAATCCTAAGGAGACAGGAAAAATAGTTGTAAAGCATATTGATTGACAGTGGGATTCTGAAGACTCTGATGGAGGGGAGAATGTTAGGTAAAAGAGGAAGGGTTAGGAATGGGATAGGGATGTTGGACAGAATGAAAGGAGAAAGGAAGTATAAGGAGACGAAGAGCTGCTTATCGTACATGCTGGCTGTCAGGCTATGTTCCGTTGCCAAGCTGCCAACGGTAGCGCGAGAAGATAATTATCGCTGTACTATTTGACAGCTTTTGTCGATTTAAAATCTTTTTTAACCAATATATAACCTATAATAATAATAAGATTGTGAATTTTAATTTATTATGCGGACATTAAAGGTTTATTTTCTAAATAGATGGCAATAGCCCTAATTAATTATTAAAGAAAGAAAACAAATGATTGTCGGATTATTTCTTAGAAGATGGTATGTACATGATCTCTTAAAAGTAGTTTACAAAATCCTACTTGGATGCATTTCATCGATTCATATGATTTTAGTTCACAGTATCGGAAAATGATATAGTTTTCCTTTAAAATATACCAAACCGCTTAATTCAATTCCTTGTTTATCAACGAGACTACGTTTTGCGATATTACAGCAAACGAGGGAATGGTTAGGAGTGATTTGACGGAAAGAAATGCACTTAATAAATTACACCGATAGACTTAAACGGCTAGAAATCGAATCTTCCTTGCCGTTGCTTCTATCGTATCTAGATCCGTTAATTTTTTCCTCCTTTGCTTCATACTTTTCCATCTGTAGACGAACTTCATAATCACTTTAATGAATTTCATCAAGTACTCTGAATCGTCATGGATGGACCATCACTGATTCGAAATATTTATTGATAAATTAACAAAAAAAGCTTAGTACCAGTAAGTACTAAATGAAGAAGATATGGATAATATTACGATGCACTCAAAAGTCCAAAAATATCTGATTTTTTTCTCAAATTTCGAAGCAGAAAAAATTATGTTTTACGCATAAAAGTATGCTTGAGGTTTCTTTATTGATAAAAAAAACCTGCTGCTCCGTGCAGTTCACGATGGTTCACCGCTAGAGTGAGCAGCATTTTCGAAATTTATAATGGTTTTGCTGTGTGCAAGAGCAGTACATAGTCATCACTTAGGCATTAAACTCCAATTCGACAGAGCTAGCACTTTATCGCAAATCTTAGGAGGAACATTTAATTGTGCACGAATTTTCAGACTTGAATACCTCTTAAAATATTGGATGGTTCCTTTGCCATTGGTGGTACCACAGGATGTTTTACACTGCTAATATAATCGACATAATGTAACAAATATCTTCCAGGACAACCGCTTTCGGTGTGTTTTCAGTTGTTAACGAGTTAAGATACATTTCGGGGTTTTGGAATAAAATACAGAAAAGGGTTATAATTACTTTATGAAATATCTGGTGTGGGACCCAGCTCCACCATGCACCGAAGTGGTGAATCATTTGTGAATACATATTACCTGTCAAAAGGGAAGATAATCGCGTTCAAACTGTTTCCGTGTTATCACCATTTTGAATACTGATACCTAACACATCCTTGGCATGTTTTTGCGGTTTGATACAATAATTAATTTCAGGTGAGGTTTTATTGCGGTGATTTTAATGAGACTCATCCTAAAATGGCTTGAGCCAAGATGCGCCGTTGTCTCGCTAGCAGACCGTGGCTATTCCCGGCAGAAGCGTCAGACAGACATCGCAAAGTGACCACCGAAGGTAAACGCAGACAAGACCTGCGTATGACACCACTTTGAATGGATAAACTTCCTTTAGTCTATGAAAGAGAAGTATATCTGATTTTAACCATTTAGAATCAAAGGTGGCCAACATACAAGTAATTCGAGTCATCAACGCCGACTTGATCAAACCACGGCTGTAGTTCAACGTGACAGTGGATGAAATGTTTTTATGTAACGTCTACAATTAGTTAATGACTGTACTCTTTCTTTCGGAAAAATAAAATATCGCTCTAACTCTGGAAAATGATTGTGGAGAAATCGCTTGAAACGGTCCTTACCATAGCATATGGTACATACAGGTATATGAGTAACCTTTGAAGAGTGAAGAAGAACTCTTGATTTGTGCACGAATATGGACAGAAAATACTTATTACAGATGAAATTGAACCAATGCGTGACTATTTCATTAAAACTGTGTCGTAATCTTTGCGTATATAATAGAATATTGTTTGTAACAACGAATGGTTTTCAAGGCGTACTACATTTTTCATCCTATTAAATCGTAAAAACTTCCATGATGTTCCTTATTACACAGTGATCAATTGAGCATGGTAATTTTCATTGGACAGAACTTGAACTGGAATAAAAGTCGCTGAACGTAAATAATAAATGTTACTGAACGTAATACGTGTTTTTACTCTACTCGTATTCGTTTCTTTTATAAATTATTCACGTATTTACTTACCACAGTCGATTCTAACGATGTAAATGAATCGATCCAACCAAATCTGATTCATGCAGTAAAGTACATATTTTAATGGATTGGTTAGTATTTGCCTGTTCGTTTACCGCTCTGGCAACCCTCATTCGTAAACATGCTAACAAGAAATGGCTTTTAAATTTGGCACAATTATTCGGGCGAATTGGAAATTGTATCCGTAAATCTGTTATTTCCATGCGGCCTTCCGACCCTTGTGCACTTTATTTAGCTGATTACTTTCTTCGTTTGAAATGAAAATTGACTATTCAAATTAATAACTCTAGCATAGGCATGGAAAATATTCATCACATTGATTCATGGCATTGCTGTTGTCAAAACGTTTCTAAAACTTACGTATCTGCCCAGAAAAATTTGGGCAACTTGAACATAATAAGAGAATAGCCTATCTTTAGGCAGGGCAGTTGTTAATCATTTGGAACAAAATAAGAGGCGTACGTTTTAGTAACTCGTGCGCCTAATATACGCTAGAATAAAAACCTACTTATGCGCTAATATTGGAAAATTTGGAAGAAAAATCCGTTAAAACCAATGCATTTGATCAGAAGCACATCGTTATATTCTGTTATTTGGAAGGAGTAATTTGCAAACTTCGCCTCGGGAAGCCCTTATTAAAGAGTTAAAAGGAAAATTAATCCCTCAGTGAAGAGAATGAATCGGACACGAGTTGAATGGGTCAAAGTGGTACTAGGTACTAGATATCTATTCAAAAATATGCCCCGTTTTCAATCCTTCAAACATGAAAAGAGATCGTTCGCTATTAATCTGCGTCAGAATCAGTATCGAGGCAAGCAAAAACAAGCCAACAAAGGACACGGTCAGATTTTAATTTTTTCAAATAAATAAATAACAATGATACAAAAATGTGTCGAACGTCAGTACATAAGGGAAATGATCTAGTTACGCGGAACAATAAAAAGATTGAGGCGGTAGTTGGGTAGCTCTCTTTCACGTACGTCCGAGGTCACGCCACCCTTTGTTTACATCACCGCGGAAAAACAAAATATAAATAATGAAAAAAAAATTCGCACAGGTTCCGAACTGATGGCTTTGTGGTTTTACGTCCTCCATCCTTCCCCCGATCCACTCTCTAACCCCCACCCCCCTCTGTCCTCCCTTTTTCATTTTACTGTGCATACTCAAAAAAAAATAAAAGAAATGATTTCCGCGAAAGCCATTTGATTTCTAGGACTGAATTAAACAAGGGAGGGTATTTTTATTTATTGCCCCGTGCCAAATGCAGCCCGATGCCATTTTACTCCCCGGTCCCATCGGGATGCCAATTAATCGCCTCTTCAATTCGTCTTGCGAACGACCGCGTGAGTCCCTCTCTCTTTTCTCCTCCACTCCTGCTCTCTCTCTCTTGCACCCCTTCCCCCCGAAACTCGGCGAAGTCTCTCATCCGCCCCCGCAAATTTCCATTTCCCGAGTACTGAAAAGTTAAAAAAAAAAACGTTGGCTTTATTCTTAAATTATTTTTATGTACCCTCTACACACTCACCGTTTCCAGTATATGGACCCGGAAATAAAGAAAAAAATCCAAAATAAAATATATGTGTATATAGATGAGTGCAAACCATATTCCGGCACTGCCTTAACGTTCAACTTGGAGTACGTACCTATGAGGGTTGGGACGTGGTTTTTTTTCTCCAGGAAACGGATAAATATGTCGAGAATTAAAGCGTTATATCCCGAGTGGCGTGAGAGAGTGCGGCCGATGAGTAGGGAGAGTCGCAGTTCGTTTTTGTTATCGATGCGATTCGAGTTCCCACCCCCTCTCCCAACGTGCTTCCTCTTTTGCCTCGTACGTATTCAAGAGACGCGAATTTCGGAGCCATCATTTTTCTCTCTCTCTCTCTCTTTCTCTCTCTCTCTCAAGCGAATCAATCCCGGAATCGGCGAGAGCGTGACGTCACGGGAAACAAGTGTAAAATTTAAAACAAAATGAACGAACAGATTAAAAATAAAATAACGGCTCTCCGTTGTGTCGTTTTATTCTGTTTCCTGCGCAGCGGACGAGTACGAAGCTTCCATTCTCCGTTTCTCGTCCGGCTACAGAGCAATGATAATCACGCTTATGAGTTGCGGAAAGGTTCATGGGGGAGGGGTGGGTCGGGAGGATTTGGGGGGGATGTAACGGCAAATGGCAAGCCCTGTCCGGTTGATGGGACAACTTATCACAGTGTAACCACTCAGCACGGTTGATCGATTGGTTGGAGGAAGTGCCAATACGTGCCCAATTATTGGGTGTAATTCTTCTGAAAAAGAGGACCATAGCGATGCTTATTTGAGCTTATAACATTCCCTTCGAGCTTCACGTGCAATTTCAACATTTCCAGTTTTCCATCTCTGAATTATTATCTCTACCACTGAATATTAGTCTAGAGTTCGTGAAGAGTAATTATGCAGTATTTTTTTACAAAATAATAAATGTATCGGAATTTTAACCTTTTTTAAAAGTTTGAAACCACATATATTTATTACTCTCCACTTCCATAAGGTGGAAGAAGGGATTATCTAGTGATAATCTCGCCCCAATAAATACGCTTTAATGCTATTATTCCATGTCTGTGGCTTCTGATAAAAGAGGGCAGAACATAGCTGAGTTGCTTAAAGGACGGCTGAATATAAACTTTACCCTCAAAATATGGTAATAAAATAACCTATTATTTGCTCTCTTATTACATTTTTTCCTTGCCATTGCCCCTAAGATTCGTTATGTCAATCAAAATGTATTAATTTTCCCTAACCTTTCTGGTCTCATTTATTTAATTCAGTCAGTCTGACGCATTTTTCAGTCATTGTCCTGAGGAATAATTGGACTGCTAATAATGCATCATGGACGGCTGCAATAAAATAGTTTTTCAAATATTATTAAGAAGTTATGACAAGGGTTAAATGGTAATTATATCTTTCGTTAACTAGAAACAATTTAGAATACGTTGTTAGTATATGGAATTTTAATGAATTTGGCTTTATTTTCCTAATTGGATAGCGTGCAGTAAACAGATAAGCTAAATTTTTAAAACGCTTTAACTATGAGCTTTGTATGGTATCCACAATATTAGAGGAACTATGCTGGGAATTGTTCACGGAATGAAGGTGTGGTTGCAAATTATATTTCTCGCATTAACTGGAAGCAGGTTATTTTAGCACTGTTGGATGTGCTTTATTTGGTCTCGTAGTATACGTACTGTTGTAGGAGAGATCATGACAATAATATAATAGAGATGACGAGCAGAACTGACAAATTTAGCATGCTCTTTTTCTCATGAATAATTAGGGATAGGATAAAATGTTAGCGAATGCGCTAGGGAAACTATTCTACTTCTTTTAAATTTAAGTATCATGGTATGTTGTCAATATGTCTCCTAAACTTTTTTGGAGCGATTCTTGCAACTTGCTGCTCCAGTTCCATGTAAAGAGAAGTATTTTCAACTTAGCTTCTCCAATGTATTTATCTATAGTTATCATTGCCTATATTAATTGAATTATTTTAAATCATCATTTTAACCAACAGTAAAGTAACACTTGATTTTTAATACTGCATTAGTGGTGTCAAAGCACCACTCTCTGCCACAAACCCTGACACTGGATATACAGTAGCTATTTGTAGATGTGTAGAAATATGTGAGGCGTAGATTTAACATAATCCATGAGGATGTACGAGGGTCATCCGGAAAGTAGTACCCGTTCGTGAACTAAAGACACAAAAGTAAATATTAACAAACATAAAAAATTTTATTTGAAAGAGGATACTTTAAACTACTTCTCAACATAATCTCCAAGCAAATTAAGGCATTTGTCATAACGTGTGACAAGTTTCTGTATTCCTGCTGCATAGTCCTTCGCCGCCAGCTCATTGAGATACGCGAGGGACCCATCTTGCACAAATTTTTGCATAATGCAGATGGTGTTTAACAATTTCATGAACAATTGTTCGAGAAACATTGGGAAAATGCTCACAGATGTCATCAATTGTGACGCGCCGATCGTTCCTCACGAATTCGTCAACTGAGCTCACCAGTTGGTCTGTAATGACAGACGGTCTCTCCGAACGCTCATCGTCGTGTGTGTTCCCCCTCCCCATGTTGAAGTTGCGACACCACCGCCGAACAGACGACTCGTCCATTACATTGTCTCCATACACCTCCTTTAATTGGCGATGAATATCACATGGGCGAACGTTTCTTGCATTGAGGAATTTAATCACTGCCCTCACTTCACAACTGGCGGCGTTCTCAATTTTTTTAAACATTGTAACCAATCACAGAAACAACACAGGCAATGCTAGCGTCACGCAACTTGGCTCAGAGAAGGCAGACAAGCCACTGAAGCTATCTGACCTCGTCCAGCGGCTACTCGCGTCGTCAGCACTTCATGCGGCACGAACGGGTACTACTTTCCGGATGACCCTCGTAATAGGCAGATAAAAATTGTAGATGAGTGTGTGTTGAAACGTAATGAATGTATGAGAAAACTGAAGAATTTTAATTATTAAATGGTCTTAGTGTGCGTGCTAAAATATTCCTATGAATATAGATAGGTTGGAGTATAAAAAATGAGCCATGCAGAAGAACATCGTCGAACTTTTATCAATCGATTGCCAATATATCGTATGGCATTCGCGTGTTAGAAAAACTAGCCAATAATTGTGAATACAGGTATGGACCCATTTCCATTCCAGATATGGGCACATATTTTTATAGGGGAAATAATACAGGATTTTTTACTCTCAAAATTAATTCAATGTAACAACATTACTGGTCGCCCCAGGTATACTAAGAAACCGAGACAGTTGCGCCCCATTCAGATTCCTAGTAATTCCCGTCTGCGTTCAATAAGGATATGACAGATTATCCTATGACATTTAGAGACCAATTTTCATTAATTGGAAGAAATAGTAATTACAATATTCGTATCCTTTCTAATACTGTCCAATTTACTCTCATACACAATTCCTCATGTTATTTTACCTAAATAAAAAAAATAGATAAGAAAAGTGTTTTGGGTACATTATTCATTTATCAACAATAAAGTACATGAGTTAGGTCTATTCCACCGGTATCTTATTTTTCTATGTAATTGTATCTATTTAAGAATTTCATTATTTGGGAATTTCAATTTCAAGGGGCAAGGTCATCAAGTACATTTTGTTAATGTCCTGGAAGTATTCTAGACTACGATAATTATTGCTGTGCAACTTAAATAACGATCCAATCTGATGAAGAGGCGATAAGAGAAATTTTCATGAAATACAAAGAGATTCAAGGTACTCAATCGATCTTCATCATTCAGTAATATAAAAATATTTATTGGACAGTGATGGCTAAAAGATTTTCTGGAATTGAAAAAAATTTAAAATTCGTAAACGAAAATTCAGTTTTAATTGAATTATCTACAAATTAGTTAATATTGATCGAGTGTGTGGGATATATTTTATTAATGGAAATTCGACGTCACACTCTATGATTAACGCACCTATATTTATGGCGAGAGGAGAGAATAGTAGGCAGAATAAAATATAGCTGCCAAAGCGCAAGCCCAAGTGAATGAATGGTAAATGGATATAGTAAGTAAGCGATTAGATACGAACAATTAAGGGGCGCCAATAGGGAAAAGATGTAAAATAAAACTTTGTCTTGTAAATGAGAAATACTATATATATATACCTTAAAGTAAATACTTATGTGTTATTTTAGTGATAAAAAAGAAAATATAAATTCAGCAGCGAATGTTTCCATGGAAATAAGGTTAAATGATGGTAAATGGCCTATGTAACTGGTATACGATGAAATGAATTTGTTACTCTTATTTCATACAATGGGATTAAATAATTGCAAAATTACACCTTAGAAGCAACTACCTCCAATACGAGTAGTACAGGAGTTTTTTTAGTTAAAACAGTTTTAGGCGTAAGATGTTGGAAATCCTTCCCTATGAAAGACGCTTTGCTTTTCCACGCATAATGGTTTCATTTACGAACTAAATTTCATTATAGCGTAGTATCTTCAGGGTCATCTTTTTCTTGTTCTTTGGGGTTTTAGCTAATATCACTATATGTTTCTCTATTTTCTTCCAGTGAATATGCAGTCACTTTGAGCTTGATTTTCATTTTTTAGTAATAAAGCAAATGCATCAAGTATGCATTTTCAACGAACTGCGGGTTTTCTTTCAACCAGTGGGTATCAACGGTGAAAATTAATGATAATTTTTCCCTCAGATGCTCGCAATAGAAAATATCTTTTTTAAACATTCCTATGATCTAACTCGGTAAATATTTTAATCGGTTTTGCTTGAGGGTCTAAAGTCTTATTTCTTTCATCTTTTAGGTAATCGCGATATGGTCTCTACTCTAAATTCTTTTTCCGTTCATGAATATTATGTTGTCTATAGCATTTAGTAAGTAGATATATAGTAATGAGCTTATAGTTCAAACTGAATGAAGTCTATATGGTGCTGATGAACTGCTTCCACGTCCCAGCTTAAGTCACCATGCTCAGTGTGTCTATAAAAAGGTTGATCTCCAATGAGATATTTTTTTAACTTTAATCATTCCGTATAAAGAATGTAATAGAAATTTGAATCCCATCAATGATTGAGGAGAGTAGCAGACTTTGAAAGGCGAGAATACTTGAATTTATTCGTTGCAACGAGGGAATTTGTAGAGTCTCATTTAGAATGGATTGCCCGAATTAATGAAGAGAGGCACTGGCACGAAGAGAGAATATTCTCAACCTTTCTCTTTACCTTTCCCTGCAGCTACCTAAGGAAAAATATTACGCTCTCCAGAAGCAGTGCTCAAGAAATCTAATTATAAACTGGAATCTGAGTTGAAATCACATTATATTAACCTGAATTAACGTGGTAAGTAACGGCATCGTTACATTCGTTGCTGCCATAGCTGCTCACTGAGCATGCATGTACTGTAGGTTTAGAAATAGGCGATAAACACTAATGTGTTCATTAAGAGATGCAGCATAATTGTAGTCCGGCAATACTGAACTTTTTTCATGACTAACATAAAGCTGATGCCCTATATTTATATATGGTAATTGTTATTAGTCATGTTTGTGGCACTTACTTTTGAGTTACCGAATTCAGTACTTCGTGCATGAATTTCATAGTTATAATTTCCTCCCTTTTAATTTAAACTCATGTGAACTATAAATTTCATTCCGAACGATAAAAAATAAATGCTCTAATTTAATGTCTACCTCATGTGAAAGTAATAACTTAAATTAAGAGGGTGGTTTTATATTTTTCGGAAATTTAGTAGCCAAAAAATGTGCTAGTGTTGACTGGGGGTATTTCGGATACAAAAATTGAGGGGAATCGAGAAAATAAAATGGGCGGAAAGAGGAGAAAACGATATTCTAGGCATGGTGGTGGAAGAAGAAGGCTGTTGGCTGTAATTCGAAGAATGCGGGATAAGTGAATAAAGAAGATACTGAGATACAATGGAGTCTGACGATATCAATATAGTTGAGAACGTAGGGAAAGAGAGGAAAAGGGAAGGAAAGAATAGGCTATTTGGATGGAATTAAACGGGCAAGAAAGTATACAGGGCTTACGATCAAGTTATTTTTATCAGGAGTTCAAGGCGACTTTGTGTCATGTAACTTAGGATTAGTAGTAGAGTAGTGTGGAGTGCCAAGGTCCATAAAAAAACCTGCCCTTACCCGGTAGTCTAGTACTAAAAAATGCTAAATAAAGTGTAAGCTTTCGGAACAAATTGTTTTTCTTACCTCTGCATCCCGTTAAAGAAGATTCTCCTCTTGCGGATCTGTTGATACAGAAAGCGCAAGATAATTATTCCAAAATTCCCCAATCCAAGTAAATTTGCATTCCAAAACCACTGGAGTTGATCACGCTCGTTCAAATAATGTAATTCAACCCTATTCTCGTCCTTCTGTCGCTTAGATACATGCTCTCTGACTGAGTGCATTCAAATTGTTTCAACAGAGTAAGTAGCATGAAGCCTTCATTTATTTATTGATTTTTTAAAAATATTTCTTTAAATCATTTCTTTGGTTGAAAAGTTGCCATCAAGCAAATTCACTTGCAAAATTTCCAAGGAAAGGTGGTCATCCTACCAGGACTCAAACAATATGCACATACAAATACTAGTGTTCATTCAATGTGTGTGCACATGGAATGTGCGTGTATCTTCATAAACGAAGACCATCATGTCCTTACTGACTTTTATTATGTGAAAAATATGTGTGTCTTTACTCACTACTATTGATTAATCTCATTTATTTCATTCAAGGCGATCTACCTGATTTAGTTTTTTACTACAACAACTGTTTATTTTAAATATTTTGAGAACTTTCTCTTTCTTTACTCTTTATGATTTTCTTCTAAATTTCTCCTCAATATTTACCAGCCTTCATGTTGCTTTATGACTCGTATTCTCTCTCTTCCTCTATTCTGATTTCTAAACGTTCTCTTTTCCATAAAGACGTTCAACATACCGCTATCTTTCAATATTTCCACCATGAAATTCCTCAACCTTTTTCGAATTTGGGCACATATTATTTCCTCTTATAGGGTGGCATTTTTTTGAGATATGATATCCAAAGTTTTTTCATCTACTTTTACAGAAGACTTGGCTTCGGTGAGCATAGTTTACAAATAAAAATTGGATAGCAAAAGTCAAAATATTATGATTTTTTAGGGTCACCATATTCATAAGCTAAAATATCGCTCGGAAATTGTAGATATTCACATGTACTTGAAAGGTTGGTCCGCAATGTGGGCGGCATGGTGGATTGCTACCGAGTGATTGATCGTGATTCATCGCTTTTCCTTCCTTTTCCGTTAATCAAATAGTTATTTCATTGGGTATAATTAAAAATTATCTTGCACTAATTTTTCTGCTACTACGTATATAAATTTGTGCAGTTTTTTTTGTCTTTTGTAGTCTTTTTTTATTCCGTTTTTACGTCCCCTCTCTTATCATCAATTACCCCACACCCATCCCACCTGGTGCCTGCATCCCCTCCAGCCCACCATTTTAATGGATCGCGGGATGTTTATGCAGATGTAGTATAGTATTTAAATGTTAATAAACAAGAAAACGCATTCATATAAGATCTATTGTCTATTTCAATTCTGTTCCTAAATCTCATATTGCTGTGGAGCATGTGTAAATAATGTTTTACGTACAGTAGTTTTAGTTAAGACAGTGTACAACTAGTATAGACCACAAAACAGTAGTTGTTTAAGGTAAAATATGGATATTATGTATCAAGTATCTACACACTCGGTGACTGGCTCTCTAGCGAGGAGCAAATATTGAGTTATATTGAAAATATTGCCTTAGTGTAAGTAAATATTATTGATTATTTTCGATACATGGTATGTATACCGCAGCAACTTCATACGCAGTTTAACCATGGACCTTGAGATGTTACTTTAAAAAATTAACTCAAGCCTTATTAATTATATAATTATTTTAATTATATGTTCTAAAATTATGAAATAAAAATATTTTTTGGGATAGTCACTCTACTATTATGTACATTATGGAGTAGGTTTATAATTAGATTAAAATGGAAATAAAATATCATCTACAGCGTGATATGCTAAGAAAAATATTTGCATTTTTTTGAGATGACCATTACGTCTTAAAAAATCGTAGGAAAGTTCTGAAATTTAAAATCAGTTTTAAATCAAAACTTCTCTTCAGAAGGCAAGATAGGATAGAATATAGAATCTTAAAAAGATATAAGAATGAAATACTTAACATTTCAATGATAAATTGAATTTTTATTGCATTAGCAGTTATTGTATTATTTTTTGTGTTTCATGGGATTTCAATGGAGCAGTTGTACATCGTAGAGTGTGTAGCTATGTATGAATAATTGAGTGAGTATGAAGAACTTAGGATCGAAACACGTTTACTTCATTAACTTTGTCGTGTTTCATGGTTTTATATTTTCTATTTTGTGCCGCAAAATTTCTCTACTAGCTTTGAATAGATCTTAAATTACTTCAACCATTAAAATGTCAACTAAAAAACGTAAATCTCAAAACATAGTTGAAAAATTCCGTGTTATACTCAAATACTATGAATTATCTTTTATTTAAAAATTTGAGGGCACATTATTTCAATACGGTAATGATCTCTTGCATAAATTATGTACAGAGCATAGAACGACTTTGAATTATTATAATGTCATAAAAATTTGCTTGAATGATGATATATTTTTCATTTTTCGTCAAAATTATAAAAAATTCCACTATCGAGAAGAAGTCTATTCAATGTATTTATGAATGGCGTCTTCTTCTTCTTCTAGTTATTCAAATCTTAATCTTTAGAAAATCTGCGACGCCGAAGTCGTAAAAGAAAAGTCAATCAGCTCGAAGCACTACAGCCGACTCGTGGACAATTCCACGGTCCCATCCTGGCAATCTAAAGAAAAGTAACGCCTTTCGGCCAAAAAATTACAGACTTTAATTTCCGGTGCTGGTTACCACTCTTAAGTTTTCAAAAGTTCTTCACAATGACCTCTCTCGCTCTCTCAGGCGTAATTGCGGTGGCTTCTAAAATAGAACGCGCTTCATTTTTATCCTATCTCATAACCACACGATTTTTCTCGGTCGAGAATGTCCGAAAGTAGGTCATAGGAAATCAAATCGAGACTCATTTTGAGGATATGAAAGAATAAAGAAAATTCAGGAATGGATGGACAAAAGGAATTACTGCTACGCGCAGATTTTTGTATAATATTAATGAAATAAAGTTCGATGGATCTTGCTTCAATGAGTATATAAATAATTTTTTATTTACTCTAATTATTAATGTGAAAAAGCCGAAATGCAAGGAACTATGTAAACGGATGATTGTGGTTGCATGGGGGAAGGGACATCATGTGAAAGTCAGTGAAATCATGAGTAAACGTAATTGGTATTCGGAAAAAAAATAGTTTGTTCGTTCATTTCATGTTTCGAGATTGTCCAAGAAGTAGAATAAACTCGATCCATTTGAATAAAAAGTATTTAAAAGGCTACTATTTTAGAAAATGATATCTCATAAGATTACTCGATGAAAAAGATGAGATGTTCACTGATGAAATAAGAGAACCTATTCTCACGACTTATGCTCAATCTGCGGTGATAAATTTTCTGTCCAGAAAGGCATAAGGTGATAGTGAAATACTATCAGAATTGGAAACAGATTTCTAGAAATAACGTCTTGGCACCTTTAGGTAATAATATTTGATTAATGTGTAAAATACTGGTGACCTTTATGAAAAACTTGTTATTCTAGGAATAAGGAAAAGGGTAAATGAATGTGGAAATTTTTCATATTTAGATAGGGAAATAAATATAAAAGAACTATGGAGATGAGGAATGTAGATTAGCACAAGCGATGAAAGGTTTCTTCTAGGAAAACCAACTGTGAATGTCAGATATTATTAGAATTGACGAAGAAAACGATTTGAAAAATGTCATAAGTAGAGTATACGTTTTCAGTAATATAAAGAGTTTTATCAGCTGTACCTACGAAGTCACAGTTTAATATGTAGCAGTAGATAGGTGATATTGTCCATTGGAGCGATTCACATTAAAATTATACGAGAGAACATATTCGAAGATTAGCTTAGAAGAGGATTTTAAATAGATACGAGAAGAAGCAGAAAATAATTACGGATTTTCCGAGCGTCGAAAGTTTACAGATGACGATTGTAAGGAAGAAATCTTGACGGAGAAGAATTGCGAACAAAGGAAAACAATAAATTACTGGAAGTAGATAGAGACAATAGGCGCTAAAAACAACGAAGAAATGATGAATCTACCAGAATGGAATAAAAAGTTTCTACATTCAAGTCCTGGGAAGATCAATACATTCATGGGAATATTTCACTCTTTGTTTGTATTAATAGCAAAACTTTTTGAATGTATCTCAAACCTCTGGAAAAAACTTAAGATAAATAATTGATCTTTTATGAGCAGACAAAACTAAAACTTAATTACCAATAAACATTCATTTCTTTATCATGATATTATATTTACATATAAACATTCGAAAGTAGTCATTAGCACAACAACTGCAAATAAAAATATGCGGATGGACAGAATATGCAGACATGAGCAGCACTCATTAACTATACAAGAAAAAAATCGGTACACGCGAAAAAAAGACTGTGCAAGTAGTCTTAATTAATTAATAACTTGTATGAAATAATATTGTATATTTTTGATTTATAGCATATCGTTTAATATAGGTTAAGGCTGAGGACAGACAGAACATTTCAACACTTCTTAGCCTCCCCTGGCCAAACAAAATCTGGCACCCAATGCTACATTAAACGGTTCTTCCATTCCGCGTACACTCAACCTCCCTTCATAATGCTCCACGCTCCATACTATGATTTCACATTTATAGTTGTGGTTCAATTTTATTCCTTTTTTCGCATAAAAAAACCATTTTTTAGTATTATAAATAATTTTTTTAATGAATTAACCCTTGTTTTGAATTAAGTTTTCCTCCAGCGTGTGTACAAATTTGCACGCTATTTGATAGTTTTTTACTGATTGTTTTTCCTTGACCCCTTCCTTTCCCATATCCTTCCTTATCACTGACCCTTACCACCTGATGCTCGCACCCCCTACCACACACCTTTGTGGTGGATTGCGTGGAATTTATTTCAATGTCTAATTCATTAGCTACATGAAGCCCAAACAGCCCTTATGTTTATTTTTCTGCTTGTTACTGGCAGCTCGTATCAAGTACGTCTAGAGAAGTATTAAGGATAGATGCCGTAGTGAATATAGCTGTCGTTAAAATAATTTTGGTAATTTGATGCATATATTGGTAACCGTTAATTAATCATCCCAAGCTTTATACCACTGTCCTACGTGAAATACCGCTATACACCCTAGGGTTGGCTTGTAGTGTGCCATGTAAATATGCGTCAATGTAGAAAATTACAGTCAATCGGAATGAAACTTAAAATTCCTATTTGGGGGAAAGCACTGATTTTTTGAATAATGGCAATGGGGCCACTGTCTTCTTTTCTTACATTTTTTTTGGCTTATTCCTGCGATTAATACCTGCACTAATACCCTAGCTAGACAAGCGCCAGGCATTGACCGTTGGTTTGTTCATTAATGATAGTCACTCTACGTGAAGTTTTTCAGATTTATAATGTACATTCCCGACGAGCGTGAAATAATCAAGAACCTTTGGAATTCCACAAATCGCTCATCTGTCATCGGCACGCACCTGGGCGCGTGTGGATATTGAAAACGTGGCTGAGTGGTGAATTAGGGAGATATGCCCACCGGAAAGTGTTTATTAATCCCATCACACATCCCCTTTCGTCTAGTTCATGAAGAACTGACGTGCTCAACTGATGTTTCGAGATGAATTAAGTGCCCGCGTCGCAAATTCACAGGTACTTCCTTCGATTTCAATATGCTTCCAACATTTCAACCTTAGTTACATTTTAAAAACGCATTAGCGATAACGTATTGATGATCTTAGCAAAAATAAAAATCTAAATCGTTAGCTAAAAAGCAATATTTAAAAGGCCAGTAAATAGGTTTGACTGCAGAATAATTAGAATCATCTAAGTTGGTGTATGCATATGAACGTTGTCTGTGCAATAAATGGTGCACGAACTGGTGCTATCTGGCGGCCATGACGCGGACTATGGACCTACCCCGCACTAGGGGCGCTAGTTGCCTGAGAACCAATGAGCCGCCTGTACTTGGCGGGTCATCGAGCTGTGCGTATGGTGACAGTTATGTTAGTTTCTGTTTCCTTGTTTTTACTGCTGGTCGAAAACGGAAATTGACGGCATCACGGACAAACGAATAAGCATAAAGTTTTAAGTAAGCTAAAATTGCGAAATGGTATCCCACTACCATGCTAGTTGGCAATGGTGATAGCCATGGTTTGATTACTGTCCCGCAGTTAGCAGTATGGTGCAAGAAAGCAATATGATGCAAGAATAGATTTAACATGGCAGATATTTTTGCAAAATGCACCATAGAGGAACATTTGTCTCTTGAGTAGTTAAGAGGAGAAACATTGAAATTCATCTATGAATGAAAGCTGGCGATTCATATCTCTGTCATTCGAACCAGTTTACATGTGAACTAGGCATCTCCTGAACAACTCACTCACTCACGGACCCTCAAGGGAGACAGACGTGTTTTCAAGCAGCGCATTAGCGACCGCTCGAGAGGATTAGTGACCGCTAGAAGGCACACTCCCTTGGGCGAAATGGGAAAGGGCATGGCGGTGGATGTAAAGTGTATTATTTGCCGTAGAAAATTGAGAAATGGAGTCCAGTGTAGTGGGTGTTGCTCTTGGTACCACTTTAATTGCTCTAAGAGTAAACTGGAGGATTGCGTGAGTGATAATTGGCAGTGCAGTAAGTGTGAAAGTCAGAAGAATCGAAGAGGTTTAGAAGAAAAAGAGGAGGTAATTGAAAAGCTGCAAGCGGATTTAAACATCGCTCGTAAGACAATTTTCAGTCTTTCCGCTGAAAATGAGGAACTGAAAGCATCATTAACAGAGATGAGGCGGCGGGTGAAACAGCAAATCGAAGATGATCTCCACTTTGTCCGAAGGTGTGATAAGAGGAAACCGGAAGATTTAAGGCCGACCAGAAGTGGAACAAGCTCATGTGACGCGGATGCCGATCGGGCTGGAGGAATACGGGAAAGCATCCTACGGAGAGAGCAGCCAAAGAAGCGAGGAGATGGAAGGAAGGATAGGATAAACGTGAGACCGAAGAGGGAAGTGCTTCCGATGAGGGAGGTCATAGTGTCAAGGGAGGGGAGGTCTCTTGGTGATCCAGGGCCACCCAAAGTGAAAATATTTGGTGATTCCATAATACGTTTCGTTGGAGATTGTGGCGATAGTATCAATGGAGGCGTTCAGTGTTTTCCGGGGATAAGAGTGGAACAATTGGACAACAAAATAGCTAATATGGCTAGTGATGGTGATGAAAGTGTTGTCATAATTCACGTAGGGACAAATGACGTAAAAAGTGCTAAGTCAGAAGACCATCTAATCGGTTTTATTTGGGATTTGGCGACCTCGGCCAAAAATAAGTTCAAAAGTGCTCAAATTGTTATTAGTGGAATTCTTCGTAGAAGGGACATACATTGGAAGAGAATTGACGCCATAAACAAAGGAATAGAGTGGGTTTGCGTGCAACAAAGTCTGACATTTGTGGACCCGAATTGTTGGGTCGGTGATAGGCACTTGGGCCGCGATGGAGTGCATTTAAACAGGAAGGGATCCCTGGTTTTGTCAAATCTGTTTAAAAATGTCGCACTAAAGCTCAGTGAGCAGGGAAACCTGTAATGGGCACAAGAGGTGGACCTCACAATACCGAAGGAAAGGAAGGTAAGGGCTTAATAGTTTTGCAGGTAAACTGCCGAAGTATTCTAAATAAAGTATGCCATTTCGAGACGTTAGTTGATGCATGTAATCCGGATATTGTGATAGGTACGGAGTCGTGGCTAAGTGATCATATTATGTCAAACGAGATTTTTCCCCAAAATTTGTCAGTTTACAGAAGGGATAGGGATGGTCGTGGAGGGGGGATATTTATATGTGTAGATAAAAACCTAATAAGTACATTGGAATGGGTAAGAGATGATTGTGAGATGATGTGTGTTCATGTTAAAGGTAGGAATGGAGGGAAAATTTTAAAAATAGTTGCTATGTACAGAAGCCCCAACGAAGGGATGTACGCAGTCGAGGTATTAGCAGACATATGCTCGGCTAACCCTGAGGATCACACCCTCATAGCGGGGGACTTGAACCTTCCAGGTATTCAATGGTCGGCAGACGAGGTCACGGTGGGGGGTGGGAAGGCCCAAGAAATCGTTAGTCGTCTTATAAACGAGGAGGGTTTTGTACAGATGGTGGAAAAACCCACGCGCGGGGGAAACATCCTCGACGTCATACTTGTGAGACCGAAAAAGTGGGTAGGGGAAGTCGATGTCCTTCCGGGAATAAGTGACCATTCAGCTGTGCGTATATATCTAAACTGGGAGAGGGCTCAGTATAAGGGGCTAGTAAACAAAAAGATAGTTTGGCAATATAAACGGGGTGACAGGGAAGGGTTACAGACCTTTTTAAGGGAAAAATATTCAAAATGGGTAAGTGGTGGGCAGAATGTAGAAGAAATCTGGAAAACATTTAAGGGGATAATGGAGGAGGGATTAAATAAATTTGTCCCGAAAAAAATTCTTAAAGAAAATACTGATCCAGAATTCTACAACCGCAAAATTAGATCCTTGAAGAAAAAACTGAGAGTGATTCACAAAAAACGGAACGAGAGCTCGGAATGGCTCATAATTTACAAAAAATTAGTTCGTGAATTGAATAGTGAAAAGAAAATAGCCAAAGATAGTTTTCTACAGAAAATAATCGGGATAGATAACGGAAATAAATTTTACAAGTACCTCCGGAGGAGGAAAGACAACTGGGAAAACATTACAGCTTTAAAAAAAGAGGATGGGACACTAATCGTTGATGATAAGGAAAAGGCTAATACGTTTAATAATTGGTATGCAAGTGTATTTAAGGTTATGGTAAATAAAAAGGATCCTGTAGATTCATCTCTGAGTCAACAAGGAGGCGAAAAAATATTAAATACCAAAAGTATTAAAACGACGAGCGCAGAAATTTATAAAAAAATTATGAAAATGAGGGCAAATAAATCAAAAGGGCCAGATGGTATCTCAATTGACTCGCTTAAATTGGGCGGTAGTGTAGTTTCAAATTATATAAATCATCTCAATGCAACAATTTCAGAGTGTAAAAATCATTCGCCAAGACTGGGATTCGAACCCAGATCCCTCAATATCCGGTCGAGTGCTTTAGCCACTTAAGCTACCGAGGCGTCCTCTTAAACTCTGAAATTTTGGGGCTTTTAAAGGAACAAGATGTTGTGACGAAATACCGTACATACAATGTCACAGGCATTCGTAATCGTGCGCAAGGCGCCACAGTCCACGAGGTTAAAGCCAACTTTAAACACTTATGGTGTTTTCACTTTGACAAATTCCAAAGAAACTGCGGGAGATGCCGCAACAGTAACTTTTAACGGAGTCATCCGCTAATGTGCATTTCAATGCAACAATTTCAGAGTGTAAAAATCATTCGCCTTGACTGGGATTCGAACCCAGATCCCTCAATATCCGGTCGAGTGCTTTAGCCACTTAAGCTACCGAGGCGTCCTCTTAAACTCTGAAATTTTGGGGCTTTTAAAGGAACAAGATGTTGTGACGAAATACCGTACATACAATGTCACAGGCATTCGTAATCGTGCGCAAGGCGCCACAGTCCACGAGGTTAAAGCCAACTTTAAACACTTATTGTGTTTTCACTTTGACAAATTCCAAAGAAACTGCGGGAGATGCCGCAACAGTAACTTTTAACGGAGTCATCCGCTAATGTGCATTTCAATGCAACAATTTCAGAGTGTAAAAATCATTCGCCTTGACTGGGATTCGAACCCAGATCCCTCAATATCCGGTCGAGTGCTTTAGCCACTTAAGCTACCGAGGCGTCCTCTTAAACTCTGAAATTTTGGGGCTTTTAAAGGAACAATATGTTGTGACGAAATACTGTACATACAATGTCACAGGCATTCGTAATCGTGCGCAAGGCGCCACAGTCCACGAGGTTAAAGCCAACTTTAAACACTTATGGTGTTTTCACTTTGACAAATTCCAAAGAAACTGCGGGAGATGCCGCAACAGTAACTTTTAACGGAGTCATCCGCTAATGTGCATTTCAATGCAACAATTTCAGAGTGTAAAAATCATTCGCCTTGACTGGGATTCGAACCCAGATCCCTCAATATCCGGTCGAGTGCTTTAGCCACTTAAGCTACCGAGGCGTCCTCTTAAACTCTGAAATTTTGGGGCTTTTAAAGCCACAAGATGTCCTAAGAGAGAAAAGCCCCAAAATTTCAGAGTTTAAGAGGACGCCTCGGTAGCTTAAGTGGCTAAAGCACTCGACCGGATATTGAGGGATCTGGGTTCGAATCCCAGTCAAGGCGAATGATTTTTACACTCTGAAATTGTTGCATTGAAATGCACATTAGCGGATGACTCCGTTAAAAGTTACTGTTGCGGCATCTCCCGCAGTTTCTTTGGAATTTGTCAAAGTGAAAACACCATAAGTGTTTAAAGTTGGCTTTAACCTCGTGGACTGTGGCGCCTTGCGCACGATTACGAATGCCTGTGACATTGTATGTACGGTATTTCGTCACAACATCTTGTTCCTTTAAAAGCCCCAAAATTTCAGAGTTTAAGAGGACGCCTCGGTAGCTTAAGTGGCTAAAGCACTCGACCGGATATTGAGGGATCTGGGTTCGAATCCCAGTCAAGGCGAATGATTTTTACACTCTGAAATTGTTGCATTGAAATGCACATTAGCGGATGACTCCGTTAAAAGTTACTGTTGCGGCATCTCCCGCAGTTTCTTTGGAATTTATATAAATCATTTATTCAATGTTACCTTAAACAATAATGCCCTGCCAAATGCTTGGAAGGAGGCATATGTTACGCCAATTTTCAAAGGAGGAGATAAGGCACTAGTTGATAATTATAGACCGGTAAGCTTGACATCAGTTGTATGCAAGCTATTAGAAAAGATAATGGCTGATTATCTCTGGGACCTGTGGGAGAGTGAGAATTGGTTGTATAGTCGCCAATACGGTTTTAGAAAAGGGCACTCTTGTGAAACTCAGCTATTAGGGTTCTGCCAAGAAATGTTCGACTCTATGGATGCGGGAATAGAGGTGGATGCTATAATAGTCGACCTGTCAAAAGCCTTTGACAAAGTTGACCACGATCGCTTAATGCTTAAGATGGGACAATTGCCACTACACACAGATGGAAGAGTAATCTCTTGGGTCAGAAATTTCATGGAAGGGCGAACACAAAGGGTAAAATTAGGAGAAGTGTATTCTGAAAAAGCAAGGGTAACATCGGGAGTCCCACAAGGAAGCGTACTTGGCCCGCTATTGTTTTTAATATATATAAATGATCTCCCAATAAATATTAATTCTCAGTTAAGACTTTTTGCAGACGACTGTATTATCTACAGGAAAGTCGAAAATGTCAGAGACCGTGACAAACTTCAGAGGGACATTAATAAAATGGCTGATTGGGTGACAAAAAATGGGATGGATATTAATGTTAACAAATGCAAATCCATCACTTTTAGCAATAAGGTAAATGGAAACCATAGGGAATATAAATTCTCAGAAAATGTCATTCCTAGAAGTGATTCTGTCAAATACTTAGGTGTATATTTAACTAAGGACTTAGGGTGGGGGCTAAATGTGGAGTACATCTATAAGAAAGCTTTCAAAACTCTTCATTGGGTAATGAGAAACCTAAAAGGGAGCGTTAGAGCAACCAAGGAGAAGGCTTATCAGACCCTAGTAAGACCAATTTTAGAGTACGCTTCTCTTGTATGGGACCCTCATGAAGAAGGTCATATTAAAAAACTGGAAAAGGTGCAAAGAAAGGCTGCCCGATATGTACTGGGGAAGCATAGGAGGATGGAGAGTGTGTCTGACATGCTAGAAACGCTGGGCTGGGAACCTCTAGAATCTAGAAGAAAAGTAAGCAGACTTTGTGGAATGTTCCGAATTTTGAAGGGGGAGAAAGCTTGGGCAGATCTTAGGAAAGAGGCGGGGAACCCAAATTTTATAGGCAGAAATGACCACAAATTTAAGATAAAATGCCGGGCACAGAGAACAAATAAAAAAAAATTTTCATTTCTAAATAGAACAATTGTTGAGTGGAACACCTTACCTGCAAAAATATTCGAGCCCTTTCCTAACAGAGTGTATACTTTTAAGAATAGATGTAAGGTATATATGTAAAAATTTGATTTATGTGTGGTGTATGGTATTATATGTTATAGCTTAATTTTTTTTATGTATCTTTTTTTTTCTTGCTGGTTAATGGTTGTAAATGGGATGGGGATTCACTTGTTTTGTTAAAGAGATCTGTGTTTGTCTGGTTTTATGTATTATATTTTGCAATTGTTTGGGACTTGTGTGCCACCTGACAGTGTCTATTAGCACATGTGTATTTATAATAATAATAATAACTTTACTTTTCTGATAAGAGACTCCCCTTGACCAGGTCAGGCACACCAAATATGGACACCATTGGCCCTAATAGCAGTTACAGCCATGTTATTTCTAGTGCTATCTCGAGCATTCAAAGTACCGGAATATTTCCATTGCACACCATGGAGAGTATATATAACAATAACATCACTGAGCATCTTTTGCATTCAAGGAATTACGAGAAAAATATAAAATAATAGCATTTCGACTGACTTATTTTGGTTGAACTCTTAACAATTTATTGAATATCAGCCGCCTCCCTAGTCTATGGAGAGGGGAGTGATTTTAAGTTTCTTTCCCGTTTTTAAAACAGTAACTCTTCGGTGAAAGCTCGCGCGCGTACCATTTGTGCTCATACCAAGTACTTTCAAAAGCAGTTCACCTGCTGATCCAAGACGCTGGCCGATTTGCCTTTTTTTTACTAGGCCAAATTTTCTTTTGATCTGATAACTTTGGTAATATCACCATTTATTTCACATTTTGGACAACTTTCAAAGTTTAGCTTCACTGTGGAGACTAGGTTGAATTATCAGACCAAGTTCACACGTTTTTCATTAAGAGAATTCAGTTCAACGTCTCAGTCATATTGGACGCATTGTAATATTGGCCCGTTTCCTCAATTTCAATTAAATCCACACCCTTCATGGCCCCTTTTTACCCAAACTGGGAGCACCAGGCCGACTTATTGATTAAGTATATCTCAGCAGAAATTATGGCTTCCCACGATGAATATATTTGATGTCTAATGAAAAAGATAAAATTCTTCAATGCAACAATTTCAGAGTGTAAAAATCATTCGCCTTGAACGGGATCCGGGTTTGAATCCCGGTCAAGGCGAATCATTTTTACACTATGAAATTGTTGCATTGAAATACACATTAGTGGATGACTCCGTCAAAAAAGTAACTGTTGCAGCATCTCCTGCAGTTTCTTTGAAAAAAAAGATATATCCTTTTTTATAGTCAAGTTCAAATCCAATTAGAGCGTGCTATCTTCGGAGTAAAATTTGTTAAATATTCCCTATATGGTAACATACAGGCCAGCACATGTCCTTTCTAAAAAATGTTGACCTAATCCAATGTTTCCTGTTCTCCAATCTCCAACTCAGCATACTTGCCTGATGTACAAAGTTTGAATTTTCTCTCTCTCGAGGCTGACCTCACAACCCTTTCCACCCCCTCTTTGTTTTTGTATGAAATATTTACAGTAGTTTCCTGAAACTTTCTTGGTGGGTACAACAATTTCATTCATAACTATTATCTTAAAGTGAGCTCCAGGTTTTATCAAATCTATAAATAAGTTTTCTTGCCAATAAATCTACTTTCGAAAATGGTTTGAGAACATTTAGAAAATGAATGCATTTAATTTATAAGACATCTTAAATTTTAAATACTAAAATTATTATTTATAAGAAATTCTTCTCAAAAACTCTCTCCGTTCGTATAACGACTAATGGGAGATATTTCTCATAGTTTTTAAAGTGTTCTGAATGGTGAATAAAAAAGTGATGTGATAAGTCCAAGGCAAAATGAAATTAATAAAAATTTTATAAACAATGTTATTTTAAATTTTATTTTTACAGATATTCCATTTCAAAAATACGTTCAAGTGGCTGTAGGTTGGTATATTGATTAGCTAAACGGTGCATAGGTATTCCAAAGATTTTTCTAAGAAGTATATAGTTCGAAAAATGAACATATATGTGACGTCTACATAGGGTAAAATTCCCATTAACCTGTGTTCTCGGTGAATTATCACTGGAAAATTAATGTATCTAAAATATTTTCTTTTTCACTAAAAATGTTGATTTTAATTCATATTCTTAACGCTTGAGTGTGTGGTGAATAATAATCGATTCATTACATAATAAGTTCAGTGAGCTTAAGGGTTTTCCAGCATTTCATTTATGTCTCCTAGGATGCATAATGTAGTTTTACGCTGGAGGAGAATGAAGGTCACAAGAAGGATACTTAACCGAATACGAGACTTGGATAGACATGTTTCATGGCGCTGAATTTTTTCCCCCATCGGACCAATGCCCTTGCGATAGGAAAATTGAATGTGGTGCTCCATATCTGTGGAAAGCAAAACTCCTTCGAGGCGTTATGGAGAAGGAGGATGGCAAAATGATAATACTGCAGAGTCGTCCTCTCACTTCCCGTCTGTCTCCACGTCCCCCCCTCCTTTCTCTCTTCTTCCATTCCACCCGCAATGCAGCAGCCATCATCAAGTTTGGAATCTTAAGAAAGCGGAGGGAAGGGTTCGGCGAAGAGGCGGGGGGAAGGGGAGGTGAAAGGGTGTCTTTACGAGGACAAAACCATTTCAGACCGCCCTCTACGCGGCTACTTCCGTCATCTTGGGGATGATGTCCCAACCCCCCCCCCCCTTTATCGCCACGAGTTCTTTTCCGCGGAGCCCTCTCTTTCCCTTTAACCGGAGTTAATTTTTAAACTTTCTCAATAATCTCCGGGTAAAAGACGTCTTTCTTCACAATCGAGCGCGTTATGTACACAACGCTATTATTGTCGTGATTCATATTGCTGCTTCGTACTTCGAGTCTACGTACGATGAGATATGACATGTTTCCAAGAAGCCATGGTCTGAGCAAAGAGACCTATCCGATATTTATTTTAAAAAAATGCTTGCAGAGGAACAAATGATTTATTTTAGCGTATTAATGTTTTTAGTTCCCGATGAAAGGGACGTTTATTCTGATAACAAAAGGTAACGATTGGGCGTAGCCGAGTGATAAGCTTGAGGCTTATTCGATCTTATTAATCTTAGACCTTAAACTATTTACGCGTAGTAATTAACTTTTCATCTAATTGATGTAATGGGTGGTGACGAAATGTAATGAAAAATTCAAAAACAGGCGTTATATTTCCCTAGTTAAACCTCATTTGGAATAGATGGTAAGCATTTTGGATCCTTCGAAGAAAGTTCTGCAAAAAGATTTAGTTGAATTCCAGAGAAAATCCGCCAGATTCGTCAAAACCTTTTACAAGAGGAAGACGAGGCCTTTTAGGGGATTAGGCTCGGAGCCACATGGGATGCGAAGAGAACAAGCGAGACTTAACTTTTTACAAAGGTTCAGAACAAACGAGTAAAAATACTCATTCTTTTCCCGGACAATAGGGGATCATAATAACAAGATACCTAAGTCACTATTGAAATATTAAGGGCATTTAATTTACAATTCAGGGCAAGATTAAACGTTGCGTAGGCATAAAGTATATTTATAGGTACATATATATGTTAGTTGATAATATAAATATTAGTATGCGTGTAAGTTAAAAGGATTTTCACATGAATATCACATTCACCTCTGTGGCAGTGCCAGTAGATTGGCAAAAATTAGTCGGTTTTGCTTGTGGTTTTATTCTTTTTAATGGGTGGTGACCTAACAGCCCCCTCCACACACCCTTGCGACGGCTTGCGGGGTGTTATGTAGATGTAATTTCCCTCAGGGGCGTCTTAATTAATGAATCTCGTATCTTTAATTTGCACAGTGGGTTACTTTCTACATTTGTAAATATCTTAACTAAATTCTCTTTTTTTCGTCCGTAACAAATTTTACGCATACGTTTAACATAACGCAAATCCATTTTGAAAAAAGATTTGGGTGAAATATATAGCACGTCACTTGATTTATTTCTGTATTTAAAGAGAATGAAAACGTCGCACATTGGCTCTGCAATGACTTAATATAGTTAGGCAATGATTACAATGCTGTGGAATTAACTTCTATTATTGTGCTAAGCATCGCCATAAATGAGAAATGGGAATGTAGATTGATTCCGAATGTCTAAATCCCTAAATAATGCCACATAGCATTAATGCTTATTTTAATAATGATTTTACCTTAAATATTTGCATAAATAAACTTCTAAATTCATGGAACGTGAAATCAATTGTAATTTAATTTTCCGAAGGATAATTTGAAGAAATAAAATTGGAGGAAATGCAATTACGACATTATAATATTAGTGATGAAGTATGGAAACCAAGTTCCATTTTGCTCCCGAAGTTCAGCATTTTTAATGAATCAAATGGGTTTAATTGATTTTTAGTTATGAAGTTATTATTTTCAGAAAATCTCCGAACATACAAAATATCCCTGCAAATTTCTTAGCTAGAGACATATCTTTTGACAATATGAAGGTTTTATGTTTAATCTGAGATGGCACGACCAAAGGTAATTAGTTTGTTACTAAAATACGGTGAAAATCATAGTCCTTTCCCTGAGACTTCAAAATAGTATCGTTAATGAAATGTTATAGAATGAGAATTTAGAAAAAGTAGAAAATATTTAAAGTATATCTTGTTTGTTAACAAGCAAAGAATAATCATGTCTCACAGATTCCTTCATTTGCGTTGACCAAAGGAAAGAGTGACCTCTTACAATTATTTTGTACTCATATATATATATATATATATATATATATATATATATATATATATATATATATATATATATATATACTATATATATATTCTTAAAATATATGTGAATTCAGCATGCTTTTCTTTTTTTATATCGCTTTATACATATTTCCTCTTTTTCTTCTTATTGTTGTTGTTATGTACTTGTCGAGAGGTAAAATGAAAGAGGGGGCCTTATGGTCTCAATTTCGCCCGAATGAAGACGTTCATCTATCTATCTCCGTGTCTCTCCCTCAAAGCGACAAACCCGCCTCCTGTACAAGTCTCCCATCCCGCGCCCACACTTCTCGCTTTCCTAGCAACCCCAATATCCATCTCCCATTCCCACACTTAATCCACCTCGCCCTCTCTCTCCCAGTTCCCCCAAGCATGGAAGAGAGATGGTCGGAGTCGCATACCTACGGCAAACTCTCCGCCCTCCCCCGCTCACCCTCACTCACCTGCCCCTTTGCGTCCCTTTACCCCCCTCCCATCCGCCCCCGACGCCTCTCTCGTGGTCACTGCGTCGTATAATTAGAGTGGGGACCGTGAGAGGGAGGCGAGGGATTATGCCTCGGCGCGGTGGCCCCCGTGGGGCGTGCCGCGTGGATGACGGGGCGTGGGGGCCCGCCTCACCGAGGGGATTGCGTGCACGCGCCCCAGAAGGGAGGTGGCGTTGTTCTTCGCCGGTGGTGGTTGTGGCGGGAGGCCCAGAGGTGTGGAGGGGTTGCCGGCCGAAGAAGCGGAGGAAGTGCGTCCCATCCGCGGGCGTGTGACTTACGGGAGGGAGGGAAGGAGGGTGCGCCTCGCATCGTTTGCCCGCGGTGATGAATCGATCGCCGGCGAGCAATGTGGCGTGAACGGATACGCACGCGGCGCCAAAGCAAGCCGAGCTGTGGGTTCAGATGCAGTGTTGGGAGAAGGGATTTCTCTATGTCAACAATTGGAGCCGCGTTTACAGGTTTTCTCGCAATTCGTGGATTCAGAAATCGGTTCATGTTGCCGGCCGCCCTGGAGATTCTCGGGAGTGAAAAATGGAATGATTATTACATATTCTTGTTCCAGAAAGAAGAAAGAGATTTAATCTTTAACACTTCAGTTTCAAAATTTTCTGCAATATTAAAATGCTTCTAAGCGAGAAACGCATGCGCAGTAAGGGTCATTCATTACTTAATGCCCTTTCATGTGGTTTAATGTGCAAATGTATTTTCTTTTATCATGGTCCTGTTGGGATACTTTAAAAACTGTATGGTGGACGAGTTTTTTTTTCTAAGCAAGTAAATGTAATTCTTTTTTCTGATTTAATTGGATTTAGCCGTGATAGTCTAATATACGAGCATTAAGTAATGCTGATATGCTAATTGTTTTATTTTCTGAACTATTTGGATTGACTCTAATTTTAAATAAACCGGTCAAAGACAGGTAATGCGATGTGGCCAAAGTAGAAATCGGGTTCTGATGCAGCGCGTACGCTGCGCCAAATTTCTCGCAATAGAGATTTGCAATAATGGCTCGGCGAAAATATATGCCAGTAACTTTGTCACGAGTGTAAGCATATTTCTCGGTACTTTTTATTTTACAACCCGACAAGCTATTTATGAAACAACCTGGGTTTATAGGTTCATCGAATAATTTTTAAAATTTTAAAAAACATATAAAAAATATTGGCGTATTTTAAGACAAATTACTATGTAGAAATAGAGACACAGAAGCTTTATAAGTACAATTTGTAATGAACAATTCGTCACAGGGGGTTGTAAACTCCATTTAAGATGTGGTTTTGACTCTGCTGCACGATAATCTTAAGTCTTAGATGTCAACCCTTAACTCCGTCTCACTTTTGCGAAAGAAATATGTAAGTGTACGAAATAAGGTAAGTGCGCTTAGTATCTCCAATGATAGAAAGGCAAAAACATAATTAATATTTTACATGATCGATGTGTAGTTTGGTAGCAATGAATGTATATTCTAAAACAAAGTTCGATAGTTAACTCGCGATGAGTATCAAAAGAAATATATCAGTACCATTTAAGCATATATATTATATGATATTGATATTCGAGCTAATAAATTTGAATATCACAGGACTTGAAAGTCCATCAAGTCAAGGAAAAGTCAAGGAAAAATCAAGTCAAAGCAAAAAGAAATAAAACCAAAATAATGTCGTATCACTGCCATAAAAACTCCAAGGCACACGTATCAAGAGATGTACACAAACAACATTCATGACCTATCTATAAAGACAGAGATTACTATTACTCTAATATGGTAATTTACCGAAAGAGAACTAACGAGTAGGAATATACTTGTTAGAGATAGGAAACTGCCAATTTTATAACAAAGTGCCATTTTTTTGTATCCATAGTGGTACCCCGGTGTTCCCAGACTCAAAATTCGGGTGTTTATGGTGAACCGCAGCTTCTCCCAAGTTCTATGGGTTCTTGTGTTGCATATTTATCTGGAAAACCGCAGTCGGCTTAAGGAAAGGGTTTTCCTCTAAGGCCTCCGCTACTTTGATACGTGAATTTCACGCCCCAGCGACCTTAATATGATGATATCTTTATATATCTTCAACCACCTAACCGACCGTTGACTTGGTTTAATTCCTAGATATCACACATCAAAATTTCTATTTAACATGCCTGTACGTATTTGCGTTCAATCATGCATCCAAGTCATAAAGATCTTAAGTTTTTGTTACATTTTCAGTCACAGATATTATACATTTAATGCATCAAATCGTTGCACTTAGAATTATAAGTTAACTTATAATTCTAAGTGCAACAATTTCAGAGAGAAAATATCATTCGCTTTAACAAGTTACTGTTGCGGTATCTCCCGCCGTTTCTTTGGAATTTATAATTCTGAGACTATTATCCAATTGTCACTTTCGAGATTTAGAAAGGATTCGTAGATGTCTGAAGCAATCGATACGTGGTGAGCATAATATACTCTGCTTCCTTTAATTAAATCATAATATGCTTGGCAGTGAAATTTTCTTAAAATTACATGGTTAAATGTAATAATTATGGAAATACCCAGTGCATGGTCAAAAAGTCATACCAAAAACAGTTAATGCCTTAGCAATATCCATAAGAAAGGGAGTCTTGAATGCGCGCCAGGGATGAGCGACAGGAAATTATCTTTTTAGGAGTTAAACCGCCTTATATTAATTGGAAAATAAAAATTATCATCATTTGGAATATAAACTTAATGAAAAAAACCCTTTGTTCCACCCTACCTTGTTGTTTTTAAAATTATTTGTTCTAAAATCATTACTCTTATGTATTTACCATTAATGCGTGACAATTGAGTGATTGATATTACGAGACTGACACTGACACACGCGCATAAAACCTTTAGCGATTATAAAATGAGTTATGCAGTCTCAAATTAGTTTTTCAATGAGAACAGACCCTCGTTGCATTTCAGCTGGTGTCGGAGAAAGAGTCAGGGAGATGATTAACATCCTTGTGTTTTTCGAGAGACTGCAACTGTTTCCGAGTACTGCCAGCATTGCTGATTATATATATACATTAAAACCATTCACAATTCAATCCAGATTTACCGATAATAAAAACTTCCTCGGATTTTGCACCGGGATGATCTGACTCTGCAAAGTGGTGCAGGAGAACTCTGTTACTTTATATTTTATTTTATCAGTTTTATTGAAGTTTTAAATTTTTTATTGTTTTCGGGTGAGGAATATATGACCTAAATGTATTATAGAATGCATTTAATCAGAATCTTTTTTCCTGAAAAAATTTCATTTTTTGTAAAATGTTTTTTTTAAAAATCCCCATTATCATCGCACGAGAAATTTCGTTGTTCCTACGCTCATTTTGAAATGTTATTGTGTGGAAGCATGAATGGAAGTGGAAAGTGGGAAGTTATGAACGTCTGAGACATTCTCGTCGCGTAGTAATGTACGTACTAATGCATTCATTAACGGTAGCATTCTGTTTTTATTTTGCGAATTAAATGTCTCTAATAACTTTCTAAAAATTGTGCTTTCAACGTCGAAGTCCATATAATGAATCAGATATTTCATTTTATATTTAATGTCTATGTTTAGACCAATAGTTTTGCAAGATAGATTTTTGCAAACCTTTTACCTAAGTCGAAAGAAATGTTCTTATGAGGTTAAGATCACGGAGACGAAAGATCAAAAACTTCAGACGCGGTAAAATTGAATTAATGGGCATATGGTGACGTTACCATGTGTTATTTTCGCCACGCCGGTCATTAGTAGCAACAGGAGAAGGAAGAAAGGAGAGAGGGGTGATGACTAAGTATGCATTAGCGGAGCTGATCAATCAAATCGGATGTGCCTCCAGAATTCAGGGTACTTCCATTTGCTCCTTGACAATCATACATCAACGAATAACGTCATCTGAGGTGACAAGGAATTACTGTGAGTTGAAGGACTGACTATGATATAGGAAATGGTTAGGAAAAAGAAAAGGAATGAAACAACCTATCTTTAAATCCTCGAAACTTATTAGGAGTTACCGCTTAAGTAATTAAATATCAGGGTATAGATTTTTATTCAAAATGAAATTTAGGGTTTTCGAGGCGACGGATGAAAAGATATATTGGGAATACTAATATGGAAAGATGAAATTGAAAGTTTTTTAGTTGCACTTTGTGGATAAATAGCCGCGAAATTTATCAACCTGCTTTTGGGGCTAGAGTTGGAAATCGCTCTTTGATGTAGTCATTCATTAAAAACAATTCGTCGTCTACTTCATTGAAGTTACCAAATGGAGCTATTCATATGATGATTTTCCTGCGACAGAAACAAAAGACTTGCATTAAATAAAGTCTGTGTATTTTCGAGAATTTTACAGAGCGAAAATATTTCGTCTACACCGAGAGACTATGCTTTAATAAATTTGACATTTTATGCGTAGCAAATCATCTGAACTTTATCAATCGGATGAGTGTCGATACTGGTTAACTGGCCAATGAGGGTTTGGGTTTGAATCCCAGCGGTGACAGAACCTTAATAAAGGGACATCCCGATCCCTACTTGGGTTCCATTTGGAGATCACTTCACGGGGTGTGCGTCGCCAGTCTAATTGTTCCTTATATTGTGCGGACCCCTCGGAGACTGTCGTTACGAATAGACTAATGCCGACATTAGATTTTGCTCCATTCTGCTCCATAGCCCCTAAATAACCTACCTCTGCCGAATCACCTATTTATCCTTAATGGCGTGAATGACCACAGCTGTTTGGTTCCCGTAATAACTGCAACCAATTTGAAAATTTCTGCTTCGCATAAGACTGCTGGCCTTAATCCTAATTCTACGAAATAATGGCGTGTGTTTAGCTACTGGTGCATGAAATTTCTTGGAGTAGTTTATCATCTCCCTAAGAATCACAGTTTTCATAACAGACTAATGTGGTCCCCGTGTTATCACATTAATATCACGCACAGTTTAATTAATGTTTCAGGTATTTTATCTCTTCAATTTGAGAATTTTACGCTGGCATATTATGACCCGAAGTAAAACCGCCAAAATCATCCGCATTGACTCAGTCAATGCAATTGCTTCGTAATGGATTTTTTTTGGTCCGTGGGAAACACAAAGTCATTCTTAATCATTTCTAATATTCTGAAAGATGCAAATGCATTAAGGTCTGCCACCACAGAATTGAATCAATAAGCTAAAATATTTGAATTATCTGAAAGCATTATTAAAAAAACTGCCATTACTCGATTCAGATGGATTAAAATTTATTGTTTTTTAGACTTAAAAAACTGAGCGCATCGTGAAATATCCATTCGAGGAAGCTAATCTTGAAATGCGAAGCTTAACTCTGGATTTTTTCGCTGTTGCCAACAGTACACTGTTTTGTTTTGTCACAGCGAAAAAAAACAGAGCGATTCAATTTGTACTCAATGAGAACGGAACGGGTCAATGATTTGGAATGCTTCGGCTTAAGCCCTTCTCTCTTACCCACCCCCTCCAACTCCCATCCCCTCACTCCATCACCCCTACCACGTTCGCCGCTCCCCCAACAGGGTCACCACCAAACGCCCGCCGATGCTGAAAAGCCAATAATTTCTCAGGACGTTCGATTCGTCCACAGATCACGCTCCCGGTGGAAGCCTCATCGGCTCACGTTTTCTTGCGTCCTTTATTTGCACTGGTTAAGCGCTCCAGTGGAACTGCAGAGAGTTTTTCCACGTCGATGTCCTAGCGGAGAGGGGGGGGGGGCTGTGAGAGGGAGAGAGAGTGCATTTCGGCCGCGAGACAAGTTGTCATGCCAACCGCGTTGGTCCAACTCCATGCTCTACATTTCCCGCGCGAGACCACAGAGTAGTTGAAAACACGTCGTGCGCCAGCCGACGTGTATACAACGTCGTGGATACAACGTCACCACCGCCTGGTGTTATTTTAGTACGAAAGGCATATATGTTGGCTTCGCGGTTCTTATTTCTTTTTCAAAGTCTTCCTTTTTTTCCGTTTTCAACCAACCCATCATATCGATGGACAAGTGTATGTAGTACGTCCGGTTACCAATGCTGACTCGTGTTCCTGACACTTTTAAACACGCATTATTTCAACAATTAGAGAAAATTTTAAAATACATCTGGCATGTTTACAGAATCAAGCTCAATTTATCCCATGAATATACATCTCTAAAAAGCCACAAAACAAACTGTTCTTTTGTAAACAATAGTTTGAACTGATGTTTATTTGAGGGATAATAAAGCGCGGCAGATATTTCATCTCAACCGTGTTAAATGAAGCACTATAGCTATAAGTTGCAATGCTTTACTCATTGTATATATTTCCCAATTTGTTTCCAACCTAGTGTACTTTTGTTAACTGGTTAGTTGGTATTCATAGGCTATGTGCCAGGTCTAAGTAGAGTACTTTTTGCACGCTGAATTTGTCACAATAGGAAAAAGATTTTGGACGTAGTCACAGTTAGTGTGCGGAATTAAATAAGATGGCAATCATATTAATATGAGAATTCACATTCTAATTTGTTTCATGATAGGAATAGAGTTTTCATCATTTTATAAAGCGATTGAAAGAGAAAATATGCCCAAAGAACTGATGAAAAAGATCAAGTTTTTAAAATAAAGTGGTAGTTAAAAATTTAGAACTCTGAGGAGAATATAATTCAACATTCTCCCTGGGCCCATTACGCAGAAACCACTTCACTTGTCGCATTTCATTCGTCATTGTAACCTCGGTAAAATGTAGACTAGAGGAGTGCAAATATAATTTTAGCTAAGTTAATTAGATATACATGTATAGTTTGAATCTATCTGAAATGGGAAATTAGCTATGTATTTAACACATTGTATCCGTTTGAGTCAGAGAGTTCTTATTTATGAACTAAGATTTAAAATACGTGGGTGAATAAAGTGAAAGCCTTGAAAGTGTGCTACAATTTGGGAACGCCTTGCAAGTGCCAATTTTTGACTGTCCTATAACCAGCAGTATATTACCAGATCCTAACAATACGGTGCAACAACAGTGTACCCATGGTCGCTTCACTTTCAATTGGAACCATAGAGAAGCATCGATTTCCCATTCGTTTATTCAGTAGTAAAGGGAGTGAAATATATTTGGATTCGCCGACGAATAACAGTTTAGAATGGTAATTACCCTATCCTTTACCATAAGTAATGACGCCTGGACTAGAAGTTCTTAAATAGTGTTGTTTTTTTCATCAGGATTTCACGTCCCCTCGACAAAACACACACCATATTGTGATGGCAGAGGCTTTTAGAGTAGGTAAATCTATGGTTTTCCTAGGAGTATTCGCGAACTTTCGAAGCGCTGAAAAACTTCTTTTGTACGCCAAGAAGACTATTCAAGGAATAGAAATTAAGAGGAATATTTAAGTTTCAAGGTTTTCATTTGACTAACCCTCGTATTTTTGTGAAGAAGTTTATAGAAAGACAAATAGTTTGAATTCATCTTCAATAGAAGAGAATCTCCGTTTTGAAACAAATGTTTATCTGCTGGAGTTATCACATGATCGTGTGTTTACTCCATTAAAAAACAATTCTAACATTTCATCTCCGAGAGCCAAAGTTTTGAAGTTACAGTGTAAATATGGGTTCAGGAGAGACCACTCTGCTACGTTCATCTGTGCGAGTGCCAACTAATTCAGGAGGTGGTTTATCTCGAACTTGGGTATTAATGAACATGTTCAGCAAACGCATTCACAAAGCTTTCTGTCATTTTCAGGGTTATGGGCGTTGAGAAGTTTGGAAACGTGAAAAATTCGGTATTAAAAGGCCCGTCAGGGCAAGTGCATTAAATTATGCGTGGTTGGTACGTGCGTTGTATACTCACCAGATTTTGATCGCGGAGAAGTATACGGCGATGAAATTGTAAGCACTTCTCATTAACCGCGAAAATTATTAGGAAATTTGGATGACAAATAATGGAAAATTTTCAAAAGTTCGATCTGTTAAAGGTACTACTCTAAAAACTGTGGTAGGCATAACATAATTTGCAGTAAACACATTATGTGCTAAATAAAATGAAAAAAATTTTCATATGGAAGTTTTAAGCTACCCATTTACTATATATGAAGGCAGGGCATAACATTTTTCAGAATCCAGATTAAAATATTGAAGTTTGAATACCATATTGGCCAGTAAAAGCTTTACTTCGGACTCATATCGCTCGATCTTGGCGTAGTAAAATTGTCGCCGTTAATCCCGAGTTTGAGAAAAAATTACAAATAATCATTTTCCCTTAACGGCGTCATTTTTCACCAGCGCACTGCTTACAATTCCTTTAAAAATTAGATAATAATAGAAAATTAAACTTTTCGAATGATAGATGCTCATTGCGTTTGAAGACACAGAATGTAAGGTATGTGATATTAATACTGGGGACGTGATTTGTTGTTTTGCGGTATATGTGTTTGCATGAGTATTGGATGGAGGGAGTTTTGCATGAGTGTGTGCGCTGCTGGGGTGTAATTTTCCGTGTTGTTTTTTGCATGTGGTATTTTTCGTTTTTACGGTTGGTGACGTAACACCCCCCGCCACACGCCCTTGCGGCGGCTTGCGGGGTATTATGTAGATGTAGATGTGATTAACATGTGCCCTTCATGCGGTGACAATGCTTTAAATTTCCGTTTACTTAAATACCCCGCGGTCTGCCACGTTTGTTTGGAAGGGTTATGAATAAGGGAGAGGTTGGGATTTAAAAGGGTTACAAGAAACGAAAAAATATTTGAAAATGTCTGACATGTATTTTAAAATGTCTGACAAACGTGTAAAATGGGCAAACCCATATGTATGTTAGTGGAAAAATTAGCTATTAAACAAGTTTTTAATTTTATCTGAATGGAACTCTTTAGTTATATGAAAAAGAGTGATTAATTTGATCCGCAATCATTTAGAGGATAGACCAAGGCCATACAAAGGCAGGTTATGCAGGCAGAACTGGAAGGTTAGGGAGGAAAAATTCTATTAACCCACGGCCACGTAACGCATGGCCCCCACACCTGACGCCACAGGTAGCTTGTACTCTCTATAGTATCATTTGAATCCAGCATTAATATAAATTCATGATGACGTGAAATTCAACTAAAATAATAACTGTGGAAATATATTCATAAATAATCACGCCATACGCTCTACTTTGGCTTCGGCCTAATTCATTTCCTCACTGGCCTACGAGGAGATCAACAGTCAGGATCAGTAAAAATTGCTGATTAAAAAAATTAGGGATAATGACATTATTAGTAGCTTAATTATTGAGTCTGTCAATAAAGGGATAAAACACATGTACTAGTATGTTAACATTCATTGAAATAACGGTAATATTATTATTTTTTTTCATGAAGTTTTCTCGGGTCTTCCACCGGGTCAGGGGTCCCATGTTGGCCGACGTTTCGATACCCGACTCATCCATCGTCTTCAGGGTTCATTTACACTGAAGACGATGCATGAGTCGGGCATCGAAACGTCGACCAACATTGAACCCCTGACCCGGTGGAAGACCCGAGAAAACTTCATGAAGCAAATACGCCGGGAAAGCACCAGATCTTACTTAACGGTAATATTAATTATTTATTAATTCTAGGATTATTTCTTAGCCGTCATACTAAAATAGTACTTAAGTATAATTGCTAAGTTGAAAGACAGTAATTACTCATTTTGCACTACGCTATAGTAAATTATTTGTTTCCATCACTTATGAACAATTAACATTAATTATTTTGTGGCACTCCAATAAAATCAGGACTATTTCAAATTATTAATAACTTTTTATTACATTTATTTCCCCATCATACGCTGTTATTCTGGTATCGAAAACCAGCAAACATAAATGCGACAGTTTGTAGCGCATTATGAATACAATCGGGATTAGTTAGTGACATTACTAGTATGTACATAGTATCAGTATAAGTGATAAAGTAAACATTTCATCCTTTTAACCTCGACGAAAGGTTGAGTGCTCTTCACCGAAGGAAACATATCCTGCATCTCGGATTTTACTGGAATCCCTAACCAGCATGAGGCATCCCTATGCGTAGGAGCCAAAACTAAATCTCTGTGAGTATTAGAATTATAATTGCGTACAGCAGTGCTAATTTTTAAAGCTAAATAGAATCCTCATCATCACCATGTGTTTGTGCTCTAATATATTTTAGTTTGTCAAAGTTTTGAATGTTTAACTTAGCCTTTTTAAAAATTTGATTTTAAATTTTAATGATTTTTTATGGTCAAGTACTTAACAATTGATTACTTGATTAATAAAATTCATATCGTATTACATAGGATATTTATAATGAGAGCAATAGGTAATAACAAAATCGTGCCAATGGCCAAAATTTACTATCACTCTAAGTATTTACAAAATGTATTTGTGTGCATTTGATAGATTTAAGGTATTGGCATAACTTTGTAGTTAATGTTCATAGTAAATTAATGTAAATCAATTTTAAATAATAAATATATCATTAGTAGAATGTGCATAACGGTGTACTGAGTCATTGCAAAAATGAGGTAAAACTCATTGTGGTGTAGAAAGTATCGGGGCACCTTCAGTCATTTGGCATTGCTAAAAGAGTATCGAAATTATAATAGTGTCTCTTTACTAATTGATGTACATATACATCATATCGCTGCCACTGTGCTAGCCTCTTTTTCAATCATCGTTCCAAAAATAGATTGGCGTAACACAGATATGTTTAGGTAAAGCATTTTTTTAATTCAAGGTGAGATATTGACCTCAACGTAGATAGGGTAATGGGTGTCCATAAACTAAGAGTTAACACAAGTCTTATAGGAACCAAACTGAACAGTTTTTTTTTTAAGGTAATCTACCGGTTAAGGTAGGTTTTTTTTTTATTTATTTTATGGACACAACTACCAAACAAATATTTTGTGACTACTAACAAAACACAACCCTAAATTCTACTCTACACCAGGTCCCTCTTCATCTCTGAGTACTTTCTTCCTCCCTTCATCCCGTCCAACATCCCTATCCTGTTCCTTCCCTTTCCTCTTTTGCCCAACATTCTACCCTCTATCACAGTCTTCAACATCCCACTGCCGGTCAACACCCCCTTCATCCACTTTTCCTGCCTCCATAGGATTGCTCCCAACAAACCCCTCTCTTCGCCCACCATACCAAGTACTTCCTCATTTGTTTTCTTCTCTGTCCATTTCACCTTTTCCATTCTTCTCCACACCCACATTTCAAAAGCCTCCAGTCTACGTCTATCCTCCTGCTTCAATGACCACGTTTCCGCGCCGTACATAGCTACGCTCCATATCAAAGTTTTTACGAGTCTTTTCTTAACATCCTTACTCAACGTCCCCGTCATCAACTCCCTCCTCCTCGTGAAAGCCTCTTTGCCTAGCGCAATTCTTCTCCTTACGTCCCTACTACTTTGACCGTGTTGGTCCAAAACACTACCGAGATACGTAAACTGTTCTACCTGCTCTAGTTTTTGCCCTCTTACTTTAATGTTAAGATTAGCCTTTTTCTTTCTAGAAAATCGCATAACCTTTGTTTTATTAATGTTGATTCTCATCCCATACCTGTCGCACTGAATTTCCAATTCACTAAGCAATGCTTGCAGCCCCTTGGCTGACTGACAAACTAAAGCTTGGTCATCAGCAAACCTAACTGATTTTACGAATCCCCCGCCCACTTTCATTCCTACCTCGAGTTCTTCCCATGCCTCTTTGATCATTTCCTCTGCATACAGGTTGAACAGCAACGGTGATAATGGGCAACCCTGCCTTACACCCCTTCCTAACACTGCCCATCCTGACTCCCCGTTTCCCACCCGCACCTGAGCAGTCTGAGACATGTACAGGTTGCGGATTAGCCTCCTTTCCCTCCAATCTATTCCTATTTTCTGCAATATACTCATTAGTTTTTCCCAATTTACTCTATCAAACGCTTTTTCGAAATCTACAAAACAGGCAAATACCTCCTGGTTGTGTTCTATATTCCTCTCGATTAATAATCTCATTACTGAAATGGCATCACGCGTACCTCTCCCCTTCCTAAACCCAAACTGATCATCCCCTAAGTAATCATTTGCCCTACTCTCTATCCTTTTGTTTATGATCCTGAGAACAACTTTAGCTGCGTGGGATATCAAACTAATTGTCCTATAGTCCTCACATGACGTGGCCTTTACCTTTTTCGGAATCGGAACTAAAACTGCTCTCACAAAGTCTTCCGGCCAGATTCCCTCCTCATAAATGCTACGGATCAGCCCATATAGCCTCTTCCTCCCACATTTTCCTAAGCATTTTAAAAGTTCCACGGGAATGTTATCTACCCCCACGGCCTTATTTAGTTTCATCTCCCTTAATGCCCTTTCTATCTCATTGTCTAGTATGCCTGGACCTAAGCTGTCTTCCTCTACGTCATTTTCTTTTTCAATGTCTAACTGTGTTGGTCTGAGTTCTTTACTATACAGTTCTTCTATATACTCCTTCCATCTCTCTTGGATCTTTCCTGCGTCAACTATTACCTTACCCGCTTTATCTCTAACTATTAGCATAGCTCTTCCTTTCTTACTTCCCGATAACGATTTAACTTTGCTGTACAGCGCACCGATTTCGCCCTTCCTCTGGAGACTTTCCATATCCTCGCACTGCGTCTTCCACCATGCGTCTTTTGCCTTATTTGTTGCCCGCCTCAATTTATTGTTCAACTGAACAGTTATGTCTGGTTTTAGTCTTATTTTATGGATAATAATACCCGTTCGCATTTGCCATGAGCTTTGAACGTTACACTTTTCAGTTAAAAAAAAAATTACATTTGCGCAAGACAGAAATATTTTATCGCCCTTGTATACTGCCTAGATTTTCCATTTTGTCCCAATTGTTTGGTGACTGTAGATAAGAGCGCTATATTTTGATGGAATGGTACATTTTTTAGCGCGAGGCATTATGTAATCATTGTAAAACTCTGTTTGAAATGCCTAGGTGTGGGATGTGTATAGCTGGTGCCATGAAAATCACACGAACACTCTTTATGGTTTCTCTCTCACCGTTTACCGAATACATTGATGGCCATTAAATTCCAATGCAGCATCCATGACTCAAAAAGAACTATTAAACGAGAACGCTTCCACTCTAAACCGTTCTAAACTCGGTCATTCAGTTTTGCATGATATTACAACGAAATGACTGCATATACAAGCGAGGAAATTTCCTCAGGAAAATTATTGAGCTCTTATAGGCTCAGCTGCTTCAATTAACCATACACCTTATTATTATTATTATTATTGGTTTTATGACATTTTTAATTAAAATAACATGAAACTTTAGCCGAGGAATGTCACAATTTTTCGATAAATTCTTTTTACAGGATGTGATCCTTTTTTCACTTCAGTGTTCCATTTTGAAATTCGATTAAGTTCTGTGCGGTTTAGTGAAAAAAGCTATAGCATAAAATATCCAAGTATGTCAGTTAAAAATTATTCAATGGAAAGAAAAATACGGGTACAGGAATTACAGGATGGTATTTTTTTAAGTCACTGCATAGGCTAAAAAGTAAGGATAATAACGCGTAATATCCCTAGAATAGTTGCCATGATCGTATCTATCATACGTTACCGGATGGTTTGTAAACATTGAGGCGCGGTAGTGTAATAAGCGATCTATAAAAATTGCATCGCGTAATCTTTCCACCCTGATTAAAAACTTAGTCGTTGTGCGTACAAATTCCAGGGTTTTCTTTATGACACGTTCACGTGGCAACCCAAATTTATCGACTTGTATTTTTATATTGCTCCATTGCTAATATTGTAGAATGTCGCGTTTGGTAAGACAAGACGGAGGGAAAAAAAAGGTGGAGATTTACGTTGAAAATATCAATTTCTAGGGGAACGATGGTAGGATGTGGATGTGGAGGAGGAGGAAAAGAGAAACAGTGGGCTGCAAAATGCTGGGGGAACACACTGCCCCCCACTGCTGATAAGAAACCCGGACCAGAAACGCCCTTCGGAATATATCGCCGGAGCTTTCGTCGAATTTAACTCGCGCCACGGGAAGAAAAGTTTCGAAAACGTGTTTTCTGAAGAAACTGGCAAAACCGCATCAGCTCTTTGTAATTTAACCCGTTACAACCTCCTCACGATCTTCTCGTCCCCTTTCCTCCTTGAGCTCCCCTTCCGTCCCCCCACCCACAACCCTCGCGGCCTCTCTCTTTCCCTCCCTCCCCCTCATCCCGAGGGAGGGAGAGGGAAATAATAAGAAGTGGGAGAGAGAAGTCATCCCAGCTCTTTCTCGGCCGAAAATGCTCTTCGGCCCCAGGGATCCCCCCCTCCTTCCCAGCCCCCACTTTCCCATGTTTCCACCTCCTCCTGACTTCCTCCTGCGGGAGGGGGGGGGAAGGGCTCCGGCCCATAACTCACATACCCGTCATTCCTCACTCTTTTTCCAACTCCCTCCCATCTCTCCTCCTTTCCTGGGGACCCCTCCTCGCACTTTTCCCACTTTCTCCCCTTTCCTTCACATCCCTTCTTCCTTTTTTTTGGTGCACGACACTCTTTGAAGAAAGATCCGAAGAAGAGGGAGGGAGACCGTGGTGATGGTGTCGCGCTGCAGAGAGGATAGGAGGCAGAGTTAAACGGAAAAGACTTGGGGGAGTCTTTCCCGAGTCTTGCGTGGCGCGAGGTGCGGGGGTTAATTAGGAACATGGTGGCGGGGAGATCGTCGACCGTTTTGTCGTGTAATATGTGTGCATAGAGTAAAGAGCTTTAGGGATTAGAATGCTTTCACTGAGTTCGCAAGGGCAGGCCGAGTTCACAACTCACGATATCCTTGCTTTCCCGACTGCAGCTTCCCTCAGATTAAGATTGGTGGATTTAGGCTAATAACAATTACGTGCACACCCAAGGATAACAAAAGTACTGTGATTTTACAATGATTGGGAATAAATGCCTAAGACTCTCCTATTCTAAGTGGCGCCTTCCGTTAGGACTTCTTGACGAGGTGTAGAATAGAATTATGACTATATTTATTCTGGTCTGTGCATCAGCCATTGAGCAGTGAAAAATGTCCAATATTCCAGATTATCCGTGTAATACTTTGTGAAAGAGGAGCAGATAATATTATAAAATACCATATGGTATCTAAAGATATTAGCATTAGGAATTCATGTAAAAAATTATTTTTCAGGGAGACAATGCAGAAATTGAATTTTTAATTATGTGAAATTGATATTTCAATGCAAATAAGGAAGCCAAGATTTTAAGATACTAGGGTTAGGAATTCAATTGTTTGGAGAGTGAAATAACGAAAACCTTTGGATAGAGAATGGCATTCGGTAATGTAAAGACAGCGGATCCACGCGGGAAGCCTCACTTTTAACAATTGACCTAATCTTGGGCATATCAAGTATGTAGTCCGGAATAGCCTCGTGAAATTAAACACATAAAAAGTGCACAGTCGGAATCTTCACTATTGCACAGTCTTAGTCAGCATAAGCTATGCAAGTGTGGCGATACTTGAACATCCCTTCTGAGGCCCAAAACAAATCTTGCACAGATTTAAGTAATCCGAATGAGACATAGATAACGTTCACGAAAAAAATGACTGCTCCTTAACCTGGATGTGGTTTTTGATTGTGACACTCGTAAGTTCAAAGAACCCACATACTGAGGTTTTATGGGAAATTATCTCTCGTCCGTGACCCACACATCACAGGAAAAGGTAAACAGAAAAAAAAACGTGGACTTGTGTGATGTGGATTGCTAGAAAGCTAAATACATGATTAAAAACTGTCCCTTACTTACCGAGTTGAATTCCCACTTCTTAGGAATCACTGCCGCTTTATCTCTAGCTGACGGATGTATGTACTATCCGTATATTTGTCGAAGAATTCCAAAAATATTTGAGTAATATGCAAAATTATCATTTCGTGTTTGTTATTCGGCTCCCCCATGCAATAAAGATACAATTGGCGGGCTTAGTATAGGTTTCTTAAACTAATAGGAAACCAGGGTATATTTTTGATTCATGTATAAAACGTTCCTTATAATTACTAAGCGTTGTCTACTGGTCATTTTAGGCTGGTGATAGATCGAAAGACAAAGCTGTGCTAACGTTCTAGGCACTGCCTTTAACGATACGGAATTGTCACTTTGCATTGCATTGTCCGTTCTTCAACTCCATGCACTTCCTTTCATACCTTACAACAAGCCTATTATTTTTCTCCGTTCACCTCGCATATCTATTGACCCTTCTTTAAGGCATGACCGCACCTCAGCCAAGAATCAATCTTCCTTCCTTCTTGAATTTCTCTTAACAGCTATATCTCCTCACCTGCTATTCCTAGAACTTCTTGTGTGTTTAACATTGAACTCCTCAGCGGCAATTGCGTATATTAACCGCAGTAATAAATCAGACTGCTATTTTGATAGATAAGAATATAGGTTCCGTTTTGATCGGCTCTCTTAAGTGTGAAATAACGCAAATTGGTAAGGAAAAGTATTAAAGTGTTTTGCCCTGCGGTTTCCCTGAAAATTCACTTTCGTGGTAGATTTCAAACTTTTGATTCGCGGTTTTGTGTTCAGAGGGTATATGAAAGTTTTTGTTCATGATATCTGCAGTGAGAATTTCACTTTTAAACCTGTTGCTTAAGTTCTACATTCGTTTATTGTTTTCGTTTAAGTTCATTCAACAGGGACGAAGGGCTTTACTTTTCAACCTCCCTTTGAAACAAAATTCTCTTCAGATGGGTATTAATGCCTGAATATGTAAGTATCGCATGCCATTGACAAAATCTTGCTTAAAAACAAAAACGTAAAATATCATGGCATAGCAGTAGTAGTAGCACGAAACAGGTCACGACTAATATATCCAATTTTATGAAAACACAGTACTTAAGCATAGTAAATCCGAGAATTAGAATCAAATAGTACACAAGGATAATGCTATCAGTAAACTTAATTACTTTTAAAAATATTTCACTCTTATAATTTTCAGCGTCAAATAAAATATCAAGTTTTCCAATTATGCTCATCATCTACAATTATATAGGATTTTAATTACTACTAGGGACAGTCAAACTCATCTAAATTTGCATGGTAATGAATTTTATCTTAACACCCACCTGCCACACACCCGTGGTGACTCGTGGACTATATCCCTAAATCAGATTGATAATTTCTGCGATGTCACGCTTCTGTTATGTCATGTCATCCTCTTTAATTGCTGAACCCAAACTGATGATCCCCTAGCTTCTTTCCCAAATATTTTGCTAATGATAATTAGTTTTAATTTCATTTCATACTAACTTATTCCTGTGAAGTTGATGCGTTTCCGGGTTGATTGTATTTTTTTGCATTCGGAATATATAGTAGTTAATAATTGGGATAAGAAGCCTCTTAGCTTACCTCAGTCCTTTCTTTTTTAAGCCCTTTAATAAATCTTGGAAATATTAATTTTGTCAATTTCTCTGTTTGCCTAACTAATTGCTTGGTAGGATTGGTACTTAATTTTAATCCTAAAAAACACAGGCTTTTAGTTAAAAAAATTAATTCACTCACGGATTTGGTAGAAAAATCTTTTAAATATCTCATTTTTATTGAAATTTTTGATGAATAAATATGTTCTATGGCTCTTAAAGCCTCGTGCATTAATGCATAAAATTTCCTTTGATGTGATTTTAAGTTAGTGGCTTTGTTTCATAAATTTATTTGTAATTTCGAACAACTGAAGTCATTATGAATTTACCAATATGTAATTTAATTTATATAATCTACATTTTTCATGCATAAAATATATCATAGTGAATTTTTGAAGTTCAGAATCTCGCATAAGGTTTTAATAATTTTAATGATGAAAATTCTGATAATTTTCATATTATGAATATACTTTCATAATTTCCTGACTAATGTGAGAATGCAGTGATATGATAAAGGATGTGCGAGAAAGAAATATGAGGTTATGTCAATATGTTTCCTTTGAATGTTAAAAATAAAGATAAAAATTCTTCAAATGATGCTATAATTTATCTCTAACTCTTTCTATTCATAATTAAAGACCCATATAATCTGATTGATAGAACATTGTAATTAGTTGCCCTTTATCTAACACTAACCGTAGCGTATTTAATGGATAATTTTTTGAAATTGGGACCAATTAAGATATCAGTGAGGTAATTACTAATAAAATTTTTAAAAATGCATAAAATTATATTTTTGATAAAATTTAAATATCAGCTCTTAATGCACAACATTGACAAAGTTAACCCATCATTCATTAAGTTACGGGAATTATTGAACGAGGGGTTACGTTGAAAGCGTACTTTTATGGCGATAAATGTCTTCTCTCAAAGCCTCTAAATATAAAAAACTTAGCATTTTTAAAAACGCCTCATTGTATTAGGCTTTCATCTACATATACCTCCCCTGAATTTCGATTTAATCAATGCAAAGGCTACCATAAGAATGAGAGAACTAGGTATAGGGATTCGTAATCTGCGAATCATTTTTATTGAATAGTATTTGGGTGTGTCGCGGAAAATTTTATTTCCCGGATACAATATTTTACGTGCATATTTTTAAAATCTTTTTGAATGCAGGAGAGAAGTAATATTCAGGCATAATAGCGAGGGAGTGAGAATGAAGAATGAGATATGGTCATTTGACGCACTTAAACGTTAACTGAACGAAAGGAAAACGTGTTTACAGATTGTGGGTCGAAACATCTTTCCTTATATAAGGACTAATCTTATTGTGCGTGTAACAAACACACGCTAGTTAACTATGAAGTTATTAGAGATTATTTAAATCTGTACTTGTTCGTAGGATATGCCTACGCAAAGTAAAATCCTTACGAGGGCAAAAAAGAAACTGTTATATTCTATTGTTTCAGGCTTCACTTCGTGGAAGTATTTAATATCCATACTAAAAAGAAAGACCCTCCTGAGAGCCCCCACCCCTCTCAGGCCCTTCCAACCCTCCCCACCCCCACTCTGTTCTGAGGGTATATATTCTTGCTCTGTCTGTTTTGCAAATTTGTACCTGATGATGCCGCAAGTCGGTGAAACGCGTTGTACCGAATAATAAAATCTGTGGAAAAGTACGAGTCTTCCTTTTGAGTATGGATAAGAAACTGTTGACTTCCACAATAAAGATTTGATATTCCATGGTATCGATTCTGCGCATCATCATCAGGTAACACACATCGACATTTTTTAACTCATATAGTCTGGCTCCAGAAGGAGAGTAAGAGAGAGGAGAGTGGGTAAGGTAGGGGGAGTAAGGGAGAGGGGGTAAGTTGAGTTTAGGTACAGCAACTTATTAGTGGTCTAGGGGAGGGAAGGGCTGTGTATTGAAAGGTTACTGGCTTCAATTTGTGAACTTTTACATTAATTAAGTGATCATTAAATGAATAACACAATGTAACACTCCAACGCTATTAGAAATAGCGGCGGAAAAAAATAAACACATTGTGTTATACACTTAATTAAGGGGGGTTGTTTGTCTTTAATGGTTTGACCATGTCTTCATTTAATGATTGTTTAATTAATATGTAATGTATAATGTAAGTATAATTACATAGTCCTGGGGCACCTGATAATACTGACGCGATGCAAAAATTATTGTAGTCGTAGATTTAGATTTTAGAGCGCGTTGAAGGTCTAGGACCACTTAGCAACACTCGCTTTCACTAACCTTGACGGAGGTAGATTTTCTTTAGGTGCGCAAAATACTAAGGTCACTTAGCAACTCTCACAACCCAACACATTCATTAGCAAGATATGAATCCAGAAGCGAGTAAGTACATTTTCAATACTTAAGTAGCATAAAAGTGAAAGAGGAGGTGATTTGTTTGATGGTTCAAGAGAGCTGAGACGCTAGATTACGATTTCCACGGGGCTTTGCTAACAGCACGTCGCCTAATATTTCTCACATTCCGTCAGTAGGTGACCAAAATTCATATGGGAGTTGCATTCTTCATAGAGAGGTGGAGTCTTCTATTTGATGGAGGGAGTCAAAGGGCATTGCCCTATTATATATCCCGCGATGGTGACCTCCTCCCTCCTCCGAGTACCTGTGAAAGATGAGAACGCGAAATGAAACCGTGTTTTACGTTACATTGCTTGGTAACCACCCACTTAGTAGTATTCCACTCCTTTTGCCATGCATCCTTGAAATGCACTTTCGGATCTTCAGTCGGAATCATCGAATATTCTATATCAGTAGAATTGAGGACCTCCTTAGTCATTAACTTAGCATTCTACCATCCGGCAACTCCCGTGCGCCTTGAGAACAAAATAAAAGATACTTAAACATCCTTATGCCTTTGGATGAGGGATAACTGTATTTTTAGGGCGATAGGATGGAATGCGCGGAAACCGGAAGTACATAACAGTGTACTCATTGAGTTCGTAAAATTTAGAAAAGAACCTATACTGCACTTGAAGCCATGGAGCCGTCTTGATAGCAAAGAGCTACGGTATATCGGTACTTTGCAGCGGGCCGAGCTTTTGCTCAATGGTTTCGTTATATGAGTTTGTCGTGACCCAAGTACAGGCTGACTCTGATTTTGACCCTTCCGTGAATATGGCGATGAAGTTTTGAACGCTTGATCAAGGCTTCCCTGAACCGCAAGTGGCACTAAGCAGGAGACTTGAGGGACTTCGATGATGTGGTAAATAGTATTAGGCACTCTGGCTGTAGAATATTCCTAAGCGGGTGGTCTGAGTATCCTACTGGTTGTGCATAAGAGGGTGGTTGTAAATGTATCCTTACTTCGGCCTTAAAAAATATATTGCTAATATGACGGAATTGGGACCCCAATCCCCTTCCGCCTCCTCGCACTTAGCCCACGTATACTTCTACTGCCAAAAATGGTGTTCATCTCCACCGTCGCCTTTGGCATCATTTTTCCTGCTCTCAAAATGGGATCCGTTTAATGATGTTTTTAATTTTGGAAATAACGAGAAGTCGTAAGAGGCCATGTCTGGAGAGTAAAGAGGTTTTTGAACGACTGGTATTCCATATTTTGCCAAAAAATCTGGATCAGGTGCGATATATGAGATGGACCACTGTCATGACGCAACTGCCACTTTTTCGCCGTCTCTATGTCATATGCCTTTCGCCGAACTACATCATGGAGTCGACGAAGAACTTGATGTTACTATTTTGCTTTTCCGGTGCGTATGTTTGGTGCCCAAATCCACGATTTTTTATTCGCGCCCGTAGCGCTTTTTCTGTCTCGGGAACTCTGGAAAATTTCTTTGCGATGACTCTGTTTTGGTTTCTGGATCACACCCATCCACCCATGGCTCATCTTCAGTCATTACGGTGTCCAGGAATTGAGGATCAGTGCTAGTATTGTCTAACAGGTGCTGTGCAACTTTAAGACGGAGGTCTTTCTGTTCCGCCGACAGCAGCTGGACACAAATTTCTCCGCCACTCTGCGGGTGCTCAAAGCTTGACACAATATTGCATGCATGGAATCTTCATTATCACAAACTCTTCGGCAATCTCTCGCACGGTCAAACGACGAAAAAATTCAAGCATGCTCATTTAGCCGCCTTCTTCCATTGAGCGCAGTGGCTTTGCTTCTCCTGTCGTGACTAGCAATTCAATTGTTTTTCATATTGTCCATTTATCCCCTATTTTTTTCCACATCCGCTTGTTCCCCGCATATTGCGTAAATTTTGGCTGCGATTTTAAAGTGCCTCATTTACAAACCCGGAGCATTCTAGCACTTGCAAAACATTTTGAATCAAAAGTTTGGTTGCACTGTATGAATCTCTGCAGTTGAATTAATCCCCTGTGCAGGTTAATTTTGAATCCCCCGAGATGGATTTTCACACTGGTTGTTAACAAAGCATGCATTTCCAGCGAATTAATCGAACGAGGGTGGGCTCCGGTGATGAGGATAATTAAATCTCACGCATATTGGAACCAGAGGCGAGTCCACATCATGTTCCGGATATCGGAGATGAAATTATCATTCGTCACTTAAAGCATTCGAAATTACCTGCCCTGCCTCTTTTGGAAACTGTTTAGTGCCTTTTTAAAGGTCTTAGTCCTTCTCTTGTAAACTTTTTTGCGCTTTTCCGTTCATTTCCTACTGCTATGACGTTTATCAGAGAGTTAGCTGTGGACGGAATTCACAAATAATAACACATCAATTATATTAAGCTTTGTGTTTTTAATTGACAATACTTTCAAATTTGAAATCATGTACTCAAATTAATAATTTTTGTTTAATACTGCTGTGAAAGATATGATAAAATATGTTGCATATTTTACTGCGTGAGAAGTTTATCTTTGTAAATGGTAAATTATCTTTCAAAGAAGTACATATCTACAGATTCCCGTATTCAGCTCATTTCATATCTTGGTTGTAAGGTTTTTTGATATCCGGTATGATGGATCCCGGCGACCGTTCATATTTGCGTGCCCAGGTGTTCCAATCGATAATGTTCGTGTATTTTTTAATTTACAAAAAAAATCATATTTGTCTAATTCCCAAGATTCCAACCCATTTTCAGATTTTGTATAATTTAATGCTAATATTGCTGGGTGGAAAGTTATCAATAGCTGGAAAGGAAGATGTTTAATTTGTAGGATAATATTCTAAGAGAAAATACTAGTTCTTGAATGTATGCCAGACATGTATTGACATTTTTACATGAATATAACTATAACGGGGAATTTGAGTTGCAATAAGGTACTTCAAATAATTTTCATCAAAGGAATGTTGGTGTCAAAATACTATTAAATATTTGTATGGAAGAACAAAACGTAAGAAGTATTCAAAGAGATCAGGAAAAATATTATTTGAATCAGAAAATATCCAAAAGAGATGGCAGGATTATATAGATGAAATGCATGGTTAAAAATTTTAGCCAGCAATGTTCAGAATTGAAAGAGAATAAGACACAGATGAAGATAGTTAACTGAAAGAACTCTCTTCATCTATGTCTTATATTTCTGGATAGTGAGATAGAATGGGCATTAAGGTAATTAAAATCAAATAACAAAATGCGGGTAGACCATAAAGGGACTGTATTCTCGCTGAACTACTTAAATGTCCAGAAAAACTTAGGAAAAGGAGCCTTGAATGACTAAGTTGTGGTATGCATTAGAGAAGAATTTGGCCGAAATACTTCGTTATATCAGTGCTAGTTCCTATTGAAAAAAGGTAAAGGCGACTTCGTGTGAGAACTACAGAACAATATGCTTCATTTTGCATTCAGGTAAATAGTTATGAGGATCCTTAACAAAAGGATTGAGAGCAGGGCAAATGATTTCTTAGGGGATGATGAGTGATGACGTGATGCCAGTGCAATTATAAGTACACAACTGTGAGGACAAGAGAATAAAATCCGGACGTATTTTAGGGTTTCGTAGATTCCGAAAAGGCGTTTGATAGCGTATAATGGTTGAAAAAATGAATGAATGTATAGCAGAAAATAGGGGCAAATAGGAGGGATAGGGGACTTGTCCGCATCTGTATATGTCTCATATAGTTCAGATACGATTAGAGTCCGGATTAGCGGTGTTAGGAATAGGTGTAAGGCTGGGTTATCCATTATCACAGGTGATGTTCAACGTATATGTAGAAATAATGATTAATGAGGCATTGGACGTACTGGAGAAACGAATAAAAGTCGGCGAGGAATGTGTAAAATCAGTTAACTTTACTGATGAACAAGCTCGGAAGGGAAAGTCAACAAAAGAGTTGCACTTATTATTTAGTGAATTGCAAATTCAGTGCGATGGACATGGGATGAGAATGAACTTATTTAAAGCGAAAGTTTTGCGGTCTTCTGGAAATAGAAGCTCTAAGCCAAATTTCCAACAGGAGGGTAAGCAATATGTACAGCGGAATAGTTGGCGTATGTTTGCAATTTTTTGAACCAAAATGGTCAAAGCAGTAAAGATATAAGGGGAATATTTAGTTGGGCAAAAAAACTTTCACAAGATGAAGGAAATTGATGACAGGAACTAAGGGTAAGAATGTTAAGAAAAGGGTCCTCAACCCCTTGATATAGAACGTCATTATATTACGCTCGGAAACATGGTCCATGAGGCAGGATGGTAGGCATACATTGGAGGCTTTTTAAGTGTAGGTATTGAGAAGATGATGTGAACAGAAAGGGAAATAAACGAGGAAGTGCTGGATAAGGTAGGGGAGGAGTGAGTATTGATGAGAGAATTCATAAAAAGGCCAGAAAATGGGTGCAGAGCATTTGGATTGGCAATGGAAATTTTTAGACTGATAGAGGGGAGAATGTTATGAAGAGAAGAGAGGGGAAGGAACAGAAAAGGAATGTTGAACAAAGTGAAGGGAGAGAGGAAGTATGTGGAGATGATGAGTGTCTCTGTTGTGGAGTCGAGTGCTGGCTTGTGCTTTGTCAGGATAGGGAAGGAAGTTGTCACTGTACCGTTTGGTAAATTTTGCCCCTCCACAACTTCCTTTAACTGGTACATTGATTACTGATGGCAATAATTATTCAATGCGCGGAGAAATAATAATGCTGAGAAAAGTTACACCAAAGAATATTTCCAACTTGCATCAAATTCGTACCATTAATTTAAGAAATAGCAAAATAATCAGGTCAAGGAATTTTCTTTACATCTATTACCAAACGTTATATACTACGGGGGCAGCAATATGGACGTCAGTCATAGTTTTATTTGTAGTATAAGTCAAGCTCTCTGGTTTTAAATTAATCATTCCTCCATCAACACTCTTTTTACAAGAATCTTCTATCATTGGAAATTAGTTTACTTGTACATCATACTACTATTGGTAATCAACCGGTTTATTTGGTAGGTTTTGAATGGACAAAAGCTACCAGAAGGTAAAGCAGCAATCCCCTTTTCTCTCCTAACAGACGCAGCACAACATCCCTTTATACAATAAATCCCTTTTCAACGATATAAAGCCCAGTATACGTCTCCTATACGTCTCCGCCCAATATATGTCTCCATGCAATGATGAACAGTATATCAGTGTTTATATACTGTCAATCATTGTATATATAGATGATTTCGTCAAAGTAACACGGAAGTGTTGAACAAAAAAACTTGGACAGCAACAAAAAATATAATAATACATAAAAATAACTATTTCTTAATAATTTCAACGAAATTTAGCTCCATTTTCATCGGAAGAAACAGAAGTACTGACTGCTGGAATAGGAGACGTGAGGGGTCCGAGAAAAAGGGAAGGGGGCCAGGGGAAGGGGAGAACGGAGGGGTAGGGGCGAGAGGAATGGTTAGGGGAGAGGAAAGGGAGAGGAGAGGCTAGAGGGGAGCGGAGATAGGGAAGGAGTGAGAGGGAGGAGGTTGATGACACATAATCGGAAAAGAAAACTATTTGCTCATCACACCTAAGTATTGCAACATCCGAGACCCAGGTTTCAACTTAAGGGATAGGAACACATGAATTACGAAATCAGGAGCGGTGGGGAAGGTGATCTCGCGCAGATCACAAGTGTCCTGGTCAAGGAAATATTTTTACACTAGTGATCAGCTCGATTTCGCCTTCTCCATCTTTCCTGAGTTGGTATTTTTTATGCGTTTTATACCCTTTACCCTTTATCCCCTTTATACCCTTTTCCTTTATCTATTTCCATGTGAATGAATATTTTTTCGCCATATGGCTGGTTTTCGTGTTTGAATGTGTGTGTGTGTATATGTGTGTGTGTGTATGTGTGTGTGTGTATATATATATATATATATATATATATATATATATATATATATATATGTCTATCGATGATGTAGAAGCACTCACGAGAGTAATATTCGATTTGGATGGCACAATTGAGCATAAAATAAAATATATAACACGTAAAAGGATACTCACATTGTAGTTTGTTTGTGCTTCTGGCATTCTTTGCGGCCTTCTCCAGTTTAGACAGCAGTCAGCCTCATCGTTAGCTGCCGTCGAAACTAGTCGCGTCTGAATTGGATTCATTCGGCGAAGACGTTGTGTTCCCCAGTAAATAAACATGATTTTGTCGTATTTGGGCCAAAAACCATCCAACTTATGTAAAACTGAGTGTGATAAATAGTTTTACTCGAGTAATTTAGGCGAAAGGGAGGAAATCCTGTAGCCCTACATACATTTCACCAATTGGGGCTTAAGATCTTGGGGGAAGTCATAACTCGGCCATCGTGAAGCCCTGAATGATGGCCTTCACGATGGCCGACATAGTAGGGGAGAGGATGAGATAGGTGGTGTATTTGTACGGAGACCAAGTGATCGAGAAAGCGGGGTGGTGCAGTTGCGCGCGATGGGAGGAGAGAGTGATGCGGGGGATGGAAACGACTGGAGCGAGGTGGTGCGGCACCATCGACTGGGCTTTCTTTCCCACATCTCTCTCTCCCATCCACCCTCACTTTCTCCGGTGCATCTTAACGTTGTGAGGTTAGGCGGGGGAAGAAGAGAGGAGGGCATGTGTTTCTTCTTCTGCAATTCCCTCTCCAAAATCCATCCCACTTCCTCCCCCGTTCCGGACGAAGCGAGGATGAATGAATACATCTCCCGTGTACGAAGACAGACATCTGGCGAAGGGGGTTCCGGCCTGGGAGGGGGGTAAGGGTTGGTGATGGAGGCGGGGTTTTTGCGCCTCTTGGGACGACCCAGAGGCAGGAATCTCCCTTCAGTCGGAAGAATGTTCCCCTTCTCCCCCCCACGCACCCCAATCCCTCTCCCCGCGCGGTGGGATTGCGTATGCGTTGGGCAACGTAAGCTCTGGGCGGAATTGAAAGTGGGCTGAGTTTGGATCGGATAGTGCATGTGTGTGTGTGTGTAGGGGGGAGAGGAGGTTGGTTTGCCAGTGGGTACGATGGATGTAACCCCTTGGGTGGAAACTTTTTTCCTCCGAGCGTTAAAAACTCAATGGTGGCGGAAGGGAAGGAAGGAATTGCAAAACTTGTAACATCATCTCTCCCAGTCCGCCCCCGTCATTCATCCGCCCACGCCCCGACAGGCATCCACAACTCCCATTCGTAAAGCCATGCCTTCCTTCTCTCGCGCCCGTCTCACCAGGAGGAGAAAAGCGTTCAAACAAATATTATTCTCTCGCGCGTCGATTTATTACATGCAAGCGGCGCCCAACACATGTCACACGATGGACTGAAGGCAAAAGGAGGGTAACGGAAAATTCGAATCTCTCATATAACGGCATCTTATGGGGATATTTTGAGCTCCTTAAATTAATTTTAATCTCATTAAAGAACTATTATAAAAACGTGACGACAATAGAAGCATTATTAACATTTTACTTGCTGGGGTAATACAAAAATTGATCATGGGATGAGATTTGTGAAAACAGCTATGCCTCTCTTAATTGTCCGTCAAATCATATATCAAATGAAATGTTGTGCCGCGCACCGAGTTTCCCTCGTCAGAGTTCCACAAGGCAACACGAGACAAGATATGAAGGGATTCTTGCCCTTGACGTCGAGATGAATCGAGGAATAATACACTTAAAGAAGGGTATAGGTTGTTTCAAGGATTTTATTGAGGCTCATGGAACATACGAGGGGTTGTAGGGCAGGAAGTGTTCTGTGCGTTGTGCAAGGAGAATAAAGGGGACGGGAGTAATACTATGTGCTTACCACGTTTCGATGCTAGTCTCGACCGGAACCAACTACCAACCACCAATTTATCTCCCGTATCTATCTCTCCTCTCCGTCTCTGTCTGTCCCTGTCTGTCTGTCCCCTGTCTCGGCCGAGTGTTCGCTTATAAAGGAGACATATCGCTCCAGGCTTTTTGAGAAAGTTCCTTATTTAGAGGTGCCGAAAACAAGGTTAGAGATTTCGAGATTTGACCTATATCAAAAGGGGGGGGGAGGAATGGACTACTCAACATAGGAGTATCCCACGATTTCTAAGTCTGACCTATAGAAAAAGGGGGAAGAGAAACTCTCTCTCCAAAAATAACAGGAGGGCAGAAAAAGGGGGAAGAGAAATGGAATACTCTCTCCCGTGCACAACAGAAAATCAATCAAATATCAAATGAAAAGAATTCATCAAAACCATCAATATACCATATATTTCAATAGATAATGCTTACAAAGTGATGGTTAATTATAAACCATTTTTCAATACCGTAAATTACATAATTCAAACCTAAAAAAGAAATGACTGAACCTTGGGACTAAAACCTCGACGTGGTAGAAGAGTTTGTGATATTTGATCTTCCGCGTAGCTGTGCGGGCGGTGGCAAAGATGCGTCGGGCAGGATTACATATAGTATAATAAGGTCACCCATGGTAAATAGGCTGAAGGTTAGAATCCAGACGAAAGGTAGCCCCCTCGGCGTCTGCTCCTAGGTGAGGCGGCTGCAAAGGCATCTGACCCCATATGTGGCGGCCATTGAGTGATGGTTGCACATAAAAACAAATGTGAGAAATTAAGGTGGGGAGAAATCGATAGAACCTAAAGGGAGAAGTGGCTTAGAAATAACAAAAAAAAATTTAAACCCCAGAAATGAGAAAGACAAAACAGAAAGATAGACAGAGGGTGAGAAACGTAACAGTTTGAATATTTAATAATTAGACTCAGATTTAGAAGCAGCGTGATACGTATTCATCTACAAATGTATTTTGGCAATTCATCTGTGTCACTCCTAAAAGTTTGCTAGGCTGTGCCTAAAGAACATTGCTTTCCTAGTAAGAGACTCCCCTTGACTTGGTCAGGCACATCAAGTAATGACCCCATCGACATTAATAGCAGTTACTGCCATTATATTTCTAGAGTTATCGTGAACTTTCAAAGTGTTGGAATATTATTTACACATACCATGGGGATAACGATTATAATAGTTTCACTTCTTGACTACTTAACAAAAAATTTCCCCAATAGTGCATGTTGAAATTGCAGATGCCATGATTAGACAATTGGTGCATTTAATTGGTATTTAATTAATCATGCTGATTATTTCGGGACAGTTATCTGCATGATCCATAGACAGTCAAAAAAAATGTAATATAGGTGGACTAAGGGGGGCTCTCTTAAGTTTATTCTTTATCCGGTACGCAGGTTAGGCGTTTCAAAAAATATGTTTAATAAAATCCCGTATTTCTGTACACAGCGCACAATGGAGACGACTGCGATTTTCACTGGTTGGGCATTTTATTCTACAACACCTCACTCAAAGTCAGGGAGGTTTGCCACAGTTAGAGGTCAGTAACGTAGCCATCTCATCACCAGTCTAGTCTCGAAAACCAAAAGAGTGGAGACCGATGTCAAGATCGATAGAAGACTAAAATACAGCCACCAGACTCTCTTACCATGTTATACATACAAATTGATACATATATAGTTTTATATATTTAAATATATATATGTGGGTCACGGTAGTCCAGTGGGAAGAGCGTTAGACTGCTGACCGGAGGGTCCCGGGTTCGATTCCCGGGCAAGGCACTAGGCACCTGCAGCTCCACCCAAGCTAAAGTGATTTTTCGGGTACCAGGTCTTCCTGGGAAACCATAACCGGCACAGGGAAAGGAACTGGCCCCCCTACCCTGATGTGTGATGGTGACGAGGCCGGGGACTACGGTTTAGACACGAGGATTGACCGCGGGGAGAAAGCAGTTGAGTTCTGCAGGAGACAGGGGCTAGTCATCACCAACATTTGGTTTAGACACCACAAAAGACGCAGGTATACATTGAAAATGCTAGGTGACTCAGGAGGGTCCCAGCTAGATTATATCCTTGTTAGACACAGGTTTAGGAACAGTGTGATAAATTCGCACAGCTTCCCGGGAGCGGATGCGGACTCTAACCACAATTTAGTTGCTATGAAATGTAGCTTCCGTTTCAAAAAGATAAGGCAGGGGCGGCAGGTCAGAAAATGGAATGTAGAAGCATGAAATGGTTTGAAAAGGAGGGAATACAAATAGGCGGCAGAGGAAATTATGGAGGATGGTAAAGAGCTAAGTACTATCGACGAAAAATGGGAAAGTTTCAAGAAAGGGTTGTTTAAAGCCGCATAAGACACTATTGGAACCGTTAACGCTAAAAGGACTACGAAACCATGGATCACGGATGAGATGATTACAAAGATGGATGAGCGGAGTAAATGAAAGAATGTAAATACAGAGTTAGGCAAAATGGAGTACAAAGAATTAAACAATAAATTGAGGCGGGCAACAAATAAAGCAAAAGAAGCATTGTGGAAGACGCAGTGCGAGGATATGGAAAGTCTGCAGAGGAAGGGTGAAATCGGTGCGCTGTACAGCAGAGTTAAATCGTTATCGGGAAATAAGAAAGGAAGAGCTAAGCTAATAGCTAGAGATAAAGCGGGTAAGGTAATAGTTGACGCAGGAAAGATCCAAGAGAGATGGAAGGAGTATATAGAAGAACTGTATAATAAAGAACTTAGACCAACAAAGTTAGACGTTGAAAAAGAATATGACGTGGAGGAAGACAGCTTAGGTCCAGTCATACTAGGCAATGAGATAGAAAGGGCATTAAGGGAGATGAAACTAAATAAGGCCGTGGGGGTGGATAACATTCCCGTGGAACTTTTAAAATGTTTAGGAAAATATGCGAAGAAGAGGCTAAATGGGCTGATCCGTAGTATTTATGAGGAGGGAATCTGGCCGGAAGACTTTGTGAGATCAGTTTTAGTTACTATTCCGAAAACGGTTAAGGCTACATCATGTGAGGACTATAGGACAATTAGTTTGATATGCGACGCAGGTAAATTGTTCTCAGGATCATAAACAAAAGGATAGAGAGTAGGGCAAATGATTACTTAGGGGATGATCAGTTTGGGTATAGGAAGGGGAGAGGTACGCGTGATGCCATTGCAGTAATGAGATTATTAATCGAGAGGAATATAGAACACAACCAGGAGGTATTTGCCTGTTTCGTAGATTTCGAAAAAGCGTTTGATAGAGTGAATTGGTAAAAACTAATGAGTATATTGCAGAAAATAAGTATAGATTGGAGGGAAAGGAGGCTAATCCGCAACCTGTACATGTCTCAGACTGCTCAGGTGCGGGTGGGAAACGGGGAGTCAGGATGAGCAGTGTTAAGAAGAGGTGTAAGCCAGGGTTGCCCATTATCACCGTTGCTGTTCAACCTGTATGCAGAGGAAATGATTAAAGAGGCATGGGAAGAACTGGGGGTAGGAATGAAAGTGGGCGGGGAATTCGTAAAATCAGTTAGATTTGCTGATGACCAAGCTTTAGTTTGTCAGTCAGCCAAGGGGCTGCAAGCATTGCTGAGTGAATTGGGAATTCAGTGCGACAGGTATGGGATGAGAATCAATATTAATAAAACAAAGGTTATGCGATTTTCTAGAAAGAAAAAGGCTAATCTTAACATTAAAGTAGGAGGGCAAAAACTAGAGCAGGTAGAACAGTTTACGTATCTCGGAAGTGTTTTGGAGCAACACGGTCAAAGTAGTAGGGACGTAAGGCGAAGAATTGCGCTAGGCAAAGAGGCTTTCACAAGGAGGAGGGAGTTTATGACAGGGACGTTGAGTAAGGATGTTAAGGAAAGACTCGTAAAAACTTTGATATGGAGCGTAGCTATGTACGGCGCGGAAACGTGGTCGTTGAAGGAGCAGGATAGACGTAGACTGGAGGCTTTTAAAATGTGGGTGTGGAGGGGAATGGAGAAGGTGAAATGGACAGAGAAGAAAACAAATGATTAAGTACTTGGTATCGTGGGCGAAGAGAGGGGTTTGTTGGGAGCAATCCTATAGAGGCAGGAAAAGTGGATGAAGGGGGTGTTGACCGGCAGTGGGATGTTGAAGAATGTAATTGAGGGGAGAATGTTAGGCAATCGAGGAAAGGGAAGAAGCAGGTTAGGGATGATGGGCGGAATGAAGGGAGGAAGTTAGTACTCAGAGATTAAGATGGACCTTATGTAGAGTAGGATACTGGATTTTGTATTTTATTAGGAATCACAGAATATTTATTTAGTTGCTGTGTCCATTCGAAGACCTACCTTAACCGGTAGATTACCTAATAATAATTATTATTTATATAAACATTTATCATAATTATATATTCATATATAATTATACTTATTTACATACATATTTATTTAATGTAAAGATAACACCTATATGGCATTTGCTAATGATGGATGCGCACGCGTATGAATACATTTAAACAAAATTGTTTTAAAAAGTTTGTTTAAAACGAAGTAAGTCACTTTAACTTTAGGATGGTCTCAACCACCTTCATCCGGCAACGATAGCGTCACTAGTTAGCAGTATTTTATTTTCTTATAAAAATTTTGAAAAATACTTTATCAGTTGCAAAATAATATTATATTTTTCCGTTATGCAATACTTGAAATGAAAAAGAAGATACATTATACTTGTTTCTCGTAATTCAGATTTCAGGAGATACCAGGTCCTACGTACTCTACAAATAAGTGAGATTGAATTTCATTTTATGTGCGTAATAAACCCATTGACTTTTTCATTAACTTTTGAGTGAATGAAATTGTGACAGTAAACACTTGGTCAGCAGATAAATTATTTTCTAAATTACAGGAGTACTTAATGTGTTTTTTTGTAAATTCCAATTCCCAATAATACAATTGCCTAAACGTTCATCGACACTAAGGGTATATCCTGAAGAGACGGCATGTGTGAAATTTGCGGATTAGCATATTAAAAGTTAGGATTTGTAATAAGAATGCCTGGAAAATGTAAGGAGAGGGGTAAAGAGCTTTCTTTCTTTAGGTTCGTTTGGTCTCAGTATGCTGTGGGTATATGGAATCCTCAAGAGGTAGTCTAAGTTTTGGGACTAGATCGAGTGCAACGCAGAACAGCTGGGTTTGTGAAAACTTTTTTGAGCAACGAAGCAGTGTCACGACAGCATTGGAAGAAATAGAATGGGAGCCACTAGTTGACCGTGATTTGAAATACACATTGAATTTACGGCGTATATTTTAGGCAGTTCACTTATCTGAGAATGTTCGAGATAAATTACAAGCCCCGACTTACTATGGTAGATCAGATCACGTATGTAAATTCAGGGTGATAGTATACTCAAGTACAATTCCGGGAGATAGATACTAATTCATGGAGAAGGATACTACAAATAGGTTTGACCGCATGCGCGAACGTGATACTTAGTATTTGTGTTGCATAGATTTTTCCGATAAACGTCATTAATTTTAAATAGACCAATGAATACTTTTATGGAATATTCTTGCAAATCCAAAAGTAACAGCATTCGTGTGATTATCTTTGGTTGAGTGCACGATTGATCTCTTTTTTGTGTACAGGTGAAATGATATTGTATTCATAACTGATAAATGAATGAATGTATTAATTCACTTCCTCCTTGCGGCGGCTTGTGGGATGTTATGTATGCGTAGATGAAATAAATCTCACCATCACCCAACGGAAGTGCAATTCTGAATTTTACAACAGAATTCTGTGAAGCCGTGGATTCATTAGCAGCCTTCCAACTAAAACATGCTGGCATAGTTAAACATGCCCATCAAATGCTAACATTCAAATGACGAGGATGATCAATGGCTTTGGGACCACTTCCTGATGGATTCGTAATTTTAGGAGTATTTTGAACATTTGTTCAGCAATTTATTTTCAAAATTGTTTATTTGTTCTTCATATTTTCTTTCAACGAAACGAGCATGAGAATAGCACGACGCGTTTTGATAAGGGGTCGTCTTTCGATGCATTGAAAGTGCAGCGGTTTCTCAAGAGATTGCGTGTGTGGGTGTATGTGTGTTTGTCTGAGTGTGTGAGGGAGAAATGTCGTAAACCCGAAAGGGAAGACGTAAGTAAGTAGGCGTAACGACATGCTAGCCGACTATTATTTGTTTGGTTGAAGTTTTCCTCGGAAAAGACCCCCTCACGCCGTAATTGAGGCATGCAATCCTATGAGTAGATGACATGTTTAATAAATACACACTAACCAGCATTGAGCATTTTTTACGAGCTTATGAATAATTCATTATGCCATATCCTACGAAGAAAATTGCAAAGCTGACGTGAGGTATATTTCCACATGAATGGAAGTGAGGTAATACTCTGAAAAAACGTCATTACCTGAAATTCCTCATTTACGTAGAATCCCACGCGCGCGTAGGGACACTACCGATAATTTTCTCGCAATTTCGACACAGTGGAACAGTTTTGAATTTTGAAGGACATTAAATGGAAAGATTTTAATTCGGAAATGACGAAAAATTAGCTCGCTTAAAAATACCTAAGCATTAGGGGAAAAACGCTGAATTTGTTAAGTCCAGTAGTGCAGGTCAGTTTAGTCTTGCATTGGTCGGAAATGATCTGAATTATTCATGTGGGCAGCGTTATATCAATAGTACACATGATGCTGGGCCCATGGGGGTCTTGTTCCATGAATTGCTGCTATAGTGACTCTTGCTGGGTTGAATTACGACATTTATGCCTCACCGATGACCTATTCTCTCGGTGAATCACGATGTGCTATCATAGTCAAATTAAATGATGACGCTAAATGTATTTCCTGCATTCAAGCAACGTTCTAACCGATCCCTTCATCACACAAAAGTGAACGGTAAATGCGGCTCCATAATTGCAACACTGGGGAAGGAATTATTTTTTTAAATATTTGATTCTCATTCCAAGTCCCAAATTGGAGTGGATTTAGCAATCATTTGATACTTTACCTGCTTGGGATTGGCATTCTAGGGTGTGCTTTACGTGCTAGATGATCGGGTACCGGAGGAACTGAGTTCGACTTCCAGTAATTTTAATTATCCCCAGTTTCTCTCAGGCTGTAAATTTCGGTTACCAGATTATCCTAGGAAAACACAGAAGACATAAATAAAGAAAACGACACTCCTACTCTGACGTTTGATTTTTACATACTACAGGACTCTAACTCTCTTCTAGGAAGCCATCTATCAGGTTTAGCGCTCGGAGTTTGATAGTTAAAATGTAAATTTCATGGAAACAAAGATATTAGGCACGTGGTTTTGAATCATACATTCGAGATTTAATTAAGCCCCCTAATTACATTGGCGAGGCCGAAAGTTGTCACAAAAAAGATTTAGACTGTTGAACGGATAGATTCAAGTATTTGTTTTTCCCGCCCGCTACACGTGCAACAATAACAGTTGGAGCACATAAGACAGTAATAGATTAGTGCCGTCGAAAGGTGAGATATATACGATTAAACTCCTTCAAAACTCCCTCTAGTTCTGTATTCCTAACGCCTTTCGCCGTGCGCCCTTGTGCCGGGTAAGATGGGTGAATGAAGATAAAGTGTATTGTATTTTAGGTTGTCCGTTTGGAATGTATAGAGCACTACCCGGTAACAAATTCCAGAACTGTATGTGTAACTGTCCTCTTTTAATATTTTTAAGGTTTTTTTAGGGGGTGATTATTCACACCAGACTATAGTACTTTCTTTTTAACCAATATACTCCCCCCCCTACATGCACGGTCGGACAAGGTTATCCTGATTCTTTATACCTCGTGGAAAAAATGACCAAATGTATCTTAAATCTGTCTCTTATACTTAATTAAATTGGCAATTTCACCTGATGATGATTTAATTACATTGAAACTGGTCGTATTAAATTTTATTTATTTTTTGTAAAAAGGCCAATTGTATGTGTGTGTATATATATATAATATATATATATATATATATAAAAAATATATATAATATATATATATATATATATATATATATATATATATATATATATATATATATAAAACATATACATATATATACATAAACATATATATATATATATATATATATGTTTATGTATATATTTAGAGTATTTTAAATCTTTCTGATCTTCTATTTATATCCCTTATTTTACGCACAAGATCTGGCCTACAATAGTAAGGCGGGGCCTGTAATACGTCTTTTAGATCCTCAGGGAAGTAAGTGACTTGCCTGTGATTTCCAGCCGTCCGTCTTGTACAGGAAGGGAAATAAATCAATCTGGGTGAACAAACGAGGGAGGTAAGCAGTGTTTACTCTTCAGCAGATTGGGAAGAAGGAGTTGGAATGAGGAGGAAGCGGAGGGAGAGGAAAAGGAAGAAGAGGAATGAAGGAATCGATGGTGGAAATAGGAAGAAGAAGTGTGGGAACAAAAGGAAGGGAACCAACCGTAGGAGTGCGGAAAAGAATCCAGTGGAGGAAGAGTTGGGATTTGCGCCGGCCGGTCGGTAGTATTTTGAGAAGCCGGTTCGGTTTGGACAGAGGTAGCGCAGTAGTGTGGGGCAGGCGGGCAGTGCGGGTTAAGGAGGTGGATGTGGGCCGCGTAAAATAAACTTTGCGTCCCTCTGCCAACAGTCTGCGTTCGCATATTCTGGGGTTTATCCATACGGGCCGAATCGGATCTAAATGCATCGGATTTTTTTTCGCCCTTCGAAAGTCAAGAGTTCCTTCCTAACCTTCTCTCCTCCTCGGTGTTTTTCTTACTTTGAACTCTCTTTCCCATGTTTCTCTCACCGCTGTCCTTTGACCATAAGGTTACCACAAGGTTATAAAAATGTGGGATGAAATATGATGAGCTTACTTCTCGACATTAGATTAAAAAAAACTTCATGTTGGTTCATCAACTCCACTAAGGGGAGTGAGGAATTTTCCGTTTCTCGTTTCTCGAAATTAAAACGTTCCTAATTTTTTCAAACAACTCAGCTCTTTAATTTTCAAACAAACATTGGCGTAGATCGCCCGTATTTGCATTTCTTAGTAGGCATTAATACGAACTTGCCGGAGTAAACATTCCTCTATTCAAGGAAGTGAAAGAAAGGGGAATGTAACCACTCTCCTTCAATGAATTTTAATCCCTGAATTCCTCCGCGTCCGTTCATAATTCGCCATCTCTGTCCTTCATTCATTTTGTCATCTTCGTATTTTTTCTTCGCCTTTCCGTTGTATCCAACCTATTCACGCCTTTCTACTCTTTCCCTCCATCATTTTATTTTAGCAGTGATTTTGAAAATGTATTTCTAACCTCATCGTAAAGAGCTCATAAATATAACAATAGAGAGGTCAAGCGTAGAACCGACAGATTTAAAATACAGAAAAAATACTATTTATTTTCAATATCGGTTGCCTAGCATATTATCATTATTTCAATTAAACTTCATATAATTTCCCTCCTCGTTAGCGATACCTCATCTCGTATGGATAGAAAGGTATATCGCAATTATAAATCCTATTACATATAAGTGTATTTATCAAAACGTAATTGATACGTATTATTTCACACATTTGTTATTAACAGGTACAAAGAGCAACTCACCCGGCCACACACCTTGGCGCTGGTTTTAAGGTTGTTATGCAGATGTAGAAGTATGATTGCTCTTTAACGTGAATTTATGCTCTTTTCGTTAACTGGTTTGTATAAATTAAAATTGTTAGTGTAGGTGAGGGAGTGATTTCATTTTTTATGACGAAATCCTGCAATATATAAAAAACAATTTAAATTTTTTTCTTATTTGCCAATTGTGAGTTAAAAAATGTTCTGAAAACAGAACGGATAGCTCAAGTCATCGCCGACGCGTATTTTTAGAGGTTGGCTGTGTTTTATCTGTCGGCAAACTTGCGAACTTTTTAACTACTAAGCATCTTCCTCTATAATTAGGCTTATACTTTCGGAGTGTTTTCTCAGTCTTCTCTTTATTTCTTAAAATTCTACCTGCCGTTTATTTACTAAATCATGTCTAATGGTGTAAATTTGCTTACTTCCTCCTCCTCTTGCAACTGTTTAACAGCTGCAAACTATTTGTCCGGCATTTCCAATTTGCCGATTAAATTTTCATATGACTACGATCAAATTTAGTCTTTCGAGACTCAGTCAATTTTTTCACTCTTCTTAATTCTAAGGTTTTATACTATAAAACGTTTTCCGAAAAACATTGCTTACTCTGCAAAGGTGATTATGCTTCATTCTCAAGACTCTCACTTCCATAGACGACTGAAGTTCTAGCATAAAATTATTAAAAGAGGGATGACATGTATGTGAAACGCTGTGATATAAAATAGGCAACGGTTAATTTAGATTAGTTAAGAAAATATTTTAAATGCAAAGCTAACTTGGAAGAATAGGGCGTTTGATTAATTATAAATTTAAAAATTTGAAATGTATGCCATTAAAAGAAGGCTATGAAGTAGTTTCGAGGTTGTTTTATCTAATTTACCTGAAATTCATTCGATAAATTATGTTCCATATTGAAGTCCTACATTCACGATTGTAAGGAACGCATGGGCAAAGTGACCCGAGAAATGATAAATGAATTACATATCGTTCGCGAAGGATAAAATACGACAGAATTGATGCAGGATAAGTGAGGTACTTCAATACGTGCGGAGAAAATAATATCCACTGCATTAATAATTCCACATTTAGGCACAACTCCAGGAGAGCTTAGTTATTACAAGGAAAAATAAAGCGCAAGTCACTATAGTACATTTTTGCCGAGGTGTTTACCATTCGAATTGAAAACATTGGCATTCTGAAGTGAATGAAAATCTAGAGTGATTTTCCGTTTCTTATAGCTAACTGCATAGTCTACGCAGTACAAACCCTTGAATGGGTAAAAACTTCTCTACGCGTGTTGAACTGGAAACTACTCAAGAGCGGGAGTTACGCTAGGCGGGGAAAAGTCTATTGAGAATCAGCGATTCTCATGATAAATAGTTCCGGCTTTCCCCACCAGAGAAGAATTGCGCAACGAAAGTCCAGAAGGCGGCACAGAATGTATGGTAGCCCGCTGTGTTCGATTATTTAACGCACGATTCGAGTACCCCATGGAGTAAATATACAACTCCATACCAAATCAATGATTTGACAGTGCAAGAACCTCGTAGAAAACAAAATAGTGGCTCAGGCAAAAGCAATTTTCCCGCAAAACTAAATGTGTGAATTTCATTCGTCTTTTGTTCAGAATTATCTATATTTTCTCTCATGTTACCATAATTTCTTTTCGGGTACATTGTCTTTGATTTGTAGGGACTTAAGCAAAATATTCCTTGTACCTTGCAAATAAATATTTATCGCATTGATCCTTGCGATGTTTTATCAGTGTTCGGCGATCCCTAGAAACACCTTCATGGACTTCTGCAATGCCTTATGCCAAATATTATCTCATTTGTTCACACCATTAACGTATACATTTAGCTTATTATATTTCGAATCCCCTTCTAAGAACTATTCACTATATTGCAGAATACAGGAATAAATGGGAGTAATAGGAGACTAATATGTACTCTGTGCATGTCTCTGGGCAATAAAATCCGTTCTTCCTGTGTCTAATATGTTGATACTATAAGTCACTAAAATATTTGATAGCTTAATCAATCTTAGCTGCTTTAATCAGGAGGATCCTCTCTAAATTCTTCCTCATCTCTCCAGTTATTTTCCTCCTTATATTACCATTTCCCGTAGGCAAATGATGTAAAATGATAACTCGGTCTCTTTACAACCCTGTGGAATCCCCATGATTGCCAACACCGGTCCAAATTTTCGTACTCGTTTATTTGGGAGTTTTCATCGAAAAGTAAAATGGTAGATTTTGACCGAATGGGTCTTTCGAGGAATATCACAGCACTTGCCAAAATAATATAAAAATGGGAGCAGGGAAACAATCCTGAGAGTGTAAATATATTGACAGCGATCTCAAGGGAATTGATGGCGTTTCAATCCCTTCGTGGGGGAATGCCAGTGCCACTCACGAAACAGTTTTTTCATGGACGCTACGAGTGGAGTACACCGTGATTTTATGTCTTCCAGGATTTCTATCGTTTACTTAATTTATCTTTTTGTTGTCTTCAACTTTCCCAACCTGTATATTTTCCATTAGTATTTCAAAAAATACACGCAATATTTCGAAAAATATTCAAGTAAAGAAAGCCCAGCTCTTTCATATTAAACTGCATACATCTTAAACTTGCCATTGCAAATAATTATGAATTTGTACATTTTTAAACGACGTTAAAAATATTCATATTCAGCTAGATACATGTTAGCAATAGTTTTATGCGCGAATATGCATTACTCATATCTAATACGATTGACCATGTCATTCCTTCGGATATTTTTATTTTTATAATATTATTTTAATATTATTATATTATTGTTATTATCAATGTTATTATTGTTATTTCTATTGCTTTATGCCCTTGTGATTATTATGGTGTTTGACGCAGGTTGGTAGGCTTACATTGAAGGCTTTTGAAATGTGGGCGTTGAGCAGAATAAAAAAGGTGTGAATGGCAAACAAACGAGAGAGTGCTGGATACGGTGGGCGAGGAGAGGGGTTTGTTGGGAGAAATCCTATGGAGGCAGGAAAAGTGAATTAAGGGCGTATTGATCGGCAGAAAGATACTGAAAACTGAGATAGAGGGGAGAATATTAGGAAAATTAGGAAAGGGCAAGAATAGAATAGGAATGCTGGGTGGAAAGAAGGGAGTAAGGAAACACCAATATGGAGATGAAGAGGGACATGTAGAGTAGGATGTCGGGTTGTGTTATTTTAAGAGAGACAAGGGTATTGCTGCTGTAGCCTGCGTCCATCGAAAAGCGTAGTCCTCGGAGATGAGGAGGGACTTGATGTGGTGACTGATTTTAGTTTGAGTTTGTGTTCGGAGAAATTATTTTGGGTGTGTCTAACCAAAATTACCTTTATCGGTAACACAATTATTGCGCAAATATAAAACCATGAGCGTAGTAATCGACCCAAAGGTCGGTTCCGTGGGTGATGACAGGGTTCACTCAGTACTAAGCCCAATGGCGTGTGAAATAAAAACATCAGGGTAAAGGTGCTCGCTACCTATCCATGCACCGGTTATGGTTTCTCAGAAAGATCTGGTATCAAAAATTTCACAACGTTTGGGTGGAGCTGAGAATGCCCAGAGAGGCTTGCCTGGGAATCAAACCAACGCCCTCCAGTCAGTAATATTCTTTCATGATTTTCATTAAAATGGAGGAATTTGAATTTCGTAAGGCCATAAATTTCCACACTTTGATGCATTCACCTCTAAAGAAATTTATCCAAAGTTGTCAAAAGTGAATGAGGAATCTGGTCCTTAAATGTCAACCGGTCAAAAGTCGGCAGCAGAGTTTAAACATAGTCCCATATCCCTTGAAGATGACCCACATGAAGGACGGCGAAAAATGCGTGTTGGACGACAGACGATTGAAGGTGAGTGAGTAGGTTAAGGCCGTGGGGATATCGGAAGAAAGGGTGCGAAACAACTTGCACAAAGAATCAGGGATGCGAAAGCTCTAACCTCCACCTAAATGAACTAAAGATTGGAAAAAAAATCGTATGAGGATTAGTAAAAATATTTAGGTTTTCTGTTGACTAAGCTTTAATATATCAGTCAGTTACAAGGTTGCAAGGTGCAAGCATAACTGAGTGTATTGGGAAGTCAAGACCATAGATTAGGGATGAGAAAAAATGTGGGAGAAACAATGATTTTCAGAAAAGAAGAAAGCTAACTTGAACGTTAAAATAAGATGGCAAAAACAAGAGAAGCTGGACCTATTTGCGTATCTTGGATATGTTTTGGACTAAATTGCCCAACTCAAACTCAATAAGAACATAAGGGGAAGAATTGCGTTGTGTGAATCAGATTTCGCTCGGAGGAGGGAACTAATGACAAATATGCTTGAGTAAGGATGTTATGAAATGTCTCGTAAAAACTTTGATGTTTCAGCTAGGGTATGTGCACTTATCTTAATATTTTACTTGGCTTTCCTATTACAAGAAAAGTGTGCAGCCTGTACTTTTTTCATTTATTCTCATATCCTAATTATTGCACTGAATTTTTGATGCGATCTGCAATGCTTGCAAACCTATGACTGGTTGCAAACCAAGAACATGACCTTGACTGGTGAACTGAAGCTTGTTCAACCTAACCTAACCTAACTTATTGAAATGAAATAATTGACTTTGTAATTCCACACACTTTATTTTAAAAACACGACCCAGGTTTTGACGTTGAACGTCATCATCAGGTGGTCCTCAACGACGACGACATGCCTCGTCGTTTTTTCAAGCGGCTTTATTTTTCAGAGGTCGCCTAGTTGGGCTTATGTTCTGTGTCACAATATTTAGTTCTTATATCTTCCTGGAGCACCACCAGCGTCGTTGTATTGCCCTAATTTTATTTATTTAATTATTTTTTCGTATTGTTTAGGAGTGTAACATAATTTGGTCTCCTATATTAGTCATAGGGGCTTATTTTATTTTATTTTGTTTGATGTATGTTATAGCCCCATTGGTGTTTCCTTTTAATTTATCAAAGTATGTTTTACACTTTGTCAGTAAGAAGTCTGAAAGTTTTTCTATGTTTGTTTTTTGGTATACCATCTCGTTCTTCCCAGGGGGGGAGACCAAAAGCCAGCCTCAGCGTCTTCCTTTCTGTACTATTTAATTTATCAATCAGGGATCTACTGACTAGTCCCATCCACGCAGGTGCTGCGTAGGTCAATACTGGTCTTATATAGTATATTAGTATTTTTATGTCTTGAGGGGTGGCGTTTTGTCTGAGTCTCGGTGCCAATTGTGACCTTATAGCGGCCGCCTTATCTCGTATTTGTTTAATAAGTATTTTGAAGTTCAGTCTATCATCTATGTCCACTCCTAAATATTTGATACTTTTACTCCATTCAATAGGTTGTTGTCCAATCCTGATACATTCGCAAGAAATTTTAGGTGACCTTGGGTGGGCAAAGAGTATTGCTTTGGTTTTTTTTGTGTTTATCTGCAATTTCTAATAGAAGCACGCTGGCTGTATATACCTTCTGATCAAAGGAGGGGGGTTGGTCAGACAGGGAGGTTGGAGGGGTAAACGGGTTACAATGTAGCTGGGAAGAAAAGGGAATTACATTTTTGACTTAGAAGAGTGGTAGGTAGTTGGAGTGGGGAGTGGGAGGGATACAAAATTTCGTTGGCAAGTTCATCTTTCCATGAATAATACACCGACTTTCATTTCTAAGCCAATTCTCGCCATGATTTTTTATCATTTTGTCCACATTTATCTGCATATCGGAAGGCGTAAGTGGCGATTGAAACCCATCTTACCACTCTTCCTGACTACTTCGCCACTGTTCCTTCGCGCTCTCTTCTAAGAGATCTGAAACAATTACAGGTTGCGGACAAGTCGTCTATTCCTGTACTCTACAAAATATACCTTAATACTCGAAATCCCACTGCATGGATAGCCTTTACTAAGTCTGCGTTGCACGGAAATTAGTTTTAAAATTTAGCACAAGCAAACAACAAAAAATAAACGACGGGACAAGCAAACAGGAACAGGTATCAGGTAGGGTGGTTGTTCATAACATACCTGTCCTATCGTCAGAGCGTTATGATCATTTAAACCCGCCAAATTTTGCAGTATGAGTTGACTCCACGGTAGCTTAAGTAGTTGAAACACTAGTCCGGATACCGAGGTTGGAAATATATCCCGATGCAGGAAAATGGTTTTTACGCTTTTAACTCATTTCACTGAACTTGTTTTCTCTTTATGATAGATTTTAATGTCTTATATGGTGAGTGTTTTAGCTCATATACGATATGACGCTCGGAAGGCTTGAAGATGGATTTACCAATTCCCACTCACATCGCTTAATGTCTCTTCTGGTTCAATATATAAGGTAATTCTCCACAGTTGGTTGTTAACAGTGAGCGGTTATTAAATTCAGCCACCTAAATATCAGAACTTAAAACAGGTATTGTGCGCATCCACGCGATGAGCATAGTTTGTGAATGCTAAGAACCTTCACTTTGATCATTCATACGAGCAGCCTGCATTCATCCCTCTCGGAGCGGTGTAATCACTTTTCGGAAGTCATTTTGGTTGCTGAGGGTCACGAGCTCGTTTCCTTGTCATGACACTGAGCATCCCAGCTAAAATCAATAAAAATAGTCTTCTAAGCAAAAAAACCATCACAGAAACACTGTAAATTAGCATCTATGAATTAATCCGAATGTCAAAGCAACGGTGTGCGGCGGACGGTGTTAGATCACCAGCCATTTATGGAAAAAGATTAACTAACTTTTGAATTCGGATGTGAATTTTTTATATCCACAAGTAAGCATATCCATATGCGCCCTTGAATTTTTGTCTAAGCCATTAAATTTTGGCCGTCAAGTAAATGTAATTGGGTGCTTGAGTTCGTTTTGTTACCATATCGAAACATGGATTTTATAATCAGCGTATGATACGAGAAAGGAGCGATCGCTTGACTCTTTCTGAGTCTCTTATTTCATCTCGTTAGTCGAATCTAGCAATAAAAATAAAGGTGAAACCAGAGTTGTCTGTTTCCTACAGTTAATATTTCATTAAAAATTTATTTTAATGAAAGTTTGTGGCATAAAAAACCTTTCGATATTGCAAATGCTTCCTAATTGGCGTCAAACACCGACTTGCGGTTCCAGTGGGTAGAAAAATCATTCTCCTCCGAATAGTTTTTCACCGATACGGTAAACAAAAATTGGTTCCAATTGGCGAGTTAAATAATCGAAAAGTAAATTGACAGCCCCATCCTAGTCCTGAGTCCGTGATTTTCACGCGCAGTTAAGGTATTTTTGTTTTTATAGGTTCTGAGCAAAAATCTCTTAGCTCGCTCGGGGCGGTGTTCTGGTCGATCACCCTACTCGTGGTTGCTTTTCTCAAAGAGGTCTTCCGTCACGACCCGTGCACGTTACTACGACATCAAACTCTCTCCAAAAGGTCAAAGTATCAGGTGCACCCTAGGGAACAGTTCTGAGGGCATAGGGTGGGTTAGCTCGGGGTTTCCGTGCACATTGTGTGACGGCCGCCGGATTGGAAGGGGGTGGGGGATAGGCTTCAAGTGGGGTGCGTGTGTATGTGTGTGCGTGCTCCAACCCCTCTGAGGGGTTAAGAGTCGCTGGCGGGGGTGGAGAAAGAAAGGGAGTGGGAAAAGTGGGCGCGCCGAGGGAGGGATCTGTGCGTGGATGGGGAGGAGGGAGGGGTTTTAGGGGACGAAGAGAGGGGAGGGATTTCTCTTTTATTTCTCGCTCACCGGATTTTTCTCCCCGTGTGCCGACCACCACCCTCACCCCCTTCTCTACATTCTCAGCAGTCGCGTAAATAATGGACGGGGTGTCGGATAAGGTGGGTGGAGTGGGGTCAGGGAGTATGCATGCGGGGATTGCGAGGGTTTGTGCTCTCCAGGGGCCCCGAACCCCCAAAGTCGTCCCCCTCCTGGTTTTTTCCGCCAGAGGAAACCTATGGAGTCGCGTCCCCTCCTCTCACTTCCTTACTCTTTTGGCTCTTCCCTCCTTCTTACCTTTATCCTCTTTCCTATCTCACCTCCATCTCCCCTAGATCTCTTGCTTTATCCTTCGCTTCCCTGTCTGCACAAGTGCAGCCAATCCCTGCGCGACAACTTGAAGAAAACTGGAAAAGCCTTCAACAAAGCCTCTCAAGGGCAGATCATAACGATGAAACAAAGGGTTAGTTTGATATTTGAGGGTTAAACTCACCGCTGTAAGTTTTGCTTCCCGAAAAAACAATACAGCTTAGGCAGAATGCTAGTGGGAATCTAAGCCAAAGTACTCGGCTGACTTCAAGGCTTTTCAGGAAAAGGATAAAAATATATATCTATTTCCAATTTCTGATATCTCTAGTTAAAAGTGTGTATTGGGCAGGATTGATGTTTTGTGATCTTACTTTTATTTCAAAATGATTACATTTTCTGCCAATATTACTCAGTTATCCACCGCATTGAATTCCATCAATTATGTTTCACCTGTATTAATCATAAATACGGCCCAGAGCCTGTTAGTTTTTGCACGCATATTTTCAAGTAAACCCATTTTTACACTGTTAACATCTTTTCTTTACACATCGGCTCAAGGAAACATGGTTGTAGCATTTAAACAATTGGCGTTCGATTGATCGCGTAGGTTAATAATTTTGTTTCTACTGACTCCCTTCTGCCGTCTTCGTGTACTAGTAGAATTACCAATGCCGAATATGTCGTAGGATAAGAGTACTTAAAAGGAAAGGCAGTTTTTGCAGCATCTTTTCTTCAGTGAGGTGGCTGGAAAGGCCTCTGACCGCAGTGAAAAGAGCATTTCAGAGATGGTGCCACGTTAAAACTGAGGAAGGCAACGGGGAACTACCTAAATTATTCATCCCACAGAAATATGACGGAATAAAATAAGAAAACCTGTCCTGGTGACTACGGAAGTGGACCAATCGAATGGGGTAGTGTCGTTTCTGGAAACAAAGGCTTGCGCGGTCGTCGCCACACTGAATATTTGCAAGGGCGAGTGGATGCCAGCAGAAGGAAGGCACAGAGGATGGCTGAGCCAGTTTTAATGATGAACCCGGAACTTTAGAATGATTTTGAGGGCAAGAACTTTGGAAAATTCCAAGCGAGAGTTTAAGGAAGGAAATATGGTTCGATTGAAAGATAAAGAGGATTATTGGAGCTACGGTAATATAAAGCGAAGAGTTAGCGTGAGGTAATATAATATTGAATAGAAACCCGGGATTTACGATTTTTTTTTAAATTAACCAGTATTTAATGCATTGTTGCGTGTTGTGTTAGGGCCCATTGTAAGCATATCCTAACCCTGCACATGAAAGCTAATAAATAAATGAATTTTATATGTTTTTAAATTGTTTATACATATTTATTCTGATTATCACGACATGGGTGAGTTTTGGAAATAATGTTTGAAAAACTATAGAAGAAAATTCATAATTTTGAATGCTGTTACAATATAATATAAATTGCGCATACTGAACACTTACGTTTAATAGCCTAACCCGTTAAATATTTGCAAAGAAAAAGCACCATACTTGGAACAAATTGGAATTTGTAATTGTTTAATGTATTTTCAATTGAGACGAAAAAAACCTATTTAAAGAAAAACGCCCGAGAAATATTAGAGCCAGTTTAAACATGAAAAATGTGCTATCGATAGATGAGTAATCAGCTCAAAATTAATTACTTTCTCTGGAAAATTGAAACTCCAACGAAACTTTCATTTATATTACGCAAGTTAAAGTAGTGTAAATAAAGGAAATAAGAAAGGACGAAACTGAAAGCTCTTAAAAAGGTTTTTGATCGAATATTTACACCCGTAAACATTGGCAATGGAACAAGAGAAATAATTTCAGGCGTACCCATCGTAGTAATTGCGGCGCGGATTACCTTGCATTAAAATCTTTGCTTCCAAAGGAAAAATTCCGAGGGAGATCATTACACCTTTAAGGTATTTGTTAAGGTAAATAGGTTAAATAGGGTAAATTTCCAATCGATGCGTACAGAGGTTTGCTTACTTTCAACAAACTAGAAACTATATTCCTGCGCCGAACCTCGTCCGTATTGGGACGAGGTTTCCGTTCGTTTGCCTACGGACGCGCACACGCAAATGAGCATTGGCGATTGCGTAAAGACGTACTCAAATGCGCAGAAAAGGTTGCAGAACGATCAATATAAAACGACGTTCCAACTTTACCCATGAAATAGGTTAACTTCGCTTGACCAATTCATGTACACGTAAAAGACGGAGCCAATTGCCAGCAAATTCAGAAACGTTTTATATAGTGCGACTTTTTCATTGCTATGGCACCAGCCTGCGCATTTCTCCATCCATATTGTCAACAAAGTCCTTAATTATTGCTTCATTAGTAGTATTTTGAGCATAAATGTGTTAAACGTCCTGGAATGCGACGAAGAGCAGATAGGTTTGTAAAATGTACTTATGAGCAAGGTAGCGCTGTCATGACGCTACTAGAAGAGCTAGGTTGGAAGGCACTAGTTGCCCGTAGGTTGGAATGTAGTTTAAATTTACTTCTTATATTTGTGGCAGGTCACTTATCCGAGGATGTTAAAGGTATATTACAGGCCCCGACTTACTATAATGAATCAGAGCACGCAGGTAAAATCAGGGAGATAGCTAGTAGAACGGATAGATATAAAACGTCGGTTTTTCCTCTAACAATTAGAGATTAAAGAAATTTACATAGGTGAGAATAATTAGTGTTGATAATGAGCATATTTTTGACACGAATATATATTTTTGATATCCTACATGATATATGCCAAGTGTATATGGCAGCGGCAGGATTATTAGTTTCCTGAAGTTAATAAAAATGCCTTTTTAGCCGAACTTTGGAATAGTAGCTCAGAGTTAAAACATTTTGTTCTTTGTTAAAATATCACATCCACGTTGATTGTAATGTTCCACCGTAATTCTGTAAAATTGTTAAATGCTGCTATATCTTGGCTCCGGCAATTAAATTACATCCGAATAACATCAAAACAATTAACTAATTCAAGAAAAAAATGCCCAGAATCAGGTTATATTCATATTTTTATAGCATTATATTTTGCATAATCATGTGTCCGCAAATATTATGTAACATTATTGCATGATTTAAGGTTAAGGAGCGATAGTTTCATGAAAAAACTTATGCATTATCATTATTGTATAAAAATGTGCATGAGGTAACTAAAAGTTTCTTCCATTTTTAATATTCCTCGTTTGGTGTTTTACACTAGCAGTCTAGTAGTCTTAAATTTTAACATAGTTATCAGGCACAAACAATTTCCTCATCAATAAAATACTCTATGAAGTTTCAATAAGATATACTTGATAGTGGTCCATGAGTCATATTTTCTGCTGGCTATAGCCGAAAAATAGTATATTTTTCTTATGCTTTTATACTATTTTCACTCTAAAACTTACATGTTCGCTGTTCGTAAACAATCTGACCTACGAACACCACTGATTTAGTTTCCAATATTTCCGATGAGGTTTCCTAAGAAAATAGAAAGGCCTCTAAAATCAAGAGGGAAGATAAATCTCTGGAGTAGATGATCTCGTATGAAACAGCGCCGGAATGTGACAAAGATGAGAACTATATGGAAGGGTAGGTCTGTATGGAAGAAATAGAAAAATAGTTTATGTTTCCTGTTATGTCCTAAATATTAGGCTCCTTCAACTATGCTTATCCCAAAAACGAACGATGTAATTGTTATACATTCCTAGTAAAATTTAAAGTAACATTGATGCTGTGAATTTTTTCATATAAATAATATAAAATTATGTTTCTATTTGTTCAAAAGTAAAAAAACGATTGTGAAAGACAATTGATTGAGTTTTTGAGCGTACATATTTCATACTACTTGTTTATTAAGTTGAGCATGCGAAGAGATTTAAAGGGACACATTTTCTTCTTCAAATATCATATTAACAATTATAACCTTACAATTAAGATAAACGAACAGCTTTGTCTCTATTTTTTTCACTTGTGACGACATCGGACGCTTATTTCTCTTCATTAATGGTTAATTTTACTCGTCAAGTATAATTTTTTATTGATAAGCTAGTAAATAAGTTTTTAGGAATTTAGCCACAGTACCTTGATTTCTTAAATATTTATTATCTTCGGCGTAGTTTTATGGAATTTGCGTTGAAAGACGAAAGACCTGATAATGACATTCAACGTCGAAACTTGGGTCGTATTTTTAAATTAAGTGGGTCAAATTACAAACTCAATAATTTCATTTCATTTCAATACCTATTTTCCATTTAATAGGAAAAAAATATCGGAAACATCGTCTGAGAGTCCCTATCAATAAAATTGATAACATTTAAATAACTCTAAGAAGGTCAGCATCAATTATATAAAAAGCACGCCATTAAACACATGTTTAGGGGACTGTTACATAACTTCATTTGGTTTAACAAAACTAAAGATAGTTTACCTATACGTAATCGCAAACACATATAGAAATGCATTTAGCTTCGGATTATTAGGAGAAAAATGTCCTGGCTTGGATTTTCTTGTCGGAAAAAACTACTGCGATATTTTATCCTAACCTGTACCAAATTCCAATTTAAATAGAAAATACTGAAAGGCATATATGGTATATTCAGAAATTTCAACCTATGTTACATATTTCCAGTGCCTATAAATTCTCGGAATAGCTCTTGACGTGGCAGACTTAATTTACCTCGGCGGGAATCGGAGCAATAGAGAACGGGGATAGTGGGCTATATTGGAGGCAGGAGTATGTATGTATATAGTATTGAGGGAAATGCGGGATTGGAAAGCTCGGAAAGGCTGGACGTCGGGAACCATTGGAGGCGTGCCGTCCGGAGTCCCAGTCTCTCGATCAATCACGGATCAATCAGCTCTCGAATCCACTCATCCGACCACACTATGGGATAGAGATAATTAATTTTGAATCGGAAGCTGCGGCTATATTAGCGCCATCTGGCGGCGGCAGAGGGGATAGCGCAAAACGCTTAATGCGATGAGATAGAGAATCGCGATGCAATTGAAGAAAGATTAATTTTTATATTTATTTTATTTATATGAAGATCGAGGAACTACTAGGAACTTCATTTTATCAATATCGGCTTCGTGCGAAATGCAAAATCAAACGAATGACTTCCCAAACACTAATGATACGGAACGCTTTTGAAAAGTCCAGTCCAAGGATAGCCCCCAATGATCATATGGAATGAAATGCATTCCAAAAGACAAGCGGCAATGAAGAGATAAATGAAGATTAAACCAGTGAAATTGGAAATATCTTGGTTTCCAACAAGAGGACGGAATTTCGTAATGAAACTAGCTGGATATTAAACCCTTGAAACAGTATATATTCACGGAAACAAACAGAGCAAAAACTCCTATGTATTTTCAAATTTCGTTTATTTTATGTTTAATTCCATGAGAACCGTGTGCTTCTGATGTTTTGAAATTAGGAAACCTAAATGTGTGCGCATACTCCGCCGGTATATTAAGGACTTTGGTCCAATTTCCGATTTTAGGGGCTTCAAGATATTATGGAGCCATGAACTTTATGTCGCACACTTTTAGTTTTAACGAATTTATCAACACGTGGTTGTTGTATGAACGTTTCATTTTGCGCACGTGGCGAACGGTGAATCGTACGTGGATATATTTATAAAAAATACAATGATTATGAATTTTTATATACGTATACGTACATATATTTCGTTTAAGGACTTTTTTTCTTTCGGTAAACAGTGATTATATTACACTATGATGTAAAAACAACATCCATTGTTTGAACTGTAGTAACTGACTTACGTCACGATTACTTCTGCTTGATTTTAAATATTTACTTTTGTTTTCCACTTTTATGTTTTCGGAGTTAACAATTAACCACTTACAAGATGGTTCAAGAAAGTTCTCCGTTCCGGAAGGTAGGTTGCATATAACGTTGAAACTAGACTATGTTAGCTCATGTATTTCTATAACACATAAAATGAGCCAGACATATTTCTTTCATTTCAGGTTCAAGAGCCATTATTTAGATCCCCAGCGAGTTTTACCCATAATAGACAATGTCTTAATTCGAAATTGTAGTCATATTACATTTGGACTACCAAATTTACACGTTTAAGTATTGCTTTTTTTTAAGTTGACGGATTTAAAATAACGATAACTCTAAGTATGACTTATAAACTATTATTGACTAGCGAGAGATTTTCATATTTGTTACAATTTATGCATTAAATTGCCTTTAAATAATTGCACATCATGCAGAGATTTCATAATTAGCTCTTTCAAAAGAATAACTTAATTATTGCATAAGTCATGCAACAGCTATGTAATATTTTTATTTCCATTTTGGATTTTAATATCGAAATATGGTTTAGTGTATTACAATCAAAATAAAGCAAAACCATTTAGTCCTGGAGCAATCTTTCAAGTGGGTGTGAGCATAGCGAGAAAAACCATAGATTGCGAGAAGTTGGGAAAGTCGGTAGGTAAACTTTATCGAGCAGTTCGCCCCTGTAAACAATCAGTGAAAAGGTTGCCATAATTCGTTTAAGTACAGCGGTAGGTAGCACGGGTATACTCTGAAACCCTATTTCTTTCATCTGCCATCCCTCCCATTCCTTCTGCCCCATCCTTTCAATTTATACGCTGCGATAACTTTCCCCGTCTCCTTTCATGCCCACCGCGACTTATTCCGCAATAAAATGAGTTCTTCAGAGCCCTAACGCGGTCCGCCCTCCTTACATCCCTTTCCCTTGTTACACTTCGTTCGAGGTCGCCCCCGTACTCCCTGAATCTTTAATCGAGCATATAGTTTTCTCGATATTTTTTAAGCGCACGTGCTCCCTTCAAAGCTTGCCAACCCTTGGGAGATGCATGTCGGTGACTTAGCGGGAGGGAGTTGGGAAGAGTCCTGATACGGGGTCTCGCTGTGCCGAATCGCGGGGGTGCGCTTTGGCGGCCCCTTGCGATCCTCCCGGGGCTGAAGAAATTCTTCCGGACGTATTTAGGAATGGATATAAAATGAGAGGTTTTATTATTCTGGGGTGGGGGAAGGAGCCGGGGAAGGGAGGGAGGCGTGGCTTGGCGTGGGACGGGGACGGTATTGGTGGGATGGACGAGGAGGGAAGACACGGCTTGGAGCAACAGACATAATTTGCGGGCGGTTGTAAAGATGGAAAACAAGGGCTATGCTGAGCGAGGGAGACAGGACAAAGTGGAAAAACCTTAAGAAAGTGAGTGCAAAGGGATCTCCGGAGAAAATGTCGGGAAAATTAAAGAGAAAGATACAGCCACATTCGCAATTAACAATAAATGCAACCAACCTAGAATAGTGAAGACAAATGAAGATCTACGAGTCATCTATGAGCACTACATAGCTGCTTAACCTATAAGCATTCATAGAACGTGTTATCTCTTCGGCTGGTTTTCTTTTTTTTTGGAGGGTAATGATTGAAGAAATATTCTTTGCTTTCTATTCCCCACAAAATTAAAACTAAGCATTTTTACCCTCAACCTTTTAAGACATACGCATTAAAGGCAGCGTGAAACATTGAGATATAGAATTATTTAAAAAAAATGTTACCTCGGATATGATATATATTTCAGTTTTAACGGTTACTCGTTAAGTGTCCTAGTGTATGATTACGATACCTTGAATAGTGATTATTTTTAATTTCAGCACCCACTTTACAAGTGAGTGTCGAACTGCTAAAAATTAATATTTTTCACATGAGAAAATTTATTTTTTAGGTTGTAGTTAGCTAATGTAACCAAATCCGAATAATTCTATGATGTATTAACGTGTGAATTAATTTTAAAAGCTTCTTGGTTATTTACTATCAACTAAAACGGAGAGGTGGATAAGCGCTGAAGTTTCATGCTCGATTGGATAAGAGATAAATTTCCTTGGCAAAGTCCAAATAAAGGAGAAAGTAAGTGGAGGACATTTCAGAGGAGGAGGGATGTTAGCGAATGTAATATAAGAAAAGGTTTTTGGAAATAGGAAAATAGTAAGAAAAGACTGATAATTTAGGGAAAAATGAAGTGAGATGGAAAGTTGTTTGAAGAGAAGAAGTAAATAATACATGGGCTACCAAGAAAGAGCCTACTCGATGCGAAATACGTTACCAGTTGCTATTATTTCAATATCTAAGAATAAAATAGCTATCTAAGGCAGTTTTTGAACTGCCTTAGATAGCTATTTTTATCACACGATTAATGACGGTTGTTCAAGCGTGATTACCCACGACATATTATGGCAACCTTTTCACTGATTGTTTATAGGGGCGAACTGCTCGATAAAGTTTACCCACCGACTTTCCCAACTTCTCGCAATCTATAGTTTTTTCTCGCTATACTCACACCCACTTGAAAGATTGCTCCAGGACTAAATGGTTTTGCTTTATTTTGATTGTAATGCATTAAACCAAAATGGAAATCAAAACATTATTTATAGCTATTGCATGACTTATGCAATAGTTAAGTTATTCTTTTGAACGAGCTAATTATGAAATCCCCGCATGATGTGCAATTATTTAAAGGCCATATAATGCCTAAATTGTAACAAATATGGAAATCTCTCGCTATTCAATACATAGTTTATAAGTTATACTTAGAGTTATCGTTATTTTAAATCCGTCAACTTAAAAGCAATACTTACACGTGTAAATTTGGTAGTCCAAATGTGATATGGCTATAATTTCGAATTAAGACATTGTCTATTATGGGTAAAACTCACAGGGGATCTAAATAATGACTCTTGAACTTGGTGTGAAACAAATATGTCCGTCTCATTTTATGTGTTATAGAAAGACATGAGCTAACATAGTCTAGTATCAACGTTATATGCAACCTACCTTCCGGAACGGAGAACTTTCTTGAACCATCTTGAAAGTGGTTAATTGTTAACTCCGAAAACAAAAAAGAGGAAGGGAAAAGTAAATATTTTTGATCAAGTACGAGTTATCGTGATATAAGTCAGTTACTACCAAATTCCAAAGAAACTGCGGGAGATGCCGCAACAGTAACTTTTAACGGAGTCATCCGCTAATGTGCATTTTAATGCAACAATTTCAGAGCGTAAAAATCATTCGCCTTGACTGGGACTCGAACCCAGATCCCTCAATATCCGGTCGAGTGCTTAAGCCACTTAAGCTACCGAGGCGTCCTCTTAAACTCTGAAATTTTGGGGCTTTTAAAGGAACTAGATGTTATGACGAAATACCGTACATACAATGCACAGCGCACGACTACGAATGCATGTGACATTGTATGTACGGTATTTCGTCATAACATCTAGTTCCTTTAAAAGCCCCAAAATTTCAGAGTTTAAGAGGACGCCTCGGTAGCTTAAGTGGCTTAAGCACTCGACCGGATATTGAGGGATCTGGGTTCGAGTCCCAGTCAAGGCGAATGATTTTTACGCTCTGAAATTGTTGCATTAAAATGCACATTAGCGGATGACTCCGTTAAAAGTTACTGTTGCGGCATCTCCCGCAGTTTCTTTGGAATTTGTCAAAGGGAAAACACCATACGTGTTTAAAGTTGGCTTTTAACCTCGTGGACAGTGGCGCCTCGCGCACGACTACGAATGCATGTGACATTGTATGTACGGTATTTCGTCATAACATCTAGTTCCTTTAAAAGCCCCAAAATTTCAGAGTTTAAGAGGACGCCTCGGTAGCTTAAGTGGCTAAAGCACTCGACCGGATATTGAGGGATCTGGGTTCGAGTCCCAGTCAAGGCGAATGATTTTTACGCTCTGAAATTGTTGCATTCAGTTACTACCGTTCATACAATGGATGTTGTTTGCACATCATAGTGTAATATAATCACTGTTAACCGAAAACAAAAGAAGTGCTTCAACGCAAAAGCGAGTTAGCGTCACAAAAGGAATGACTAAAATTCTAACGATAGTGATTAAGCTTTAGTCCCCAGTCAATATTGTTATATTTTGCGCAAAATCTCTTGGCTGAAGGCTGGAGTCACGATTTAAGACCATAACGGACAGCTTTCTACAGGATATGTCCAATCCATACGTCAGGGATATTCACCTTGCAGAAACCATGGTATCTGGCTCGCGAGGTGGATGGGAAAGAAATAAGGGGTTAATAAATGGGTCAGTTGGAAGCATACAGAAAAGCAGATGTGAAAGATTCACATCTAACTTAAATGGTCGAAAGGTAAATGATATGGTTTGGATACACCGTAAGAATTGAAACATAAACGAAGAGAAATTGGATGGGAAAAACTCACCGGGTATACTCGAGAGGATATATGCAGACTTTGAAGAGGTAAGGGAGAAACAAAACCTACCCGCGAGATAAATGGCACTGCATATGGAAGAGTGTTTAGTTGTAATGAAGTTGACAATAGAATTTTAGTGTCACTAGGGTGTGTGGTAGGGAGCAAATATACAGCACACTAATTTTTACTCGAATATGACCCAACTACAGTCGGACAATGCTATTCTGCTCGTTTATCGATGAGTGAAAATGACATCTTAAAACTATCTGTTTCACACTTATCTATGGCACTCGTGTATACCTATTACTTAACAAATGTATCCTTAGTTTATTGGTAAAAACTAACGAAATATTAGAAATAATACGAATACAAGTAATTCTGCGAATGTAAGTATTAATGCGAATATTCATAATTGTACGAATATTAATTTTTTTTCTTTCTTATTAGGTAATCTACCAGGTAAGGTAGGTTTTTGGATGGACGAAAATACTAATTAAACAATTAGTGACCACAGCAAAACACAACATCCCAATCTACATCAGGCCCCTCTTCATCTCTGAGTACTTTCCTACATCCCGTCCAACATCCCTATCCTGTTCCTTCCCTTTCCTCGTTTGCCTAACATTCTCCCCTCAATTACAGCCTTCAACATCCCGCTGCCGGCCAATACCCCCTTCAGCCACTTTTCCTGCCTCCATAGGATTGCTCCCAAAAAACCCCTCTCTTCACCCACCATACCAAGTACTTCCTCGTTTGTTTTCTTCTCAGTCCATTTCACCTTCTCCATTCTTCTCATCACCCACATTTCCAAAGCCTCCAGTCTACGTCTATCCTCCTGCTTCAGTGACCACGTTTACGCTCCGTACATAGCCACGCTCAATATCAAAGTTTTTGCGAGTCTTTTCTTAACATCCTTACTCAACGTCCCCGTCATCAACTCCCTCCTCCTTGTAAAAGCCTCTTCGACTAGCGCAATTCTTCTCCTTACGTCCCTTCTACTTTGACCGTGTTGGTCCAAAACACTACCGAGTTACGTAAACTGTTCTACCTGCTCTAGTTTTTGCCCTCCTACTTTAATATTAAGCTTAGCCTTTTTCTTTCTAGAAAATCGCATAACCTTTATTTTTTTAATATTGATTCTCATCCCATACCTGTCGCACTGAATTTCCAATTCACTCAGCAATGCTTGCAGCCCCTTGGCTGACTGACAAACTAAAGCTTGGTCATCAGCAAACCTAACTGATTTTACGAATTCCCCGCCCACTTTCATTCCTACCTCCGGTTCTTCCCATGCCTCTTTGATCATTTCCTCTGCATACAGGTTGAACAGCAAGGGTGATAATGGGCAACCCAGCCTTACACCTCTTCCTAACACTGCCCAACCGGACTCCCCGTTCCCCACTCGCACCTGAGCAGTCTGAGACATGTACAGGTTGCGAATTAGCCTCCTTTCCCAACAATCTATTCCTATTTCTGCAGAATACTCATTAGTTTTTCCGAATTCACTCTATCAAACGCTTTTTTGAAATCTACGTAACAGGCAAATACCTCCTGGTTGTGTTCTATATTCCTCTCGATTAATAATCTCATTACTACAATGGCATCACGCGTACCTCTCCCCTTCCTAACCCAAACTGATTATCCCTAAAGTAACCATTTGCCCCAATCTTTCATCTTTTGTTTATGATCCTAAGAACAACTCTAGCTGCGTGGCATATCGACCTTATCGTCCTGCAGACGTCACATGATGTAGCCTATGCCTTTTTCGGAATAGGAATTATAACTGATCTCACAAAGTCTTCTGGCCAGAGTCCTTCCTCATTAATACTACGGATCAGCCCATATAACCTCTTCATCCCACATTTCCCTAAACATTTCAATAGTTCCCCGGGAGTGTTATCCACCCGCACGGCCTTATTTAGTTTCATCTCCCTTAATGCCCTTTCTATCTCATTGTCTAGTATGCCTGAACCTAAGCTGTCTTCTTCTACGTCATATTCTTTTTCAATGTCTAAGTTTGTTGGTCTATGTCCTTTATTATACAGTTCTTCTATATACTCCTTCCATCTCTCTTGGATCTTACCTGTGTCAACTATTACCTTATCCGCCTTATCTTTAACTGCTACCGTTGATCTCCCTTTCTTACTTCCCGATAAAGATTTAACTATGCTGTACAGCGCACCGATTTCGCCCCTCCTCTGCTAACTTTTAATATCTTCGCACTGCGTCTTCCAACATGCTTCTTTTGCTTTATTTGTTGCCCGCCTCAATTTATTGTTCGATTCTTTGTACTTCATTTTGCCTGTTTATTTACATTCTTCCATTTTCGCCGCTCATCCATCTTTGTAATCATTTCTTCCGTGATCCATGGTTTCCTAGCTCTTTTAGCGTTAACGGTTCCAATAGTGACTTTTGCGGCTTTAGACAACCCTTTCTTGAAACTTTCCCATTTTTCTCCGGTAGTACTTAACTCTTTACCATCCTCCATGATTCCCTCTACCGCCTGTTTGTATTCCTTCCTTTTCAAGCCATTTAATGCTTCTACATTCCATTTTCTAACTCGCCGCCCCTGCCTTATCTTTTTGAATCGGAAGCAAATTTCATAGCAACTAAATTATGGTAAGAGTCCGAATCCACTCCAGGGAATCTGTGCGAATTTATCACACTCTTTTTAAACCTGTTTCTTACCAGGATTTAATCTAACTGATACCTTTCTGAGTCACCTGGCATTTTCCATGTATACCTGCGTCTTTTGCGGTGTATAAACCAAGTGTTGGTGATGACTAACCCCTGTCTCCTGCAGAACTCAACTGCTTTCTCCCCGCGGTCATTCCTCGTGCCTAAACCGTAGTCCCCCACCTCGTCACCGTCTTTTCCCTCGCCTTCCGTCGCCCTTCAAATCCCCCATCACAAGCAAATGTTTCCCTGCCGTAACACAGGCGATTATATCCTCTAACTGATCGTATATCCCATCTTCCCCTACTTCCCTATGGTTGCTCGGTGGCATGTATACCTTAATAATAACCAATTTCGTCGGTTCTGCTTTTATCTCTATTAGTAATAATATATCCGATACCGGCTCTATGTTGACTACGCTTCATCCTACCTTTTTATTTAATACTATGGCAACTCCTCGTTGGCTCTCGCTCCTGCTGCTGTATATTATTCCATACTTACCACTCCAGTAATCCCCGCTATCTTTCCATCTCACCTCACATAGACCTAAAATATCTATATTTCCCCTTTCCATCTCTTGCGGAACATTCTCCAATTTCCCTGTCCTCATCATTGTCCTAACATTCCACGTTCCTATTCTAACTATTTTGGTCTTCTTCTCATGTGCCTTCTGTCTTGCTGCTGCCGGTTTTCCCTTGCAAGGGTTTCGTGGGATGACGACCGCGGATGCCTTGCTTCCCCTGCTGCCGGGCACGGCGCACGGCCGATTGGGCCGAGCCCCGTAGTTGCCAGGACTCAAAATATCTCTATTGTCCATCATATTTTTTCTAGGGAATGGTAATTGAGTTGGTTTCCCGTTGCCTCAATAGGCTTTTTAACGTGACACCATCACTTAATGGCCGCCCCACTGGGGTCAGACGCCATTGCAGCCGCCTCACTGAGGAACAGACGCTGCGTGGACTACCTTTCGTCTGGCTCCTAACCTTCGACCTATCTGGTATGGGTGACCCTACCAGGAGCAATTATTATTTCTCCCGCCAGCACAGCTCTAGGGGTCATCGGAACGCACAAGCCCTTCCACCACATCAAGGTTGTAGTCCGGGGAAGGCATTGCAATTTATGAAGACAAAATATATATGGCATGTGCACTACTATCCTCCTGATTTCTAATTGAAATGTAATGATTCTTTTATTCCTTCATAATGTATATTTTTAAATTAACTAATTCAATTCAGAGCTAAATACCTACTTCCAACTTTGTAATTAAATGAGAAAAGATTATTTTTTAAATATAATCCCCAATCAACCTTGATAAAATACAAATTTATTCATTATTTTGTGGTTTTAAGGGATATTTTTTCCGAAATTTCGTGACGAATTGGAGATTTACAACTGGAGATATACAACTGATAGCAAATACACTTTTCCTTTTTCGTTCTATCGCTTTTTTCAGTCCTTGACTACAATAAAAAAATTTTGTTTAGAGTATTCATTGATACCAAGGCAATTTATTTTTTCTGTGACAAACTTGCATTTAAAAAATCTTCTGAGCTTTTAATGATTAAGTAATAAATAGCGAAACTGCCGTTAAATTTTATTAAAATGTTAATTTTCAAATCTATGGCAAGAGAGATTATTAAAATAAATTTTTGAATGAACTTAAACGTTTTACTTTATGGTAAATCCGAATTTCTTCTGTGCATCATTCACTCCATGATTTAAAATATTTGAACATTTGATAAGTGTTTGGTTTCATTAGTGACTAAATGGTCCGTGTTACGAGCTGCGGTGGTAATATTATTGGAGCCAGTAAATCCTTTTAGTGCTAAAACTGAATTTAGCGGTAGAGTAATATAAACAAAAAATAAATAAAGAGCAACGCCATTTAAATCAGATCGAAGCAGTAATTAACGAAAAGGATATGTTTATTGAGTCGGATTCACGATGCCTTTTATGTAGCACTTCGAAAAATTTGCATAAATAGGTCACCAAACTATGGGATTGTACAATTAAAGTTGGTGATGTCAAAGTAATGCAAATGACTCGTCACGAGTGAGCAGAAAGGATCGGAGTACATTCACTTTAAACCCGCTCAAGTTGTTATGTCGACAAGCTGATAAGGGCAAAACATTGGCTTTGAATTTTCATCTTGGTCGGAGTTATTGTCGTTGAGCGCAGTTGTTCCCAAGGAGGAAAAGGGGAGCACGTCTTAATTGGGTGAAAGATGAAGTCTTGGAGATCCGGGGGTTGCGGGGGGGGGGGGTTGGGATGCGGGGAAGAAGAGAGGGAGGGTTGAAAAGCGCAAAGGGGGATTGGAGGGGTTGGTTTGGTGAGTGAAGGGGCTGGGAAGGGCGGAGGATCTTAGTTTAAAGAGAGAATATGCGAATATGGAACCAATCTATCTAAATTAGGGAGCCGGCAAGGGAAAAATGGGATGGGGAGGCATTTTTCGTAGACCTAAAGGGAGTTATTAAAGCAGAGCAAATTGCTTTCCTTTAAGAGGGTGTAGGGAGACGTTGAGTCAAATACGACGGTAATGAAGTTTGAATGGGCCTTCGGAATCTGCAACGCAAATTGACGGCAAAAAGGCTTACACATTTTTCAAGTTTAATTTCTCATTCTCTCCGTAATTTGTTGCATCCTTTGTAGTTTATGATAATTATTGAAGAAAATATTTGGACGCTGGAGCAATCAGGTCATTTTTCATAAAGAGCGTGTTCAAACGAGTTGATCCATAGTGAAATTCAAAATTATTGAAGCACAAGATCTGTAAAACGAGAGATTTAAATTCGCCGGGTTATTAAGTGGAGTATATAAAGGCGCTAAAAATTTACATGGTATATTAATTCGACCTCCAAATTACATTTATGTTTGAGTTTCTTAAATTGACTTGCAAAATTTGGATATGTTTCCTTGTCTGGATTTATGCAAATAATTATGGATATTCTTTTTTGGAGACCATTGTTTTCTCCGTTTCACATTAGGAAATAAATCTACCAAGCGGTATCAATTCATAGCATATTGCAAGAAAGTTTGAATTTACGAAAGTTAGAAGTAATTTTCGTTACATGACAAGATAATACAATTTAATGGTATTAGAGATAAGGAGAGAGCACTTTGACAAAGCGATAACGACATAAATGAAACTTATTAAAGAAACTTATAAATATTTAAAGAATAATGAGGAAAAACCTTTTCATGGAAAAATCATGTTAAGACATAAAAATAGCTACGTTATCGGAATTAGAGTTCATCAAAAGATTGGAATAGTTTAAAATTCATTGTAAAAATTAGAAGTAGATGCGTTATTGGGGTTGGTTACACAACATTTTCGAGTAATTGGGACACTTCTCCAAAGGCCATACTATCGGAAATAACGGAGTTTCACCAACATGTCATTTATACCTTATTTCGATCGAATTGTGTATATTTCTTCGAAGTACACTGACAAATATTGATACTTGAAAAATCTTTACTAATTTATGTTAATAGAAATCGAAAGCGCGATATTTTATGCGGTCTCAAATGGAGAGGAGTACCGTCAGAGTAATTGGAGATTATGCAGTAAAAATGCGTCTTTCCTTAAGCTTAAGCTTCTACTATGTATGCTAGTATAATATTGCTATAAAAATGTTAACGTATCAGCTCCTATTTGCCATTTTGAAATGATACGAACTAATATCTTGTTAAAAAAAACACAAATTTGCATTTATTTTAAAATTTCTCCTCAAAATTAGTTCAAAATAAATTAAATGCACTTTTAAGAATTTAATAAGAACCTCAGAATATTCAACATCTTTATCTTCACATTGTATCTGTTTAGGAAATGCGTATGAACGAGTGTTATATTAAGTTTTTTGGTTGTAACTAATATATGATTGAATTAGATTGATACATCGTAGGCTGACTGAAAATCGGCTGAATCTGAATCCCAAAAAGACCAAGTCGATAATCTTTGGAAGCACCGCCAATGTACATATGCTGCTCGCGAGTGATCTCCCTAAAATAAGTGTTTTAAATATTCAAATTGACTTCTCAAATACAGTAAAAAACCTAGGAGTTTATCTAAGCAGCACCTTGACCTGGCGCGAGCAAGTAAATGCAATTTTTCTAACAAAGTTCACAAAACTCTTTACACAATGAAGCATTTCAGACACCTAATCCCTATAACGTTACGCCAGAAGCTTGTTCAAACGTTAGTATTACCACATCTCGACTATTGCTCAGTTGTCTACGCTGATGTGAATAAGGAGCTAAGTACAAAATTACAAAGGCTCCAAAATTCTTGTCTGCGATTCATCTTTAATATGCGTTTTAATGAACGTGTAACTCCTTACTATAAAATGTTGAATTGGCTAAAACTCGAACATAGGAGAATGCTTCAAAAGGCCTCGCAATTATTTAAAGTCCTGAATTCTAAAACCCCTTCATATTTATATGAAAATTTTATATTCAATTCACCTACACCAAAGAGATCAACCCGCATTACAAAAACATTCCATCTTCCCAAATACCACACGGCTATATATGAAAAGTCATTCAGTATTTCATCCTGTAAACTATGGAACTGCTTGTCTAATAAAGTAAAATTATCCAGGAACACATCCCAATTCCACAGGAACATGAATATCCACACTACCAAAATGACCTTATCAATGTTCTATCAGGCTAAATATTTAACTATTGTTCTTTGTACTTGTATGTATGTATTGAACTATATGTTTCGTTCAAATCATGTTAAATTTTTTTTTGTGACTGGTTTAATTACCTTATTCTATGCATTATGTAAACCTGTTTCACTCCATAGGTTTCAAAACCTCATGTAACATGTATTCTGCTCCAAGGGACTTTGCTCCCAGAGCAATAAAAATTGTTTATTATAAAAATTGTTTATCATTATTATTATTATCGTATAGTCACGATTGAACGCCTATAAGCAGGAAATAAAGAGGAGCTCTCCATATCGTGAATAAACGCAATGTATAAACACAGTGAAGGTCACATTGTTATTGAATAACCTAGTTTAAAAGCGTTTACTATATGTAATATTGCATTCTTTGCTTAAATATTTAATGTATAAATAAATTATTAGATTACGCCGTTGACACAGGAGAAATAAACGTGGAGAGACATAAAATTGGTATGGCAGCTAAGGTGAGAATTTGAGGGACATTGGGTATTGAACCCAAGCATACCCAAAAACAACGGTATGAAACGTCAATGATGGCTATTTGTGCATCTCAAAGATAAAGTGGTACGAAATTCCATTAACCACCAATTACTTAAATGGCTGGCCATTCAATACCCCCCGCCAGCGTGAAATGTAGATACAGATGAAAATGATAGAAACCATTAGATTCGGGAAGGACAGAAGATTTTTAATCAGTGGTAAATGCGCAATAGTATATGCATAATATAAAATAACCTCCGATGTGATAGTTAACAGAGGGGCCATAAATCGCCCGAACACCAGAGAAGTCAATGAGACGTAGGGTGTTAAAAAAATATTACATAATCATTAATTAAATTGATTTCATAAGATTAAACAAAATAAAAAGGATAAAATGAAAACTAAACCTACAGTTTATACGTAAAATGTAACATGCAAAGCGACGTGGGTTACAATGTGTTTGATAGAGGAAAAGGTTGTAGAAAAAGTTTCATCATAATTTATTTACATTAATAAACAGTTGCATGTCATAAAAGGTTTATCTTTTCTGCTTGTGATCGTTAAAAGTCGCGGACAAACTTTAAAATAATAAATAAGAAAGAAGGAAGAGAATAAGACTATAAAAGAGGAAGGTATTAAGAAACTAGAAAGGTCGTGGTGCGTGGAGCAAAGTGAGTCACTAAAGAGAGAGGAGTAGGAAGGAAGTAATCAGGAAAATAACCCAAGCAGGAAAGACTTCCTCTTAGAAGAAACAGCCTCAAACCTCAAATTGCAATATCCTGGTTCCTTAATAAAACAAGGCCAATAGGAAAAAATTTGTATCGTCTCTTTTTCTGGTGGCTTACTTGCGAGATGATATTTGAAGTAGAAACAAAGGCTCTTAAGATACCAGAGACTTAAAGCTACACGCTTTATAACAATAGTTAGGTGCGATATCTAAAATAAACTTTTTAATTTATTTTAGATGTTTCACGTAACTTTATTGGCCTTGATATTTCGATGATAGTTCGTCAATTTTTTATTAACATGTACGATATTTAGTCGTGGAGATATCATTTGGTGTTGGGTATATTTGTACTGTGGAAATTTCTGAAAATTAACCAATTAGGAAAAACCTTATTACAGGCCATCTTTTTGCAGTATTCCTTGCTACCACTATAAAAAATTATCTCAATCCAAAAACTCTCGTTTGATTCAGTGAAAAGAAATTTTGTGCCGAAGCGTGGAGTGTTCATCCGTAATTTTAAAATATGCTGTAGAATGTAATTATTTTTGACGTATTGCTTCCGAAACCGTCAAATTCGGGAGGGATTTTCTTATGCTCCTATTTTATTATCCTTATTTTCTTACTCTATATTTAGAAAAACTGATTGGATAGCGGCTATCTTCATTCCCTGAGTGACTCTGCGACTGAATGCGTAACGCCTCGTCAAAAACAGACACAGATGTGCTATGCGCTTAAGTCCATCCTTGTCTCCTCATACCTGTCTACAGCAAAACAATCGGGGATCATTATATTGAAATGAAGAGTATCCGCAATGCGTCTCCGAAGAGAAATAAAATATCCGATCTTGTCCATTACTAATCTGGTCCAAGGATTGGGAGCCTTGGAACGTGTATAAAGTCAGTGTTTGTAGATAGTAAATTCTTACCAATATGTTTCATCATAGTCATATTTACAAAAAATAATATTTGAACCACTGATAACTCAGTATCATCACAGTCTGCGTCCGTTAATGGGCGAAGAAAGTATTGGCAAACATTATTGTATTAAATGGTGCCACGCTAAATTGACACACTCTCGAATGAGTTCCAAAAAGAGACTGCAAGGAACGACAGTCCTAGCGAATGTTTAGTTTTTAATTCCTATTGACTATCCTTTCTGCTCTTCGTCAAATGAACTCACCACTGAGATACTTTTTCTTTTGTATTTGTTTATGAATCCGCCGCAAGTTTTAAATTTTGAAGCCTAAATAAATGTATGTATAGAAGAAAAGTAAATTTAATGACTCTCACAATAAGAAAAGGGGTATCGGGTTTCGTGTAAATCGGGTGTAGTGGACTAGGTATCACAGATCACCAAGAGTGATATCTCCGAAGATCTAGTGATTGCAGGATCTCGCCCTAGAGCAGAATAGAATGACATTAGTAACTGGAGCTATGAGTAGCTACATGTATCTTTCAAGTCTACAAGATCAGAAAGGAGGGACTCCTCCACAAAATTATATTATTTGTTTTATTAATCCTTTTTTATGTCATGGATTATTGCAGCTTCCATAAAGTTGAGCATTGAACCATAAATTTATTATTAAATACAAGAATGGCAAACTCTATTTAGAACAATTTCCTGGTCAAGTTTAGATCCAGGTTAAAAAATTGTTCTATTCATAATACTTTCCAATATATATTCATCAATTGTTTGTTAATTCCGTCTTTTATTTGATAATGATATTACCCTTAATATTCTCCATGAAAAATGCCATCAGTTATGGGTTTACAATTTTAATGTCTTCAATAAATAATTTTTTCTTGATGATTCATTCTCACTACCTCGTATTTTTTAAATATCTTGCACTCTTTACACTTTGTTGTCACAAAATATTTCCCCGACAGAGAGAATTATAGGAATGCACTGTCTTAAAGTGAATCTATTGGCCTCAATTGGCCAACGTATCATGGGCTTCATGTAGTTACCGACCAATTAGGCTAGTATATTTATATATATGACGATATTAATTGATCGATACATTCGCACACAGGAGCGTGAATGAGATGAAAGGATGGCGCAATTGTTTAGGCTTCCGCAGTTCAATTCATTATTAAGAGGGGCGCGGTTCAATCAAAAGATTGGGTTGGAAATCACAAAGCGTCGCCAAAACCGGAGTTATCCCTTAGCTCTCAGGAAATTCGCCGTAATTACATTTCGCGCACGAACCCGTTTTAAAGGGAGCAAAAGAGGAGAGAGGAAATTGGTATTTGTTGCGGTTCCCGCTCACTCACCCCTCCCGCCCCAACATCCCCCACCCCCCCACGTCCCACCCCCTCCAACAACTCTTCCCTCTCCTCTCCATCCCACCGCCACCTTCATCTCTTAAACTTCGCCCTCCCGCGGAGCGGACCACCAAGAGCACTCCTCTCTCTCTCTCTCTCTCCATTTCTCCCCTCCAGGAAAGAAAATCGTAATCCTCTCGGCTGCAGAGTAGAATAAGGCAAGAGGGGCGGGAGGGAGGGATCGGACGCGTGAGCAAGCAGTCGTAACGCGGGTGGGGGAGGAGCCTCAGCCTCCTTCTTACTTTCCCTCAACCCCCTCCCTCACCCCCGGCATGACAGACGGCAGCACATGACCAGAAACCAGAATGTTGCGTCGCTTCGAGTTTTATCGCGTCTGCGTGGGAGTTGCGAGTGCGCCGGGGGATGGAGTGTGGTGGGCGGTTGTGAGTGGAGGGATGGGGGTGTGGGATGTGAGGAAGGAATCCTGCTGGCGAGTAGTGGGAGTAAAGTAAGAGCGTGATATGCGATGGCGTTCAGAGATAGGGAAGTAGAGTCGCTGATGCAAAATAGTAGAGAGAGAAAGAAGGAATGATAAAGGCTTAAAAATAGAAATGGAAGATTAAGGAAGGAATGCGAGGATAAATAAACGGAAATAACTTATTTAACCCCCAGAAAAAATTAGTACCTAATAAATTGATTGAAATGTGAGAGCAATATACCAGCTATGGGAATATCAATATCTTTTACCAATGGGGATGTTTGAGAACCTATGAGAATATCAATATAAGTATTCTCTTGAGTTAATTAAAATCAAGTGCTGTAAAATGTAAATGTGTCATAAGTATCTATGAATTACTAATCCAGAAGAACTTCGTTGATTTTTCCGCACTGTAGGCATAAAAAACGTAGACGAGAAAAATTTTGCAAGCAAGTCTTTTTAAAATTTATTTCATATAAATTTTAGGCCCAATTCATTACTGAGTAATTGATGGATATAATTCCTTTTTTGTATTTTCATATTATTAAATAATATTTGAAGAAAGATGATGAGAGAGGAAGGTAAATGGTGTAAGAAAAGAGGAAGAAGTAAAAAATAGGACGGAAATATAACTACAAAATTGAAGTAGTGTAAGAAGTTTGATTTTTTCTTTTTTACATTAAAATGGAAAATTAGAACTTGCCTGTTATTGAATTCATTCGAAAATTCAGGTACGATTTTCTAATTTTGAATTAATGCTGTTTTTGGTTAAAAATGGATTAAACAGATAGTTGTTTGCAACCCATTTTATTTTTAGATACGTAGTAGGTTTATTATTACAATAATCATATGTTCAGAAACTGAATTAGGATTGAGCATTTTCATAGAACGTTTTGAGGCGTCACTTTGTGGATGCGATCCATATCGGAAAAGAAATACTTAGGTATTCCACATAATAAATATATGTGGAATAACTAAGTATTTCTTTTCTGGTTGAGCGTTTCCCAAATTTCACCATTTCGTTAAGAAAAGGATCATGAAAGAAAGGTGTAGATTAGAGAGTGTTGAGGGAGCGATAATGTGAGCAGGAAGCTCTTTAAGAGGAGAAAGGAACAAGTTTTGAGTTGGAAGAACCGATGAAGATATATATTAAGTCATGGTCTTTGTTTTGGTGAGTGGAAAGATTTTGAGTGCAGTAGCAGAATATATTTGTATAGCACCAAACTTTATGGTTATTCAGCGAAGGCGAGATACTGAAAAACATCTCAAAACATCCATTAGAATGGAAAATTCAGAACAAATGGATCTAATACATTGAGTACAAACGAAAATGGACAATCAAATTAAGAGTTCATTGAAAATGTATGCCATTAAAAGATGCTCCGAACGATATATTCAATTTTCCTTAGGAAACAATATGAATTTTAATGTTAATAATACAAGTATATATTCACCAATTACGGTGGTAGAAGTCGATTGGATTAATAGTTCGGAAGAAAACTGAAAAATCCACAAGTAGAAAAGAATAAGATTAAGTAAGAATATTTAGTCATATTCACGTTTAAGCTTAAAAATTCGATTAATGGCTCAAATGAATTGTGACTACCAGTTACGTTTAGAGAGACAGAGACGCGGTATTTAAGGAATAAAAGGTAAGATATGCAGGTGAGGTCTCTGAGGAAGGAGGAGGAAAGAGAGAATCCGGAGGGGTTTATGGAAAGGTGCGGAAAAATGGCCATGTTGAGAGTGGGAGGGAGAATCATGGTGGAGAGACGCCGTGAGGAGAGGACCTCGCCATTCTTCCTCAAACCCTCACAGCAATCCACCCCTCCCACTGCCCCCCCTCCCTCGGGTCAATTATGGTGATTGGATTCACTCCTCGGGGGGAGGGGGCGTTGCGAGGGCGTCTCTGACAGTAGGCCCTGGAGTCTCGGAGAGCGGACGGCCCTGAAAGTATTGAAAGGAGGCTGAGGGATGGAGCAACCCCCTCACCACCCCCACACCTCTGCAGAATGAGCGTATAAGAGGGAGGGAATATGTTCCGGGCGGATTGGAAAGGATAGGAGGACTCTATAAGAATGAAAGGGAGATGGTTGAGGGGAACATTAAGACGGTGGGATATAAATGCGAGAAATGGCTGCGAGAAGGGGAGGAGGAAGGGAATGGTGCGAGGAAAATGCATGAAATGACAGGTAAGAGTGGAAAGGTAAATTCGGAGAAGGGTTCGCGGAGGAGGTGGGGGTAGGGGAAATCCTCTCCCGAATAGCGTCTGGATACACTTATTTGCGTTTGTGCTTTGCTCTCTCTAAAGAGCGTCAATTGGCCTAATTTGGAGACGTCACGGAGTCTACCGAAGAATCGAAACCGCACAGCGTGTAGAACTTACTGGGATTTGGGAACAAATGGTCAATTTCATGGATTCAATGAAACAAAACCTAGATTAATAACATTTTGATAACGGGTAGAAATATTACACGAATCAAAGGTCAAAAACTTATGGAATATCGCATAAAACCATGGTATAAATACCAATCGTATGCATAGCATTGATTATGGGATGAATTAAGCAAAATGGGAAATTTCAAAATTGCCTCACCCCAAGATTATTTTTGTTGATTATTCATGTTGATTTTGTGTTATATTTTTCCAGATTAGGCAAAGAAATCTATTTCTGTGTCATTGTGTTGTCTTTGCTCATAATTTGTTGTTGTTTGTGCCGCAAGACGGGGTAATGTACGATTATGTTTTGAATATATATATTCACTCATGCAAAAAAATTTCTTGATACTCCCTTTCGGACTACATATTTCAATAATACTCCTCTGAACCTCTCCTGGTGGTAGTTATAATCTCTATGGATTAAAAGATTTTATAATATATATATAATGGCCAAGATGTATAGTATGTGTGTCTCGTGGATTAAATCGTAGATAAAGAGCCGATTTCATTAGTATAATCAAATGGACTGAATCCTTTTGTAGCATTACGTAATGTGACCACTAATTAAAACAATAAACCTTAAATTTTAATCTCAATGTTAGCCAGAGTTAAACGTTAGATTTTCTAATTTTGATCAAACGAAACATATGTATACCCTTCTAATGAGTATTTTTTGTTGGTCACATTTATTTTAACACAGAAATCAATTATGAACATAATTTTTTATTAATGAAAATATTCACATCATTGGTAAAGGTCAGAAAATAATTTAACATTTACCATACACAACAGGGTAAATGTAGCATGAACATTAGAAAGTTTGAAAAAAGGGAATTTCGTAGAGGAAAAAAATGCGCTAAAAATATACTGCTTCTCAGAAAGCACTTTATTATGTGCTTAGGGAGAAGATACAAGCCAGAGAAAAGGCAAATTTCCAAAACTAAGCTTTTGTGGAATTAATTTGTTCGAGGCATTTCCTTTAGATAACTCTTCGACAGGAGGGGGGACGATTAAGTGAGATCGAAGAGGTGGGAACATTTCCTGGACAGGTACAAAGGAAACAAATGGCCTGGTTTGAATTTCAAATTTAAACACATTATTTATTGGCCTACTAAGCCGACCTTGCTTGTTTACCGAGCAATTACAAAATCGAAAACTTTCATGTGGATAAATTGTTAAAATTATTTGCTAAAACAAATTATGCCATTTTGTTTTCGGTGGATTTCCTTAAATTCAAATATGTTGCTTATTTAATGACGTATTTTCGCCAGACAAATTTTAAATGAGTATAGTGGCAATGCAATCATATGACTAATACTTAAATTTCCTTGTTTACATGTACTGTTTTATTGGGAAACTCGGTATCTTTCAGAGGTATTCTAATTTTTTTCATTTTTATTCTGTTCATTTAAACTATGTACGCTTCGTGTTATAAATATACCTCATGATACCCTAGTTATTTGATGTGAGAAGTAGCCCACAATACCTATTAAATCATTCAAAGTAACTCAATGAAAAAGAATCAATGCAAACATTCATAGGCTTTTTCAAAAGGCTTATGCAAAATTTTGGGGTCTAACAGAAACCAACATCAAAGTGCCCTTGGGAATAAACTAATTATTTTCGTTATTTTGGGCCCTCTTAACTTCTGAATGCATTCAAATATATATTCTAAAGGTCATTTGTAAAAAAAACTATTTTAAATGGCTGTTATTTCACTTCCTAGCCGTGAATTCAATATTACATCCTTGTAATGTCACATTTATTCGTTTGTATACAGTATGTATACAGGATTAGGTCAAATGTATTCACTGTCAATTAAATTAACTTGTCAAATAGAAGCAAATTATTCATTTAGCGATCTTAAATTCACTCCGATGGTTCAAATTTACAAATACGGTAACTAAGGTACACATTTTTTATTACTATATTTCAACACAAAATATCATTGCTATTATCATAGGTAATTTAGCGGTTAAGGTATATTTTGGATGGGAGCAACATAAATATATTGTGTAGTTTCATGTGCAACAAGATATGTATCTTTCATCAGCATCTAAATCTACAGAACACCCCGCAAGCCGCCGTAAGGGCGTATGGCGGGGGGTGTTAGGTCACCACCCGTAATAGAGTATAATACTGCAAGCAAAACTCACAGATTAATACCAACCTACACACAAAATCGTATATACGCTTGCATAAACATTTATAACTTACACAAATGCATGTACATACTACCTTGATCAAAAAGTTCCCGGAATAACCACCGTGTGGCGCTCTCATCGTTCCGATTTGAGTTCTGTTTTTTTTGTTAAATTGGTACATCTGTTGTTGATATTCCCTTTAAATCTTAGTGTCATAACTTGACATTTGCAAAAGTTACGTAGCCAAGAGTACATCTATCTCTGTGTGTGTTGGCGATTTTTTACAATTTCAGAAATGGATTTAAATTTGCAACAACGAACTTGTATTAAATTTTGCGTAAAAAACGGATTTAGTGGCGCACGGACGTTGGAAATGTTGGAAAAGTGTTTCGGCAACGATTCTCTAAAAAAAACGGTCGTTTACCAGTGGCACGAGCGGTTCAGAAGCGGTCGTGAGTCAATCGAAGATGATGAACGCAGTGGCAGACCATCGACATCGAAAGTCGGTGAAAAAATTGATAAAGTAAAAGAAATGTTGGTCAATAACCGCAAATTAACCATCAGAGAAATAGCGGAGGACTTGAACATTGCCTATGGATCCGCCCAAGACATTGTGGTTAATGATTTGGGTTTCCGTCGTGTAGCAGCAAAGTTGGTGCCAAGAGACCTCAATTTCATGCAAAAAAGAGACCGTGTTGACGTCGCAAAAGACATGATTTGCGAGGCTGAATCCGATCCCACATTCATCAAAAGGATCATTACTGGAGACGAGACGTGGGTTTATGAGTACGACACGCAATCCAGACATCAGGCAAGTGAATGGCGTTCACCAAATGAGCCGAGACCAAAAAAACCACGTCGTTTTCAGTCAAAAAAGAAGGCAATGCTGACGGTTTTCATGGATTACAACGGTGTAGTGCATCATGAATTTTTGCCAGAAGGCCAGACAGTAAACAAAGAGTATTATTTGGGCGTTATGAGACGTTTGCGTGAAGCAATTCGCCGAAAGAGACCAGAAATGTGGGCAGAAAACTCGTGGATTTTGCACCATGATAACGCACCGTCGCACAGTGCTATCATTATTCGTAATTTTTTGACGAAAAATGCAACAAATACCATCCAACAGCCACCGAATTCACCTGATTTGGCTCCCTGTGACTTCTTTCTGTTCAATCGAGTTAAAAAACCATTACGGGGAACGCGTTTTAGCAGCCGAGAGGAAGTAATGGAAAAATCGCAGGAAGCACTGATGGACATACCGAAAACCGAATATAAAAAATGTTTCGAGGATTGGATCAAGCGCTGGCATAAGTGTGTTGCAGTCGATGGGGATTACTTTGAAGGGGACAATATAGATTTAGATGAATAAACTTGTATTTTTAATTTTCTGAATAAATTCCGGGAAATTTTTGATCAAGGTAGTATATTATAAACTAACACACGCATGCACCTACGAATATACCTTGTAACTACGCCACGTTTAATCTTGTCCTTATTACTCAATTCCATGTACTTATTATTTCTATTGTTACTTTGGTTTCTTACAATTATGATTCCTGATTGTTCGGGGAAAGAATAAGTATTTGTATTTATCTGGAATGGAATCTATCTTCCTTGTCTTTTCTTTATGGTCTGATCTACCCAAGTAGAATGTAGCCATAATTATTCCTTTTGTGACATAGTTAAACTTGTTTGCTCTGAATCTTTCCAAAAGTATCATTCTCCCCTGAGGTATTCGCACCTAAAGTGGCTCTCCACCTAATTCAACTGAAACGCCTGTTACACTCGTCTTCTCCAACCTTTCTCCTAAAGATTCCAAATACTTGTGGCACATTCCAAATGAAGTCTGTTTAGAGCAAAACAACAACTCTTCTTATTAACTTTCCTCACCACCCGTTTAATGAAGCCAAATTTCCTTACCACGAAATGTTCTGAAAAAGTTTCCTCATGATGAAAAAAGACACAACTTTTCCCAATGAAATATTTTTAATTCAATCTGACTGCCATTTCAGCGTATCATTTCTGCCTGAAAAATTTACACTGTAACAAAATCTAGATCGGGTCAAAACTATTTTACTTGGAAAGGCCACTGGTAATCCTTCATCATGGACACAAGCTGCCAAACCCTACACCAACGATTCCCTTGCAGCTTTTAACGAAGTATCACCTGATACCGGGCACTACAATCAATCCCCCTTCAAATTCCCAATCATACTCTCCTCCCCTCATTCTGTTTGACATCCCTCTCTTATTTCTATCCCTTCCTCGTCTGCCTAACATTCTCCCTCTCTATCATCGTCTTCAACACCCTATCGTCAATCAATCCTTAGGATTTTTCCCAGCCATTCCCTCTCCTATTCCACCATACCCAGTACTTCCTCGTTTGTCTGCCTTTATATCCACTTCACCTTTGCCATCCTTCTCCACATCCACACATCAAAAGCCTCCAATCTAACCTTCATCCCCTTGGCTGACTAATAAACTAAAGCTTGATTACCAGAAAACATAACTGATTTGATGAATTGCCTACCGACTCTCATTCCTTTCTGCAGTTTTCCCCATTCCTCCTGCGCCATTTCCTCCCCACACGCAGCACAGGCGATAGTGGAAACACCTGCCTTACTTCCCTTCTCCCAAGAATTCAATGATGGGCACAAAATATTATTTTATGCTTTTTTTATTTTTATATCTTTTGGATAGCTGAAGTTTAAAGTTTCCCTACTGCAACTGCGTCCTTCTCATTTAATCTTTCTTGGCGATGACCCACTATTTCACCAAATCGTGCTGGAGCATGGGGTTCTTTCCGCCATCCACCTAATCGCTTTGGCGCCCGCGCCATCCAACAACGAAGTTAATATTTCCAAGGAGAATCGCGAGAGCTCTCCACAGCAACCCCTTCACGTAAGAGTGGCAATGTTTTCTCCACGGCCTCGGTGGGGCGAGGGTGCGGCGGACGGGTCGAATGCTGGGTGGGGGGAGGGAACGCTACCCTGCGCACTCATATAAATTATGACTTGTTGACCTCCAGTGCGGCGTCATTGGTCTGCGAGATTGCTTCATTACCACTTCCTCAAACGAGTTTCCTCCCTATCTGGGAATCCGGTCACGCATGCGAGCCCTGCTTCCTTCCCTCTCGGCCCCTTCCTCATCTCTCCCAGGGAGGAAGCGTTTCCCCCTTTTGTTTCGGGGCCACCACGGCGAAGTCGCGTATTATTATTTTTATGAGATATTAGCCGAGATGGAACACCGACTGCCCGACCACCTATCTCTCCAATAACCGGTTCTCCCACCTTCCCAGGAAACGAATTTCATTCTTCACTCGCCCCACTTCAGGATCGAGTGGTTTGACTTCTCCGAGATGCCGATTCTCCTTCCCTTCTCTCTCGCAATAATGATCAGACAAAGAGGTTGTTAAATGGACAGTTAATCCCCTGAATAATGCAAAGGTATTTAATTATTTAACTCTGCAACATGACCGGGATGACTCGGTGACTAAGTCACATTCGAATTTGGAGGGCGGTGGCTTTTGCTCCGCGTTAGAAAGCGATTTGGACCTATATATTGTTCTGCCTCTTCGATCTTTCCAATAGTAAATCAAAACCACAGCAATCAGCCTGAAGGTTAATTTGATGGATGCGGGCAGAACAGAGATCACCCGGTACTTGGCATGACGGCGACTGAAACTCCCTCTTCAGCGTGGGAGAGCCAGTTTATCTCCCCCATGCCCCCGGTGTTTTTCCAGGAGGATGAGCGGAGCGATGGTGGAGCTGATGGTGCCATTTGGTGTCATCCGGAATCGAACCTAGGCTATTCTGTCAGTATTCTAGAGCTACAGGACCTGTATATCCACTGGAATACCACTACCTTTATAGTAAACATCTTTATCTTCTTAAATAATACTAATGGCAAACAATGCCAATCAGCCCTATTGAAGCGCACAATTCAACGCAGATTGCACCAACCAATGCAAGGAAAAATGCAACGCGCAATGCAATGTGCAACAAACAATGGAAAGGACAATGCAATTAAAAATGCAATACGTATTGAAATGTGCAACGAACAATGCAAGGTATAATGCAAGTTATAATGCAAAGAACAATGCAAAGAACAATTAAAAGAAACCTGCGACGAAAAATGCAACGAGCGATGCAACGCACAATGCAATATACGTACATCAATCAATGCACGGCCAAAAATCTTGCATAGTTGGATTCGGCTTCCCAATTACCCTAGAACTTTACCGGCGAGAACAACGGTTATTACTCTCAGAAGGCACCCATGAAGGGTAGTTCAAAGGATAGGAGACGACGAAAGGTACTCATAATCCACCCACAGCGCCTGCAACCCATTTAGACGGAAACCACGTGAATTACATTCTCCGCATTATTGTGGTTGAAGCAAACATAAAGACGGATCCTATATACTATCGTACGCTTCTAACTTCGGTGGGTGTCGTGCATCGAAGGGTGAGGGAAGGCATATGCGGCCGTCAAAGACACAGCATTCTCGCGTAGTTGAGTCGCAAACAAGTGAATTGGAATAAAAACAAAAGGATACCAGCAGTTGAAATAGTAATTCTGATAAATGGGAAAATTTCGATTGTAAGGAGTTAAGAAACATTAACGTAGAGTAGGAAATAGGAAAATATGATTTAGAGTGTTCATACGGTAATATTAGAAGATACTGTTAGAACACAGTACTATCTTTCAATCCAATAAATGTAAAGGGAAAGAGAACCAGCTTGTAGTAGCAGCAGCTTTAAGCAAAAAAGAAGGGAAGATAAATTGTGGACATAAGAGGCTAGCAAGTTTTAGAATATAATTTTCAGAAACAAATGCCAGCCAAGCGAATTTGATTTTCATTGCCTTTTACTTGAAGACAATTGGACATGAAGAAGAAGAAACATATTGGTCGTCTAGAAGAAATAACTGCTAGTCCATGAAAGAAGATTTAGGCATCTATTGGCATTCAAAAAGATTTGAAGAGACTAATAAAAAGAGTACGGTGAACAGGCAAGGAAAGATCGTGGGGAGAAAGCAATTGAATTTTGCTCGAGAAATGGATAAACTTCCAAAGTAAGCTAATTTAAATGCTTAAATAGACGTAAATAAGTGTGGATATTTTCGGGGCATACGGTTAAATCAGATTTTATGAGAATGCCCTTAAACGTTAGCGAAAAAATGATTTGTTGTTGTGTTGATATCATTTTTATTTTCCAACATAGCCTCCTATTGGGTTATAAATTTCGTCCATAATTCTCAATCCTGTTGATCCCTTCTAAATATTATTACAGCTCAGAAAAATTGGATTTGTTTCTGCTATCGCATCTTCGTTTAAATAAAATATACACATTGCAGTCCATTTCTTGATATTGGACAATATTTTTTATTCCGAGGAGGTGATATCAGTGGAGGAGGATGGTGAACGAGCTGGAATCGTAACTCAATCATTTTTGCAATCCTTACTGAGAAAGAGAGAGCTCGCGCTTCCACGGTTTTGAATTGCGCTGTCGGATTCCTATGCTACCTGAAAAACACACACATACTACCTGTCATCGTATGGAGTTTTCAAACATCCCTCGTTTAATGATAAGGCATCGACTTAGAGAGATATTCTCAAATTGAAACAGTTTTCAAGGATTGAATAATTCTTATTATTGGTATTCTTACACTTAAAATAGGTGTTTTGAAGGTCAAAGGCTATAAGAGGGTACAACGACACATTTACTTGCCTCTCCTAGCAGAACGCCAACTGACATCTGACACTGTAATATTATGTATTTCGTTTGATGAAATATGACTCCTGGTTAAAATGAAAAGAAATTTAAAAAACTGTCAAAAAATTAAAACATAGGGGAATCAACCAAGAAAAAAGAAAAGAAATATCAGAATGTATTTGATAAAATTTTGAGAACAACAAAATAGATACCGTAGGAAAAGTCATTGATATCTAAAAATAAAGCAAATGATGAAAAATTGAATTATATGAAAAGACTAAATGAAGAAGCTGTTAGAAATTTATCAAAAAAGAGATGACTAGGTACATATTTGAAAAAGTAATTGGATAGAGTGAAATCAGAAATATCTAAGAATATGGCGAGGTAAAAAATAAAGGCGAGATACAACAAAAACGTGGCAATGAAGATGTCAGCTAAGGGAGCTTGTCTAGGGGGAGAGAGAAAGAGAGATGGGTCACAGAAGATGGAAACGTCGGAATTTCATAAAAGAAATGCATAAACAGCATTAGGGATGCGACGGCAAAAGTCTTATTCAAACCAGAACAGCTTCTGATAGCATGGCAGAATTAATCATAGAAAGGGAATAAGAATTTAATGAAGATAACTTAGTTCCAGAATAATTTCCATCGATATGGTAAAGTTATTACATGAAATTTGGCAAAAAAGCTATAAAAATAGACGATACTCTTTCAGAACTACTCAGACTTTACAATTAAGAGGAAGGAAGAGTTTTAATGGGCAAATTCGTGGAATTAATGATGTAAAATTTTGGCCAAAGATCTCATTAGACCACGATTACTGTACGTCCCAAATAAGGAAAAAGATTTATAAATGAGTTCTTCAGGGACAATCATTTTAATTTTTCACACGAATGAAGTAGTACTAGGGCCATAAAAAATTATCAATATCAATTAATTTGTAGAATGGGGACTCACAATACAACAGCGGTAACATAGTACTCAACAAAATAATCACAGGATTTATCAGTGTTGCATTTCTTTGCACTGTCAATTCAGAGGAAGAATTCCCCAGAATACTTGAGATACAAAAATTGAACGTGCTGCAGTTGTTTAAATGAATTAGAGGCATAGGTTGATTGTCCTGTGAGAGTGCATTCGCGAGAATGTACAGAAGAATCGGTAAAAGAGGAATGGGAAGGCTGATTGCTGGACAAATTAGGAGGGGAAATAATTATGTCCGAATAGTTTGCGAATTAACTCGCTTCAGACAGCAGCACTGAGATTCAGAGGCCGCCATCACTGAGGGAATAAGAGAGTCGGCTAGGAAAGAATGAGATAGAGACAAGCCATTAGAAAACCAATAAGGCAAAATTATGAAGAATTAGGATGGATATGCTCAACGTTAACGCGTTAGGGAATATATTTGACAAGAAAGAACAGCTGTTATTGACGATATGTTTTGAGATGAAATATTTATGTAACTAATGCATTTAGAATATAATAAAGTTAAATGAATAGTGTGAATAATTAGAACGAAGTCAGCAAATTAGGTAATTTTTTACCTAATTTTTTAGGTAACTGGCAACCTTTTTTATAAAGAGAACTTTTGCATGACTCTTGAACATGATCATTGAACCAATGGAGGCCTTGGAGCTTTGGCTACTGCGAAGAATGGAATAAATAAAATGGGCGCAATAAACTGTGTAAGTACGTTTTCTTACGCGGATGAAAGTTTGGTAGAAATTTGTATAGAGGGAAAAGTGGATGCAAGAAATAATGGAGGAAGTGAATGTTGTCCTCTGCGAAGGATAAATGAAAATTCGGTATTAGAAGGTCTGGTGGAGAAAAATAGGTAACTTGAATATAAGGAGTTCAATTGTATGTTAAAGAGAATCGGAAGAACTTAGACTCTGGATCCATTGCATTTTGAGCGATAAGCTGGCGATAATACTAGTCATAGAGCGTCAGATTGGTTTCGGTAAAAATTATCTTTTTAACTAATATCGCATCTATATCGCAAAATTTAAATTCAAATAACGATGACTCTGTGATAATACTTGTAGTCTTATTCAGTCAAAAAATAACCAAAGAAATTGCGTAGGTTTGAAGAACGGAAATTATTGAAGTCCCTCGAAAATAAAATAAATTGGATGTCCTGTTTTTTTCCCCGTTTTAGTTTAATAATAGGAGCAAAAATATTTCAGTACTTGGAGTATTGGGAGAATGTTAGCCCTACCAAAACTTATAAGAAGAGGGAATGACTGATAAGTAGCCAAATCGTGGATTTTTTATGTGTCATAGCGTATAGTAATATTTTTTTCATGAGAATAGGGTGTTATTATGGGTCTTGTTACCTAAGTCAAATGGTTCTTTGTGGTGCCAGCAATTGCGTTAGGGTGCTTTTCGAAACATTTGAAAGTTAGTGACAGAATGTTTTATAACGGTAGGGTGAAAAAAGAGAGTAATTTACCGATCATTTGCGTGAATTATGGATATGATATAGAAGATAAGAATTTGAGAATGTACAGAGTGAGATATATCTATATCTATATATATCAAATATGTTTATCAAATCCAATTTTGGCATTTAGCTTAATCTTTCTCTTTCCAGCTTTTTAAGCCTGATTGTAAATAGTTTTTAAAGACAGTACAATCGTTGCAATCGATTATTGATAGACTTTTTTTTAATAGGAAAAATGAATTCAATACCAATTCAAAAATATTCTACAATTATACTATTTCAATCGCCTTTTGGTGCAAAAAAATGGATGCGTCGGGCAAGGTAAAATATCATAATTTGGAGAACGCAATTCGTTGCCTCAACGGATTAAACGTTGTGAAACCGATATTTCTACGGAAAAAACACCTTGATTTGTGTATTTCGGAACGTATGAAACGTGTTATGTCGTCTCCAGCTTATCGAGCTTTAATGAGTCGTTGAGTGACCTACACAGCGGTGCTAAAAGTCACCTCATGTCGAAACTGTTTAAATGGTACCGCTGGTCGACCCGGCGAGGGTAGACGATGTGAGGGGAAGAAGAACCAGTGAGACAAACGGGAAGAAGGTAAGAAGAATGGAGAGTATCCTTCAAAGGAATGGACGGGCGAAAGGGGTGCATGCGTCAGCGGAGAAAGTGGACAGACAGACGCACGCGGTGGGAGGAGCGATAGAGTGGGGACAGGCCACCCGGGGATGGAGTGTGTGAGACGGGGGGGGGCTGCGCAGAAGGGGTGCCATCCAGGAGATCTCTCTGGAAGGAGGGCAATATCAGGGAGGTGGAACAGAGTGGAAGGGTGGGAGAGACGGGGGTCGTCTTTTGGGGCGATAAAACGGGTGGAGTAGGTGGGGTCGCGTGCCCAAAAACATGGTGGGGGTGGGTGGAAGAAACTGGAAAAGTAAATGGAAGGATGGATTTTGAGAAAATTTTGGGATGGGCCGAGAACTTCGGCAAAATGTCGGGGGTGGAGGAAGAAGAGGGTAGAAGAGAGGGGGAGAAATGGGGGAAAACTCGAATTACATTGCTTTTGCAGCTTCCAAACCACTTGGCTCCACCATAGAGAAAGGGTGAGAGAGAGAGAATCTTTTCAAATGCTTCGCGAGATTATTTTTTATTTCCAACCCTTTCCCACCCCTGACGGCATACATTTCTTTTCCACCCCTCCCAAAGGTCCCCAAAAGTGGTGGGAAGGGAGGGAGGGAGGACGTGCGGGGCATTTGAGGAGGGTGGAGGCGAGAAGGGAACGAGTGGAAATGGTAGTTGTGGAGATTAGGGTGAGGGGAGGAGTGGCGTCAGTGGAGAGGTAAGAACGAAGAAGCTGCGCGGTGACAAGGGTCCCATTATGACACATTAATTATAATGACTTCGGCTCTAGGGAGACGATGAAATGGAAGGGAGGGGTGGAGGGGGCAGTCGAGGGGGCGGGGGAGGAATGGCCTGGGTGAGATTACGTATTGTTGGTGGGTGGGGGAGAGGGGTGGGTCGGATAGGATGCTGGTGGGGGGGGGGGGTCGGAATGGAGGTATAAAAGGCGGGGGTGTAGCCTTTTCGAGGGACGGAGGCGAGGGATAGGAGTGTGGAGTCCAGGTCATTACGCGGAGTGCGTCAGAGGTTGAAGAATTTTTGGAGAATGCAGGAAGGGAGAAAAAACTGGAGGATGGGGTGTCAGGGGTGCTGGAAAAGAAATAGATGTTGCCGTTATCCCTTTTGCTATTGAAACTGCCTCCGGGGGAGGCTTCCATTAACACGCCAAGGGTTTTCAAAGTTCATCACGGAAGTATATTTTCTGTGGCCCCTTGTACTTGTCTTTTTTTTCTTGATTTGCCAACAGTCGGCGTGAAAGGTTGCTGTCGCCGCTGTTAATGAAATTAACTTAAAAGATGGCTGATAACCAGAAACTTTGCTGCTTGAAGAAATGTTTCAAGGAGAAAGAATAGTTGTATTAAGTTTCAGTGAGTCGTCCGGATTCTCAAATAAGTTCCAGGACATTTCCAATTAAAAACATTTAATCCAAATTTTTAAACTCCCTTTAAAAACTTGAGATTTATTCCTAAGTCGAAAAATGGCGAAAAGCTATTGCTCTAGTTTTGTACAATTGATAAAAAGACTCCCATTATTGTTTTTTGGCTGAGAAAATATTGGCACATAAATAGTTATTTCAAATTACACGGTTTAGTATTTATATAAAATTACCGCAAAAGAGCTAGTTATATAAACATATTACTCATAGATATTCAAAAAACTTAGACTTTTTTTAAAGAAATGGCATGCAGTGATTATCAATAAATTTGACAAATTATGATATCAGCTTTTCATTTTTTGTGACCATACAAAGTAGGATTGAGTAATATACTAATCGTGCATACCTTTTTGATACGAACAATATTGTGAAAAATGCTGGCATTGATGTTTCAGGTAGGTGATTCCATCATGATAAAGATTTTAAATTATAATTAGTATTTTCAGCATAGGTTTTTGAAAGTTTAAATTAATTTATAACCAGTTTCTCGTATTGATTGCATGTTTTTAATGCACAGTTTTTATTCGTTCTTTCATTCATTTTATTTCATATTGCGAAAGGGCAATGTGAGAGAATAAAACAATGATAAACCTTATCTATTGGGGTATTAATTTGCAAAATACTCCCTCTTAGATAAATCCCAGCAAGATAACACAGTTTGCACACGCATTTAAAGTTATCTTTAATGAAGCCCTGATGAAAATAAAACTTTTCCTAGGGTTAAGGTTCTAGACGAACAAAATTGTTATACAATCTCTTACAACAGAGAGTTGGGAATTGATTTGACTTCACATTACTGGAGACATCGATTAGATGCAGAATCTTCATAGATGATTTGCTGATACAGTTTCCGAAATAATCCCGTAAAAACGTTTCTTTTCACAACAATAATTTTTTCCCGCAAACCGTGTTACCAATTAAATCATCCGCTATTCTAAAATGAAAGGTGTATATTCCATAGCAACATTTCTAAATCAAAAAGGGAATATCTATTATTTATGTATTTTTGTCATATCTCTAGGTTTCATTTACACGGTCAAATCCCCTTACTCATTATTTCACTCACTCCAATTATTTTCATGCCCTGTTAAAAATGCCTCAACTCCGATTTCCAACGGAAAAGAGGTGGTCTTACGATATTATTTTACCTAGGTTTTGAGAGCAAAATCGAGTGGTAATGGGTTTTAAAAATCATGGAAAATTGTTCAATTGGTTAGATACAGCTAAAATTGATATACGTAATTCATAAATCGGAAATAATATAAATGCATTGGGATAGATGAGATATAATTGCTGTAGGATGAAGATTTTAATTACGATTCAATGTATCTCATTTTTAGTGGAAAAAATACATAAGATTCGATAAAATTGAAGCATTTAAGGTGAAATGGAATTGATTTGGAGACGGAGTGAAAATGTATAGATGCATATCACTGGAAAAGATAATTAATTGCGTTGACAATGAAGGATGACATTAAAAACCTCACTTTATTCAGAGCTTTAGTTTGAGTTAGTTATTTAGATTTCACGTGGATTGATAATTGAGCCAATTCACATCTTAATCTGGAATTAAAATTATAGGAGCTCGACAATTTTTAAGTACTGCCCCCTAGCACGCCGCTGCATCTGATGTAAGTGATGGCCCAATAAAACCCCTCTAATTACTTCCCTTAGTCATTATAGCCCTGCGAATTCCTTGAGTCGTCCCAGAATGGCACTCTTTCATTTTAGATTAATTCACCACAGTCCGTGCACAGCAAATGGGTGCAGGCAATGAATCGGGACGCTCACTGGAAACTTTTGGAAGCACGGAGTCGTTCCCACGTGCCATTACGCCTAAAAAAACCCCAAAAGGCGGAAGGAATTTCAACTAGGATAATATATCTGATTAATGAGCGACCATTAATATGCACCTGATCCGAAAAACTTAGGAACTGCCGAGTATTCCTGCGATTGCAGGAATATTAGACTTTATAATTAGCACTGTAATAATATTCCACAAATAGTTGAAATGCACTTCGTTTAATCGTTCAGTTAATTTTAATGAATTCATTTCCAATACAATCCTACTTACGCACTTTTTTGTTGGCTCACTCCTATCAAAGTAATCTACTTGCGATATCAATTACAAAAAGGCTATTAAAAAATGAATTCTCTGACAGTCGAATGCCAATAACTTAACTCTTCTGAGTAATTTTACATTTACTGCCGTTTAAATGAGAAATAGGGCCAATAAATAAGGAAAGGCAAATGTTTAGTGGATTTTTACAAGTCCTCTTGCATATTTTCTGCTGTATGTATGCAATTATTTTCTGATTTCTCAAGGTTAAAGCGAAAACTACCACAAAAGTATTTGGAAATTTTCCTGGTTTAAATGTGGCTACGTGATTAGAAGATGATGCAGCCAATTAAAGAGGAAAAAGAGATCGAAAGAATTTTACGTACATAAGTTTCTACCCCGTCGATGTGATTTCCTACCGATTTCTAAGATGGCCAAACTGTGTGACTTTTTGGTATTCTAAATTTTCCTGGAATAACAAATGGTGGCGCAGAATTAGTTAATAAAAAACATAATAGGACTCGTTTAATGAAAACCTTTGCTGTCCGAGTGAAACAGGAAAGAGTTTCTGGGGGTCAGATCTGGTGAATACGGTGACTGTCCAACCAATTCAAAGTGCAATTCCTGAATTATAACCTTGACGACCGCCTAAATGGATCAGGCAAATCACCGACAAAGGTGTACAGGTGTAAAGGTGACGGAGCTAAGCTCATAAATTACTAATTAGCGTCCTAGGGGATAAGAGCATTCTTTTATGCGTAGTCTCCAATTTTAAATGAAATTATGAGCAAGTAATACGAATATATTTTTGCGGTATAGTTTTAGTGCGAACCAAATATTTTGATCTCGTCTCAGTATACATCGGTAAACGAAGAAAAAGTGAATTAAAGTTATTTTATCATTACCAGGTCACAATAATTAATATTAAATGTTGCCTTGATGTTTGCAATATTATAATCTGGTAATGAGATCAAGTAATATCAACTCATAACCTGTTTTTCAGCGTAAATGAATCTAATGAGGCATTAGTTTCTCGAATCCCTATTTTATCATCGGTCGTGACTTTCTATGAACTGCATTATGCATACGTGAGAAATATAATGAAACGGAAGAGATTTAAATTTATTTTAAAGCTAATAAAAGAAGATAGATTCACGATGGAAGTAAATATCGTTTTTCACTATCAACGAAATAGCATAAAGAAAATAAATCAACCTTGCACAAGACAGGTTGCAGCGCTTAAATCCTGACAAATTTCAATTTGAATTATTCTCCATATCGTACTTCCACTAGAGGTCACGATTGGCGATCTTGAAAGCTACAGCCATCTCGTAATCAGTCATAACCTCGAAATGGCCAAGATTTTACGTACGAGTGCGGAGAACAATCGAAGAGCCGCTAATATCGAAAGCGTTTGCGCTGGGCGTTATATTTTATCGAAATAGTTCAATTCTTCTTCTGGTACCCCAGATCAATTGTTTACGGTATTACGTCTAAATACAATGCTTTGGAGAAGTCTATGGAATGTTTCGCTAACCCGGCGAGGAAAACTCAATCGAGAAAACGCGTGCTTGTCCGAATTTAAGCGCCTCACCCTGTGTGCAGATGCTGTACAAAGTATTATTTTGGTGTATTATCTCTTTGTCACATCAGCCAATTTGTTTGCACATGTATACGGAAACGGAAATACGTGCATTCAGCTGAATTATAGACACAGATTTGAGACTTTTGAAAGGCGGGTTTGTAGAAAAATTGAGAAGATGAAGTGGATAGAGAGGAAAACAAATGAGAAAGTGCTTGGCAAGGTGTGAGAGGAGATATAATTATAAGGAGTAATTCAAAAGAGGCATGAAAGATGAATTCATAGCTTATTGATCGGCAATGAGATGCTGAAGACTTTGATAGCAAAAAGAAACTGGAATAGGATAGACATATTCAATGGAATTAAGGGAGGAAGAAAGTATGCTGAATTGAAGAGGTGCTGGTTGTAATTCTATTTGTCGAGTTGTGTTAAGAGAGACAAGGGAATAGTCGCTCTATCACTTGGCAGTTTGCGTCCATGCAAAAACCTGCCTTAATCGGTACCTTACCAATAGTAATGATAATATTTCATAACTTGTACAATGTACTTAATTAGAGTCTGTTCATGTAGTCTTCCAAAGAGAAACATATCCGTTAAAGCTTTTGTTTGTTTAGAGGAAAATTGGGTCGCGTCTACAAATAAAAAATGTATCACTAATTTTAAGATTATAGGTCCGGTAATTTAGGAACAATACTCTGTTGATATCGTCACTTTAGTTTGCTATAAGATCCTTGTTAGTAGACTTGGCGCCTGGTTGAACATGATTTGAGTATTAGAAAGGGTGACTGGAGCCTCGCATGAGTGAGGGTAACGGAGAGAAAAGAAAGATGTTTCCGTATTCGGAGGCTAGGAAGTTGTTGTCAATGAGACTGAGTCCCCCGCTGATCGAGGGACTTCAGTACTTCTCGCTACCTCAGCACTGAGCTAGGTAATGCTTTCACAGAGCGTCATTAATCAATCGGGAAAAAAGGTTCGCCTCGATGCCAATGTTCTCCTGAGTCACATTATGGATTGTATAAATACGTGAGCTCGGGCTGCTGAGAGACAATTTAAACACAATAATTTTCTGCAGAGTAATGGTACCCAGATATCTGTCCGAAGATTGATTATTCTTTATTTCCATCTAAATAGAATAGAAATCTGGAATTTTATGAAATAATTTGCTTTCCTAATTAAATTATTGGTTGATTTGAGCAATATTGTGTGCGAATAACTGCATTTAGTACGTATAGTTTGTCTAAGAATAAAAAGGTTTTCATCACTTAAACGATTTTTGCGATACTTCATCCTTTGTACTGGATGGAATTTAAGTGGCTGTAGTGTTTTTTTTTCATAATGTAATCCGTCCACGTCCTATCTTTTATGGTAACGAAAAACACTGCGCACTTAAGTAGTCATTTCTATGCCATTTTTCACAAAGTCAGATGATTAAAATGTAGAATATTTAAACCCAATATTTTGCAAATTGGCGATGTTCTCCAAAATATAATCACGGGAGGCATTCTTACTCGTTTCTGGAACTTACTTACAAAATTGCACTATCTTATAGTACGACAAAATGGCACGATTGTAGAATCTGTAATTAATTGTTTTTAAGACTTAAAATAATTTTTCAACGGTATGACTTGGAATCCAGCATCCGTCGTTGTCAATATGTGATCAAGAATTTCACGAATCATTTTCTATGAATAGAAAGGATTGCCTTTAGTGAAAATGATGTGTTTTCTCTTAGTCCGTCTTCACTATTATGGATGGACAAGGAATGATTATTAAAATATTAACAACGGAAAGGAGAGAAAGGTTTCATAAAGTCAATATTATCCAGACTCAAATCCATTACTTCAGTGTACGTTGCTACTGCTTTCGGCGCCGAAACCATGTAATTTCAGTGGTTCTAAACGCTTGCATCACTATTGGAGGCTTTAGAGGAGAAAGACCCGTAGTCTTGCAAGCAATCAAGCTCTCGGGTGCCCTTGCTTTAGTTGGAGAAGGCTCTAGCATTTTTTCCAGGGGCTCCCATTTTAGCATACACTGTGACTGTTTAAAAGCGTCGGCCCCGTGCACACAATTCCACGCTCATCTCGGGGACGGGAAATATCAGGGAGAGTCAAATGAAAACCTTGGACTCGTAACTCATTGAAATCAAAAGATTCTCAGGTATATTATTCTCATATGCACACTCCAAGGGGTGAAATTAAAATAAGCATGCACTTTGAAAATTAGCGATAACTTTGGAAATACCATGGCTTTAACTGCTGCATGGCTAACTGCTGCTAAGGAAAAAGGTATCAATAATTTTAATGTTCGTCACCTGGTCAAGGAAGGTATCTTACTGTAGGAGTAATGCTGTTTAGGAACTGCCTAGTTCACATTTAAACTTGTTGGAGTGATAGAGATGTATCACCAACTTTCATTCGTGGATGAATATCAATAATTCTCCACTTAACAACTCAACAGACGAATGTTTCTCTGTGGTACATGTTGAAAATGCAACTGATGTGTTTACACTATTATTGCACAATATAATGCTTCTTTCTCACACCATGCTGCTAACTGTGGGGCACTCATAAAACCATGGCTATCACTATTGCCAACTAACAGGACTCTTAAGACACGATTTTGAAATTATGGTAAGTCTTCAAGCATAAAATTTGATATAACCTCGTGAATATTGAAAGCATGCATGCGCGCAGGATCAACTTGTCTTCACATTAGGTGAAATCCTCCCTCACGCTACTCAATCCCTTTAAGTATTCCCGGGAAGACTTCTCTTCATGAGAGGTCTCTAGTCTTTTTCCTTCCTTAAGGTATATTACCCAATCATAATGCAGGAAAAATCGAAAAAAAAATCATTTAGACTAAATTGAAATGGCAGGGGCCTAGGAACAATCCTAGCATGTGCTTTAACGGAGTTAAAATGACAATCGATTAATATGTCTGTAATCCGTTTTCTGTCCTCTGAGTGAGATGAAGTATCATTAAAGTGCCGGGTAACCTCCCCCGCAATTCTCTCACTGACTAAGTCCCCATACTTAATAGAACTACGATGCTCCAATACCATATTTTTTGCTTATTTATATGTCAACATTTTAACCATCGAGTTTCTGGCTAATGAACGGTTTTTATTAAAATATCGGAATTTTACGACTCAAAAAAATTTTAAAAGGTAGTTTCAAAGTATTTTTCTTATACTTATTGTAATTTATTGTTACATTCGTTTTTAGTTTTTTTCTTCAAATCATTCTTTCCATTTCCATATACTACCTTGATGAAAAAGTTCCCGGAATTTATTCAGAAAATTAAAAATATAAGTTTATTCATCTAAATCTATATTGTCCCCTTCAAAGTAATCCCCATCGACTGCAACACACTTATGCCAGCGCTTGATCCAATCCTCGAAACATTTTTTATATTCGGTTTTCGGTATGTCCATCAGTGCTTCCTGCGATTTTTCCATTACTTCCTCTCGGCTGCTAAAACGCGTTCCCCGTAATGGTTTTTTAACTCGATTGAACAGAAAGAAGTCACAGGGAGCCAAATCAGGTGAATTCGGTGGCTGTTGGATGGTATTTGTTGCATTTTTCGACAAAAAATTACGAATAATGATAGCACTGTGCGACGGTGCGTTATCATGGTGCAAAATCCACGAGTTTTCTGCCCACATTTCTGGTCTCTTTCGGCGAATTGCTTCACGCAAACGTCTCATAACGCCCAAATAATACTCTTTGTTTACTGTCTGGCCTTCTGGCAAAAATTCATGATGCACTACACCGTTGTAATCCATGAAAACCGTCAGCATTGCCTTCTTTTTTGACTGAAAACGACGTGGTTTTTTTGGTCTCGGCTCATTTGGTGAACGCCATTCACTTGCCTGATGTCTGGATTGCGTGTCGTACTCATAAACCCACGTCTCGTCTCCAGTAATGATCCTTTTGATGAATGTGGGATCGGATTCAGCCTCGCAAATCATGTCTTTTGCGACGTCAACACGGTCTCTATTTTGCATGAAATTGAGGTCTTTTGGCACTTTAACTTTGCTGCTACACGACGGAAACCCAAATCATTAACCACAATGTCTTGGGCGGATCCATAGGCAATGTTCAAGTCCTCCGCTATTTCTCTGATGGTTAATTTGCGGTTATTGACCAACATTTCTTTTACTTTATCAATTTTTTCACCGACTTTCGATGTCGATGGTCTGCCACTGCGTTCATCATCTTCGATTGACTCACGACCACTTCTGAACCGCTCGTGCCACTGGTAAACGACCGTTTTTTTAGAGAATCGTTGCCGAAACACTTTTCCAACATTTCCAACGTCCGTGCGCCACTAAATCCGTTTTTACGCAAAATTTAATACAAGTTCGTTGTTGCAAATTTAAATCCATTTCTGCAATTGTAAAAAATCGCCAACACACACAGAGATAGATGTACTCTTGGCTACGTAACTTTTGCAAATGTCAAGTTATGACACTAAGATTTAAAGGGAATATCAACAACAGATGTACCAATTTAACAAAAAAAAACAGAACTCAAATCGGAACGATGGGAGCGCCACACGGTGGTTATTCCGGGAACTTTTTGATCCAGGTAGTATGCCCATCAGTTTTTTAGCTTCTTGGATTTAGTTGTGACCGAGATCCCTTTTTTGCGGAAAGGTTTTTTCTCTGCGGGTCAATTCTAATTTTTTGGCTTAGTCTTGTCAATATAATATGACTGAATATGTACGCTTTTCCTTCACCTTTCACAAACAAATTGTTTTTGGAATATTTAGTTTAGTTACACGGTTATAAAAATTCCATGCCAAGTGCCAAAGAGCAAATTTTGCATTCAACGCATTTACCTATACTTGATAGGCGCTGGAGTATAAAGCACATTTTTTCAATACCACATGACTAGGTACTATGATGTTAAAATTTATTAAATATTCAAAAAGTCCTAGGCTTCAATTTAATGAAAAATAAAGTTATAGATGTAATATATTAATTTTTATATGCACGTTATTTTATTTCTCGAACAAATTATTTTTTTTTCCATCAAAGTTCTTTCTTCACCAAGGCTATTGTTATTCTATTTTATAAGTGGACCCGGAGAAAATTGTTTTGACCAGCATTATATTCGAATGATAATACATTTATAAAACCTATTTCCAAAGGTTCAGAAAATTTTATAGAAATAGAAGAAGTGTGGTTACAAAATATTTTTCCAATGTTTCTATTTATCGAAAATGTTTTGAATTTTTGTGATAGTTTAAAACCTTTAAATATTTCCTTTCAAAATAATAGTCATTTAATCAAGCTTCTATCAAAGTTCTTTAACTCAAAGTTAAAATAGGTTTTACATCATAATGCGGTAGTCGCTTTTTTTCTAAAAAAATACCTAATATATATTAAATTCTTCCAGATTAGGTTATTATGAAATCGAAAACTAGATTCTGTGATATTTCTATTACAAGGGGCCGTCAAATAAAAACGAACCACCCGTCATAACACTCAGTCTACTAGAAGCTAGGCTTTATTTACGCATCGATGCTGCCATTGCTCTGGCAAAACTGCATTGTGACAACTGCATGCAGTTGTTGGCTTATGTCCTTATTGGTGAGCGGACTGATTTATTTAGCGGGTGATTGGTTTCCGCCTGACTGCCCCTCATAGTATTAAAAACATACAATAATTTCATTAGGCATTCCTGGAAAAAATGGATAAGTAACCCAACTGCTTCTCTGATCTATCAATTAATTTTTTCGCATAAGCCTGCGCTCTATTTTCCACTATTGATCCCTAACTCAATTTCCTTTGAGACGCCACAGCTTACGCGAATATCAAAACCGTAGTCAACCTCTAGTTTATTCTCCGGTTCAAGGGCTTTTGTAGAAAACTTATTTTTCTTCGAAAATTTCAATTTTTTTCTCTGTCCATTTCAAGTAGAAGAGCTCAAATTTGTTCTGCTCCAAATAATGATACATAGTATAACGTGTCATTTTCCAAGCGTTTTCAAAATATTGGCAAAGAGTCAACTTGGAAGAGCAGATAGATGGAACTGATGCTATCCACCGTTTTATGGGTCCACTTGAAGAACCTATTTCCCGTTCCATCATCTCCTAACCTTAACATTTTACGGCGTGCTGTTTACGGGAGGTACATAGAGCACGCAATGAGGACACAAGCAACTGTCCATGATAGAGTTAGCCGTTTGAGTAATGGTGAGAATACGTGCCCCGTTGGAAGCGTCTAGTCACCGGCGCTATCTTCGGGTCGATCGACAGTTTGCCTCTTTCCTACTCCGCTGACTCCGTGCATCGGTTGTTGGTTAAACATTTCCTAATGCAAATGAGCGCATATTTAAAATAGCCCTTCCTTCCCATGCTAACCTTCCCAACAAAGTTTTTCAATTGAGTTGAGATTTCAATTGAAAAATATCAAATTTTTTTCTGCTTTTTTTATTTAGTGTGTGACAAGTTTCTTTTGCCTCTGAAGTTGTGTTAACCTTATCTAATATGAGGTGAATGCTGCGGAAACCATTGATTTTCTTTATTTGCGATAATTGTTCGATGTTACTTATAATTGTTGACAGTAAAATATTATAAATTATCAGGTTATTTATTAATTAGTTATTATTATTTCATCATTAGAGCCATAATTTCAAAACAATGATGTTTAAAGCGCATTTTAAAACGTGTGTGTGTATTTTAATATAAATTTTAGTAATTATACCGACCATTTGCTGTTAATTTCTCAGAAATAAAACGGTGTTCGTACCTCGGCGATAACGGATGTAAATAACAGAGTTCAAAATATTTTAATACAAAAATAAAAAAGGGTGTAACTAGAGATTTATACCGACTGTATTCAAGTACACTTGTATTATATCTTCGGGTAGGGTGTTAGCATTTTATTCCAGTCCGATTAAATTCAATTCTCCTGAGGAAGATCGAAAATGAAAACTTTCAGAATTATGCAATGTAATATTTCTTGATCTTACGCTTTACGACGCGCGTTCTGAGAAATTGGTGGGAGTCAATATAAGACCCTTTATTTTTCATAAGCACAACATAGCTTCCATCATTACTACAATTAATCAAGTTGTCTAATTACTGACGAAAGATTAATACTGCGAGTATTAGTTCTCGTAAAATATAGGTGTAAAGTTTCAATTCTTATTCTTTATATCAATTGAGAAATATTTCATCAATTATATCAATAGCCACGATAACTCGTAGCATACTTCAAACAAGAGATTATCATCACCAGCATGTTTTCATTGAGATAATTCGCAGCTGTCAACTAATCTTTCCTTCTCCCTCCAATATCTCTTTTCGTTCACGTTTCCAAATACCATATAATCCTCTGCATTTCACCCTTTTATTTTTCCTTCACTCAAGGTCTTCAGAAGCTACCGTTCTTTATGCGTCCTTTTGGTTAACCTATGCCTATTGTATATGTCCTCCATATGATTCTCTTAGAAGCCACTCTTTGAAGTAATTCTTCATTTGTTATTCGGTCTTTTCATTGTTTCCAAGGATGATTCATCAGTTAAACTAAGCTTAAATCGTTCTTTACCCTTTGACGCTAGTATCGTCCATTACCTTTAGCCATATAAGAATTCATTCGGTGTATTATTATATATAAATCGCTTATATAAATGCCACATTCATCATCAGTATTTTCATCCGGAGGCCACTTAACTGCACCCGAACACTCTACCTCTTCCGAATTGTAACTTCATCGCTCTCTGTTAATACTTGATAAAGAATACGTGGACACAAAAAATCTTAGCTCAGGACAATGTGCGTGACTTTTACCTACGCGGCAAATATGAGAGGCAAAAGCACTATAACCAAAATAATTATTATGACTATCTGATCATAGAGGGCTGCGAAGAAAATTGATTTGTCATATTCTATGTTTTTTAGTGACATAGAGAATTGTACGTATTATGTTCATGTATAATAACAACATTTTAAAGAGTACGTGAATATCTATTTATAGTATATATACACACATAATTCAAACATCAATAAATAAGAAATTAGCACATTAATACAATCGTCCTGCATGGTTTGTAAAACAAATTTGGAGTGATTTTTGTCCGCCAACGTGGACGACTGGAGTGGAGCGAATTGTGGCTGGAAAGGTCTTGGGAAAGCAACGCGACCCGCGTCAGATGTCTGTGGGGTCGTAACAGTGTGCAGATTACAACAAAACTGGACCCCTATACGATGATTGAGACAAAAACAACACGTTCCATGGAGCAAATATAAACGATAAAATTTCATTTTAAGCTCGCAAAATCGGTTTTGGAAGATAAAGCAATGTCCCAAAGAATGGCTTTCCGCTGGCATAAGATGTCCCGGGAGGGTAAAGAGGAAGTTGAAGATGAGGAATACCCTGGACATCCATCAACCACACTGTGATGAAAATGTGAGATACATGCTTGATTCTGATTCACCTTTAAGTGTCAGGATGTTAGCAGAGGAGTGCAATATTCAGAAAGCCACAGCTCATCGCATCGTATTTTTACAGATTCAGCCTAGAGAGAGGTGAACCAATATAGTCCCCAAGATAATGTCGGAAGGCTGCTGGTGTGATAATTTTGCCCTGGGCACCTAAGACCAATGTAAAAGTGATCAGAATTTTATAAAATAGGTGGTTACTGGTGATGAGACATGGGTCTTTCAGTACGATTTAAGTATGACCTCTTTGAGTACTATTTTGGACCACTGGAGTATGTCATAGAGGACATGGAGAGGTGTCTGAACGAGTGTCATGCTGATGCTATACAGGAACCATACTCCAACTGGCGGAGGCATTGGTGTATCGATACATAAGGGTACTCTGCAAAAAATGTTCCCCCATATTTATTCTAAATATTTTTGGGACAGAGCTTGTATGTGTTTCCTTTAATATACTTTTCCGACTGTAAATTATATTACGCTGTCATGATTAGTCATTTTTTTATGTAATAGATCTTGATAAGCTATTTTCCCCGTTAGACAGATGGTCAGTGTACAGGAAATTGACTCCGGAATCGTCACTCGTCCAGCTTCCTCTGTAGCCTGCCAGACTAGATATTTGTTCACATTTCCTCTCCCCGTTGTTCCTTGAGGGAATATGCCGCTCTTCTGGAAGCCGTTTCATTCCTATTTCATCATTTCCATGTCTTAACTTTATGCCTTTCGTCTTAAGGTCCCGAATGAATCGACTGACTTTCCCTCGAACTTGAGACTGGGAATCAACAGGTGATTATGCTCTTTCATCCATTCATCTTGCCTGATCCTCGTCGTCGTTTCCTTCACTACTGAGAAAAAAGTAACTACGCGGTTTGATTTACACCTTTATTTTGGAATTCTAAGAAACTGCGAGAGATGCCGCAACAATAACTATTGACGGAGTCATCCGCTGAGTGTGCATTACAGTGTAACAATTTCAGAGTATAAAAAACAAGACTCTTAATCGGGATCTTGGTCAATGCGGGTGACTTTTTTACTCTGCATTTGTTTCATGGTAACCTTGTTTCTAGTATAAACGCACCGTTGAAATAACGAACACAAATTGAACATGATGCAATGCTTTATTCACGTCTTTCTTGCTCGGTTACTTTTAAGTCAAGTGATAATTTGCACCCTTGAATAGCTCAAATTTAACCAATTGATAATGTTTTGTCAGAGGAGTACAAAAAAATATGAAAAAAATCTACATTAAATTCGTAACCTTATTATTTCATCACTATCACCATCTCCCTTTGTTTAGAATCTCAGCCTGTCCGGTATATTTTTTGCCACTCCCATCTTTTCTTAGGTCCTCCCACAATTCTTTGTTTTGTGGTGCTGTTCTTGTGACTCTCTCCCGTCATCCGGTTTACGTAAACCTTCAATATCTTCTTATTTGCTGTTGTATCATCGCTCTTAATTTCGTTTTTTCCTGATGTTGTTGTTAATTAGTTTGCATTTTCAGGAAATGATCAAAAAAATTGCATATTTTCTTGTCTATTCCCTGATTTCGTCTTTCTAGCTCTGTAGAACATTACTGACGAGTCGAAACTGATATATTCTAATGTAATTTTGATTGTCTTTTATTATTTATCCATTTTCCACTTTTTTCGTCGAACTTAAAATTGTTTTAAAACAATGTAATTAATTTACGATACCTTATTATTTATTATAATTGATTACAATTCCTTATCATTTGCATTATTGAACAACGTATACAGGCAACTATGTGCATGTGTGTTTGTGTAACTCGGCAAATATGTATTCATATGCATCTGCGAACTTAAATTGCATATATTTTTTTTATTGAAATCCATATGTGCTGATGGACAGTGTCAGGTGGCACACAAGTCCCAAATAATCACAAAAGATAATAGGTAAAATCAGTCATTAAACAAAGGTACATTGAAAGGAAACTTCAAAATACAAATCTCTTTCACAAAACAAGAAAATCCCCATCTCATTAACATCAATTAATCAGCAAGAAAAAAAAGGTAAATTAAAAAAAAATGAAGCTATAAATGATATAAATATTTCCCCAACACCCCCATTATATACGGATATGTGGCTGCTTTTTGGATATAGAATAGGTGTAGCATTGGGTAAAAGAAGAGAACTCCGCTTATCATTTGGAAGGAAGACTGATTTAATGCATTTTAACCCTTGTGATTTATCATGGAAGATACCTCTGGGTACTTTATCTGCTAAAACGTTATGGATAAATTTCGTTGTTTCTGCAATATCTAATTGTAGTCAAACCTTGTGATCTGGAAAATATCCTTACATTCAGTCTGTATACGCTAACTAATATTGAAAAATAACTTTCTGGTTTTATGGAAGTTACCAATTCCTTTTTATCACTGAAGTGTTGGTGATTTCACAGTAGCAAGGTCCTGAATAATATTGTCAATGAATACAATTGCATCTAAATATTTAGAATTAAATTTATTATAATACCTATACCATTATCCAAAACTTGCCTTTCAAAATAGATGGTGTAGCCGGATCGATATCGTTATTGATTTTGCTGTCATTAGTACTTGCTTCGAGGAATACCAAAACGAGTAAATAAAAATCGAATGAACAATTTTGATGTTTTAAAATGAAAAATGTTGAAAATAAAAAGAAAATAAATGAAGCCGGGAGAAATTGTTGAAAGACAAAAGCAGATTCAATTCTCAGAATAGTCTCACAGATTAATATGTTCGTCATACACGTATGCCATTAAATCAAGGGCTTATGACTTCCAAGCAGATTTTAGACGACGAGAAATATGCATTTACGCCCAGCTGATTCCCAGAATTCCCTGCCCATTTTACAGCTTCTACCGGCTCGAAGCATTCAACGATTAAATTTTTATGGAGTCGTTGACCCAATAAGGAGATATAGAGCTCCTCGTAATCTAATGGCCTTTATGAGCACCTGGGTAAGTCACGTATTAAAGGCAGATAAAAGGATGATGTATGAGTTAAAATCCATTTCAGATTTCTCACTCTCCCCAGATTGACTATCGAGATCCAATTCTTAATAAAAGGATAACCAAGCTTCAATCTGGTGATGAAATAAAATATTTGGAAATTCCATGTTCCGTATTAAAGTAGCAGGTACTCGATTCCCACACCTGCAACTTCCTTTCAAGAACAGCAACGGTGCTTTGCAACATTTTTTCACTAAAAATGGTCTAAATAATGCTAAAACAAATATTAAGAAATAAAAGTTCGGGTTTTTACATTTATTTTACTGATATTTTGACAATTTTACCACAGCCTCATTGGCTTTTAACTTTGAAAACTTTTTTTTTAATTTGAAAAAAAATGTAAGTTTGATCGGATATTTTTGAAAAATCTTTCAATTATACGAAGCAATGGGTCCCCGACACAGACTATCACACATTCATTTCTAATGCACAATTCTAAAAATCTTTTTGTCACTTAGATAGTTTATTTCGCTATTACGCTAAAAGTGACCCGTGAATTCATTTAAAATTTGATGCAGACGCATTTACATACTGTTCTACAAATGGCAATATTTAAGATTTTATCCGCGGACCAATTCCGAACGCAGAAGCGTTTCTATTCGTCAAGTTCTTCTTTAATTGGGAAAAAATAAACATTTGCCGTGTACAGTAATTTTCATTCATTCATTAAAAGGGGATATAACTGATCCAAAACGTTGAGTCTTAAACGAAAATGCAATAAATTGAAATATATTTTATTACAATCTGAATAATGTTTTCTATATCAATCGAAAAATGGAAGGAATTTCATTCAAGCGTGAATTGTGTACGTTTTTTTCCACCCTCTTCATGCTCAATGCTTTCTGTGGTAATGAAACTTCCATGGCTCTAGCATCAGTGTCAGTAATGGTCACTGGTATCATTCACGGAGATAAATACAAACAGATATTTCAATTTTATTAATGCATTCACTCGATGGATTTAATTCTTTTTAATTCCATAGGGAAGAAATTTAGGATGATTAATGCGAGACATGATCAATTTAAACATAAGCAAGATGGTATGTATCCTATACCTATCCATATCCTAGCCTATATCTTGATAAACAAAGCTTAAGAATGGTACTTTGTCCCAGATTTACGTTTCCATGCTGTATTTTCTCGTCTCCACCTCAAACTGTCAATTAAATCATGACTTAAATAGGTCTTCAGAAGCCTTTTTCTTGCGAAACGATAGTGTGGAGACGCATTCCTTTAAGCCAAATATTCCCTAGGGTTCACTTGAGTAGTTTAGCCTCTCAAGACTCGCATGTTGGCACTTAAAAGGTCAAACATTAACCGGATAAAGCCAACATCAAGTGTTGGAGGAAGTTTAAGTACCTCTTCTCTCTTTCCGTGATAATTTTCAGCTTAAGTCTGAGGGAGAATTTCTTTAGCTAAACTATCTTGGGCGAGGTGACTGCCCAGTAATCAAGTTCCCTTCCCGAACGACCTAGGACCTTGGAAATCCTTCGTAATCTTCTCGCAGCTGTTTGATTCTCACATTCCATAAGACGCTTAATTGATGGGAGTTACAAATGGCTTCGGAGGAACGGAAGAAGATGTGAAGGTCTAAGATGGGGAGGGATTCTCATCAGGAATGCTACGAAAGCCCGGTATTATATCCAGATTTTACTCGAGTGGCAATATTATTTTCGTTAATTCCTTCGTAATAAAATTTAAGCTGTATTTTAATATTTTTCGCTTCAAAATCAATTAGAATGGCTATTAAAGTGAGGAAACCTCCCCGTCGTTGGTCAAGTTGTCCTATAATGCTTTGTTTCAGCCACGTCATTGTTAGGGTTTCCCAAATGAGCGCAACTTTAAAAATGAATCTTTTTCCTAAAAATGTTGATTCGTCCGCGGATTGTTAGGTATCAAAACTACAGGAGAAATTCTTCGTTGAATATTATTTTAAATTTAGCTTTTCATTATACCTTTACCGGTCCTAAGCCGACTTTCCTTCCTAGACACCAACATTTGCACAACATTAATTAAATTGCAAAAATGTAGCGTTTTATAATATAAATTACATTTCTACAATATGCCTGAATTTTATGTATTTTATTTTTTGTGAAATTTTAGAGATTTAATGTTTGCCGTAGTAATTTTAATTACCCTGAGATATTAAAGCTTAAAAAAGTGGTTTGAACAAACACAGATATTGATTTTATGGGCAGTCCCGAGGAAAAACTATGGCTATATGTTTTTTAATCAGGAAAAATAATAGGCGGTAATAAGGTCCTTTGTTCTGCTTAGCCTGTTATCGAAATAGGCTTTTTGCATTTACCATTCCTTCACTGATAGAATTATATTTTTCTTCTCATTCTCATTTTACTCATTTTGATACTCGAACCTCATCGCCGACATCCTTTTTCCCCTATTATCTACCCCGGGCAAGAGTTTTCCAAAGGACCCTGATCAGGTAGCGGATCATTTTCCGCAATTTCCTGTCTGTGACTGAAACCAATTTGGCATTGTATGTGCAAATGCTAGGGATTTGGGATGACAGGAAAAAAATCATTATTACAGATTGAGTAAAATTTTACAACATTGTTTATCAATGAGGAGAGCAAAATAAAATTCTTTGCGTTCTTAATCCAAAAGTAAAAACATTGGCAGCATATTTAAGGCCCAATTTTTGTAAAGTTTTTTTGAAAATATGTTTTTTTCTCAAGCCTTCGAGTATAATAAATTTTGGAAACTGAGAGAGGCACGCCATTATTGTTCTTTCATATTATTGTACTCCGAGGAAAATAGCTTCAGATTCTGGTGCTGAATAAATACTTTTCCATGCAATGCATTCGGAATGATGTTCTTACAAAGCTAAATGACATTTCGTCATAGATTATGGTGGAGTAGGAAGCACGATTTATTCGAAAATGTTTGAAAAATGTATTAATTAAAGCGGGGAAGAATATCTCTAAGACTCGGAAGAGACCCACTGGAGCAAGTGAAAGCGCTTTGAAATTTAGGAATGATGATCACTTGTAATAGAATAAAAAGGAGATATTAGTAAGCAGAAAATGATTGGCGATGGACTTCTATCAAAATAGTAATAGATTTATCAATCCTACACTTATAGCCTACTTTTCTGCGAATGTGAGACGCGAACGATAGAGGCGTCAGGGAACACTAGAAGGTTCTTATCAATGGAAGTGTGAGGCTACTGAAATAACGACAAAATAAAATAGATAGAATAGCAAATCAAGAAGTGCAACTAAAACTAGGTAGAGAGAGGGAAGCCATATTGTCAGACTCCTACATGAAGATTGGGGCGATTGATTGATAAGGGTAGGTTGTAACAGGATATTGACCGGAAAGCTGCTAAATTCCATAAACTCAGACGGAGATTCCGTGATAATGATGATAGTGTAAAAAGTAAAGGCGAAATACGAATTTATTGGTAATATACGTTTATGATAGCACTAAGTTGTATGTTAACCGCACCTAATATCTTCCATGATCTGTATTCATATGCTAGAGTGTACAAGTTTAAAATTAACTATTTTGAAAATGTATGCATTTAAGAGTAATTAAACCATCGGTACTGTAAAAAATAACTGGGGGCTTTAACTTTACAAAACTACCCATGAAGACGATTTAGGCAGAATACTATATGCCGGAATATAAGCGGTAAAAATCTGGTAAATCATTTTGCGAAAATATTTGAATCCATTAACTTGTGCCAATGCAAGATAGTTGAATTTATCAATAAGATAGTGTATACGCGATGTATCATGTACTTTTCAAATGTTCTTCTTGTCATTGTTCTTGTGTTTCACTTTTAAAATTTATTTAAATTCATTTATAAATAAAATATTATAATTTGGAGTGAAAGTGATTGCAGCAGCATTAAAGGCGTAAAAAAAGAATGGAATAATTGGATTAGTAACTTGAAATGCTAAGACAAAGTTGAGAGCAGGAAAATAAGAGAATCTTCATTGGGAAATGGATAAGGGAAACAATACTTTAGAGCTTTGAGAGGTAAGAATAAAGGGACGTGGGGATCACAAGAGTGTTAGTTATGAAATAATTTAGAGTGGAGGTTGACAGGGTCAGTAGGGTTGGATATAATATGAAACAAAATAGTAGGAAAGAGAGTAGTATACATTTTACAAGCGATTGATAAAATACTATTTATAAAAGTAAAAGCTCAAACGACAGGACAATGAGAAAATATAAAGAAGAGATGAGATGGGGAGAGTGGGAATAACTGAAGCGATATAGATAGAGTGATATACAGGCGAGGGGGAAAAGAGACAGCAAAGGCTAGCAGCAATATCGGATTAAAAGGTAGGAAGAATCGTAGCAAGACACATGTATGTGGTATTGAGGTGGGAGACTACGGTTTACGACCAAGGTATTACCACGTGGAGAAAAAAAACATGGAGTCTGCAGGTGATAGGGGTTGGTCATCACAATAAATATTTTAGACACCATTAAAAGCGAAGTTACTCTTGAAAAAGGTCGGGAGGATCGATAATAGTGTCAGTGAGACTATAATAGGCTGGACAAATATTTAAAAACATGGTGATTGATTCGCATAGTTTCCATGCAGTGGGTGTGGACTTGGATGACGAGTTAGTAATTATTAAGGGTAGCGTCCGATTTAAAAAGACAAAACATGGGAGAAAATGGAATTTTGAAGCATTAACATAAAGGGTAAGAAAGGAGTATCAGTAGGCTTAAGGAGATATTATGAGTGATGACAGGGAGCTGGGTACTTAAGTGTGAAAATGGGAACATATCAAAGAAGGGATATCGACTGGAACTGAAAATAGGATTTTTTTATTTTTTCACTACCTCAGGCTTTGTCCTCTTTGTAAAATTGCACTTTCACTGGGAACATAACCTTGACGTCTCTATATGTTTTGGCTCGCGGAGGATAAACCCTCTTTGATCCCTCACCCCACCTGTATCTGGTACTTTCACGTGGAATTCGCACATATTTCATAAAATTCACGAGCAAGAGAGCATGTATGAAACAATGTATTGATGTGACAGGTATAAAAACAGTATGTGAGAATAGAACTAACGATGAGTAAGCAATAGTGTTGTGTTTCTTTTCTCTCAGAACCTGAATTTTTCTCGACAGTCTACCCCGAAAATGAACGACGTGAATGTTATCCATACTTAATTTATGAGGTATGGAAAGAATTTTCAAGCCATCCATCCAGCTTGCCTCGAGTCTGTAATTTTTTAATCAATTTCTTTAAAAACTATGCATATCTCTTCAATAGCTACATGGTTAACCTTTTTTAATGCTCACCGCACTGATTTGTGGAATCAGAGCTCATTTTTGAGTGATTCATTCCACCTTTGAAATACCATTTGAAAGTGAGAGTGATGTCATAAACAGAAACCCTTTTGACCAGATCAATGCTCTAAAACGCCGTTTGCATATGCTTGTTTATTTTAAACTCTCAGCAGCTCATGATTTGAAAAAAAATGCAGTTGTCTGCTGAGTAAACTGTGACTGTTCCATTGCAAATGTAAACCTGTTTTCTAAGGAAAGGGAAATTCAAAAGGAATGTAAAATATTATTTTTATATTAAGTTATTTTCTTACAATTATGATGGAAATAACTTTCTCCAAATTCTGCCGTTTTTTTTAACTCATTAATCTGGCAAATTTTCTAAACTATAATTCCGATTTGATTATTGTAATCTACATTCAATATGGATTGTTAAGCGAAGGTAGTTTTGCATGAAAATTGCTTCTTAGCCATATTTTACGGCACGAATCGATATTTATTCAGCAGCTCCCGAGGTCATCAGTCATTTCATTTAACCTCGGTTAAATGAAATGACTGAAGGCCTAGTGGTTTTAGTACCTTATAATTATCCGACATCTTTGAGTTTAACGTCACAAATGATGGAAATAGTTTCTATACATTTACCATATCGCTAAATGAATAGAAACGATTTTCCAAACGACAGATTCCTTCCATAGGTTTTTCACTGCGATTTCTTCATAGCAAAAACATAATTAAGCATGCAGTCCTGCACTTTTTCGATGCTAAAAGTCTTCACCTACTGATATGATAAAATCGGAAATCCCTCTTCACAAATGCGCTATTACTTTAGCTAGGTGTTCAAAAAGTAAAATACGCTAAAGCTAATGCAAAACATAATAATCCCAAAATTTTTAATTGAAGTGCAACTTATGAAGTTGAAAGATTTAATTTATGCTTAATAATTTTCATAGTATTTATTTAATATATTTAACAATACAATAGAAGAATTTTCGTAAGTAGTGATGTGATGGAATAATGATTTTATTTACAACCTATTGAACGGCTATCGATTCACAATTATAGGTGTAAGTTTCGTTTTTTACAGCTTTAAATTTTTCTTTGAAGATAATATTTAATATCTAAGAGAATATTACGATGAGTACGCCAAACTAATTAGCTAATTTATTGAATAACGTGACAGATAATAGTAATTTCATAAATGAACTACTTGGTATCAGTGTGCCAATAGGATTTTGCCGAGAATGACGGAGCAATGTCATAAGTACGGTGCTAAGAAGGAAATTATGTATAATCATGCTTACGGATATTCATCAAGTACTTAAAATGAAACAGTGCTATTAATAATACAGGTAGGTATATTGGTAATATCAAGAGTTTCAATACTGATTTCTATTCCTTCGATTGATGGAAATATTTTAATCACAAGGTTTTATTTAGAAACTAATTCTTTATCAAACAGAATTTCTTTTCATTAAATTGAAATGAAATGAACTTCTAGTATAGTAATACCATATCTTTGCTATGCTCATTTTGCACGGTGATTTTTTCATAGTTTAAGATGTCAAAGTGGACTGAAATATCAAAGTGGGAACGAAGCTCTATAGAAAAATAAATATTTAGAGCTTAATTTGCAAATACTCTTGCCTATAATTTAAAAGCAAGGCTTTTAACCTTGCTAAGTAACTTTGCAAATACCTCGTTACACGTAATTTTATTTCCATGTATCCTTAATTACCCACGTATTTTGTACTCAAACTCAATTAAACGTGCCGCTACGAATCAGCTGGATCCTATCTGATGAAACGTCTATTACCGAATGAAGCTCTCTTTTTATCTGTAACGACTCAAAGGGAAATTCACGTAGGTAAGCTCTCACAATCCGCTTAAGACGCTAATTACTATATTCTAACGGAGGGTACCGTTCTGACTATGAAAGTTTTAGAAACTCTGCACGTGGAAAATGTCTAGGGAATCAATAGGCTTAACGTAAGACAATTCAGAACGTTGAAATAATAAGCCTAGAATGGCTTTTACAGACTCCATTCAAATCATCTTACTCATAAAAAAATATGACTTAATATGAACTATTGTCAGTCATGTATTTCTCCTGAGACATGGAAACGTGGAAAAGTTAACCCGAAGCTATGTTTATCAAGCTTCTTAATGTCGTGCTCCCCATATGAGTGAGCTACAAATACGAGAATGTAAGAAAATTTTTCGCATTTGTGACATAAGTAGATATTTCATTGTCTGAATCTTAGCGATTCCTTGTAATCCGCCAAAGGACTCGATTTAATACTAGCAATAACTAATAGACAGGTAGACGATTAGAAAAGCCCGTCCATTACACTCTGAGTTCAAACTCTAACAGCGCGCAAGTGTATACCATGCTCAGCGGTGTAGGATTTTCCTTTGGTCACTGTTCGTGAAGAGGAAAGGACAAGCACACTCAAGAGGGAAGTATAACAGAGAAAGTAGTCATACAATGTCAGAAGGAGTACGTGCAATATGTTCAGCAGCACGCATTTCCAGAAGGTAATTACTCGCATTGGTCAACCACCCACTCAACGGGTGGTTGACCAATGCGAGTTGGCCGTGCTATTCGCACGGATACAGATAAAAGAAAAAGGGATGGAAACACACTTTTTAAGGATAAACACAAGGATACTGAGAAAGGGGGAAGTTTTCCGATTCCAAAGATCCACAGACGCACAATTACACGTAAAAAACAAACGCGCGCGGACAATCCAACATACAGGGTTGCACCCAAAAGTGGTAGGACTGATTTTCTTTGGCGCAAACGGAGCGGTGGAAGGGGGTCTGCCTGGCAGGCTAAGGTGGAGGGGGCTCTTAGCAACAGACCGACACCAACCTCAGTTGCCTGCGGGCTGTCGTTGAGTGAGGGCACCGTTTTTAATGAAGCAAGTTTTTTGTCCGCGTCGAAAAACAAAATGAATCTGAATTTAGAGCAACGTTATTCCGTGAAGTTTTGTGCCAAACTCGGGAAGACGCCAACTGAGACCCTCGATATGATCAAGCAGGCTTATGGGGACACTGCCTTAAGCCGTTCCACAGTATTTGAGTGGCACAAGTTATTTAAAGAGGGTAGGGAGCTCGTTGAAGACGACCATCGCTCCGGGCGGCCGTCGACGGCAAGAACCGACACGAATGTGGACAGAGTGAGGACACTGCTGAACACAGACCGACGCTTAATAAGTGAAGAAGTCTGCATCCAACGTCCAAAGCATTATTTCACAGGATTTGGCCATGCGCAAAGTGTGCGCCAAGATGGTGCGGAAAATTGTGAGTGTCGACCGACAGCTCCTGGCCAAAAACGGCGTTGCCACGTTGCCGCACCCGCCCTATTCTCCCGATCTGGCACCACCGGATTTCTTCTTCTTCCCCCTGATGAAAAGACAGCTCAAGGAACGACGTTTTGACTCGATAAACGCCGTTCAAGAGGCTTCGACGAGGGTCATCAACGGCATCCCCAAAAAAAATTTCCAGCGGGCGTACGGGGAATGGGAGCAACGTTATACTACGTGTATAGCAGCTCAAGGAGCATACTTTGAAGATTATTAAGTCGATGTATGTATATCGTCAATAAAATTCTTGTAAAAAAATCAGTCCTACCACTTTTGGGTGCGACCCTGTACTATTTCAAAATTCTACCTTTTAACATCAGATATTTGAGCATTTGAAAATAAAAACATCATCAGTATTTCAATCCTAGGATTGGTTTACTGCAGCCCTCCATTCAACTTTATTCAATGTACACTTCCTCAATCCTTGATACCTTCTCTGTTTTTCGTCCTTCTTAATTTATCCCGTATACATGTCTCTTGGTCTTCATAGAATCTTCCCTTCTATTTTTCATTTTATTTTATTCCTAATCAATGCATTGTGCCTCAATATGTGTCCAATCCATTTATTTCTTCTTTGCCGCAGAGTTCTCCATATGATCCTATCCTCCTCTACTATTCCTTATACTACCTGGTTCTTTACTTTGTCTGTCAATTTAATCTTCAGCATTCCCTTCCAGCACCATGTTTCAAAGGCTTATATTATTCTCTGGTCCATTTTTCCAATGTTTCATGCCTTGGAACCATAGAGCTCCAAGCTCTACACGAAAGTCTTGACGAATTGCTTCCTTGTTTCCAGCCTTAGGTTCTTTGAACATAGTAATTGCATCTTCTTCATTAATGCCTTCTTAGCTTGGACTCTTCTCCGCTTGATGTCAGTGGAACTTCTTCCATCCCATGTTATGCCCACGTAGATGAAGGATTCCAATTGCTCTAGTTTCACTCCTCGAGTTGTGATATCTGCATTCAGCTTCCCCCTTCCACACTTAAAGACTTTAGTTTCCTTCTTATTGATTTTTATATTGTAATCCCACCAGTACTTGGCCCATAGTCCTTTGAGTTACTTTCAAGTCCTCTCGCGTTTCCGCCACTACTGCGATGTTACCTGTAAACCGGAGAATGTCGATTTCTTCTCCAATTACCTTGACTCCTTTCTTACCCAATTTTTGTGATTCTTTTATTGACTCTTCCTGGTATACGTTTAATATTGCTGGCGAGATGTTGCTCGTAGCGATCTTTGATTATTCCATAGAAGACATCCTTCGCTTTGACCCCGAGTGCCTTGATTATTTCTCCGTTTATTTTGTCAACTTCTGGTGGCTTGCTGTTTCTCAGTTCTGCTATGACTCTGTGGAATTCGCTTCGTAATATCTTCGGGCCCCAATCGTCTTTACCTACCATGCTTTAATCGTTAATTAAGCCATCTCCAAGTGGTTTGGGAGCTTTTTAGAGTACTTAATTTTATTCACTCTATCTATTCTCAATGTCGTCATCATCTATTAGTATTATTCCATAAGCGGCTCGGATGTTTTGTGATTTTGTTATTCTATCACTGAATTTCCTCTTCGCAAGTGTATAAGCTATCTCGCTATTTCCATTTTACTTGTTGTCATTGATTTCCTCGCAGCAGCTTTTTATCCATCCTTACTTTTCCTTCTTGCATTCTCATATGACTTGGTTCCGCAACTGTTTCTTAAGGGTCTTTTTCACTTTCACTTCTTGGATTCTTGTATTATCTTCTTTCATCAATGAAACCCCTTATTTGAGCTATTATCCATGGCTTCTTAGATATTTGCGCCTCATTAACAAAGAGCTCGCCTGCAGCTTTGGTAATTATATTCTTCATATCTTTCCATCGACTCTCAGTGTTGGTATTTTCATTATTTCCTTCTACTTCCCTTTAGATAGTAGATTAACATTTTGCTTCAAATAAGTCTGGTGTGCAATCACCCCCTGCCACATATCCTGGCGGTACCTTGCAGGGGTAGTAGTAGTTTTGAGGGGAGGCGACCGACAGCTAAGGTCATTTGCGCCATAGGGGAAGGACAGGAAAGGATGAAGGGTGGAGAGAAACCCGTCGTCGGCATTAGCTTACTCTTTACGAAAGGCGCCAAGGGGTCCGCGGCTTAACGTCCCATCCGACGGACGGCGTACTCTCTCAAAGTGCCCTCCACAAAGCACCTCAAGTAGGGATCGAGATACCTCTGAAAAATATTCAACACCGCCGGGATTTGAACCCGCGCCCTCAGGGTGGGAAGCCAACCTTGCAGGGTACTATGCATGTACGTAAAAGAACAGGTTTGAGGCAGAAGTATTGTTACACACTCAAATATTTGGTATTGCGGTGTTCATAAATGTTTCTTCATCGTTATTTACCATTCCGGTAGAATGATGCCATTTCTACGGTCCAAAACGATATGTATACAATTAATATATTATTTATTTCTAATTGATAGGAATAAAACAAATTAGATAGATATTTTACGTACGAACGTAGCCATCTAAAAGAGGTTCATTTACATTTGTATATACATGGTTGGTATAAAAAGTATCGGGAAAATTAGCAAAAAATAAAGATTCAGTTTAGATATTGCTATAATTACTGAAAAGTCTGCTAAGTATATACCCTGAGCGTCGACATACTTTTGCTAGCGTCTTTTCCAAAGCTCAAAAGCTCCCTGGTAGGCAGATTCCGGAAGTTCTTCAAGGTTCCGCGTGCAAGGTTCTTTGACGCCACTTAAAGTCCCATGGTGGTGTCCTTTGAGATAGGATTTCACATTTGGGAATAGAAAATAGTCTGCTGGTGCCGATTCGGCATAATAAGGGGGCAAGGGAATCGTCACGATGCCGTTTTTTGTCAGAAAGTCGGTTACCTTGAAGTTTGGCTGGGTACCTTCGGGACGAGTTTGGCACAACTCGTTAGCGAATGGCGCTTGGCGGGCGTTGAAGGTCAGCCTGCGCGGTGAGAGCGCACTGCGATGTACGTCAGGAAAAAATTGTTTCAGATGCTTTTCATACAAACCTTTTATATGAGCAATACCTATAAAACTGGTAACGGGGCATTGGGTAGGGGGTTGTTGGGGCAATAAACATTAATGCACAAATAGGAGTTTATACATTCGCATGGATAGACATGGTCACATGATCTTGAAGGCAGTGACAGAGGTGAGACTGTTAGTCAGGCGAAGAAGGGGCGGGACTAGGATAGGGATGTTGAATGGAATGAAGGGATTAAGGAAGTATTCGGAATTGAAGAGAATCTCATTTGAAATAGGATGCCGGGTTGTGCTTCTTATGAGAGACACGAGAATTGTTGCGGTAACCTTTGGTGGCATGTGGTCATCTAAAACCTATCTTGTTTGGTAGAACACAAACAATAATAATAATAATGTGTAAACACTTGCTCGTGCCCACTAACAAGCATACAGAAATATGTGCATTAAAACCATGTAATAATAAGTGTCATTTACTAAATTGATAAATTTTACCCTCTGAATGATGAATATGCAGGTTCTTCAGTTTGATTTTACTATGTTTGTTTTCTTTCGACAGTATTACGAGTACTTAAAACTGTAAGTTACGATGCCCTTGTTGTTAAATATACAATTTCTGTTAAACTTGTTCAGAAAATCACCCTAATTACCCGAGTTTTTTCATACTTTGCGCATGTTGCAATTTAATTAATTTATCTCTAGAAGTCATACTTTTTCAGAAGTCATTAGTGCATTGGTTTTCTAAAGAAATATTGGAAAACAACCATATATTAAAATTTGCAAAGGGATTTAGTGAAGGAAGCTTTATCTTTGACTATTCCCCCCCCCCGTATTTCCTCCCCTACCCTTAAAGACAGAGCTTACATCCCTCCTGAGGAATCTCGCAATTAAACGGAGAAAGTTCGGAGCAGAATTACGAGCAAATAACTTCAAATACCAATTTGGTGGTTTAGCTTTGAAGTTCACCTGCCAAAGTTCCACGGTGCATTGATGTATTCCCCTCATGGCTGACAGATAATCAATCTTTCTCTCTCTCTCTCTCTCTCTCTCTCTCTCTCTCTCTCTCTCTCCTTCTCCAAAATTTGTGAAAATATGCATATGCCTACTCATATTCGTACTTGAAAACGAGCTTTCCATTTTCTTCGTGATTCTAGCTCTTACCTTTACTGACGCGGCTAGTCTTTGAAAGTTACAAAATTTTGGACCTGTAGAGAGTTTGATATATGGTTTGTAGAGATGAAGTACTACTTAATATGTAAAGGATTAATATCCAAGTCGGGATGAGACATGCTGGCGATGAAAGGATACGGCCCAACAACAGCAAATTCACCCCGTCCTGTTAAACCGAAGTGATAACCTCTCCTCGTCCCTCTAAGAGAAGGGTAGGAGATCTCGTCGTAATAATGCAATTAATTCATCCGACATCAAACCCTGCAAAATATAGGTCCCCCAATATATTTCGAATGAAGCCAGGGGCTTTCATCTTTGAAACTAAGTTCAGGTATCCCAGGGACGTCTAGCCTCCCGTCACCTCCTCTGTCAATGGGTTTGACGCGGTGCAAATAAAGCTGGTACCTTGCTCCTCAAGTTCCGTTGATTTCTATGAAAGTAAAAAAGGGAATTTCGTTTCTAATTTTACCCCAAGTCATAATTGTTCCACTTTTTCGTAATTTCGAAAAGAGGTTATGTAAGTGAATTTATTCATACACTTAACGAGGTAATTTTATGAATTAAACTAGCCTACCTAATGTCAGTATGATAATTCGTAACTGGTGTTGTCGGTTAGTAATTGATCAGAAGTTGCATACAAAGAGGCATTTTAAACGTGAATATTATTTATTTATTCAACAGTTTTATCCATTAATATCGTTTTCGATAAATACCTGTAGATTGTAATTTCTCCTCCATTTCCTGCTTAAAACAATTCTTACGAGTTGCTTGAGTTCAGTTGGAGTTCAAAAAACGAAGAAATGTCAAATAATATATTTTCGGAGGGAAATAAATGATCTACATTTTCATCAAATGAGTTATTCTAGAGTAGATAAGTTTGTCTAACTCGGATGGGGTTACTAAATTATGATTTACAATCGACGCACTTAGCCGTTCTCAGTTCAGTTCATAAAAAATTTTTCCCCAATTCCACTCCCCTTGAACTGCAGCGTTAGGGTGGTAGTGTAGGGCGAGTGCTTTCTGATAACTCGAGAGCTGTGCTGGTAGGAGCAATGACATTTGCTCCTGACAGGGTCACCCATCCAGATAAGTCAAAGGGTAAGAGCCAGACGCAAGGTAATCCGCTCAGTGTCTCTTCTTTGGTGAGGCGGCGGCAAAGGCGCCTGGCGCCAGTGGGTGGGCCAATTGAGTGATGTTGTACTTTGAAAACGCTGTTAAGGGACACGATGGGAAATCACCTCAATGCGTCTCCCATTAATCGATGATGGACAGAGGTATTAGAATGAGTTCGAGCTATTCAACCAAATGGACCCCAGGGGGTGCCCGGCTGAGGCAAGGCTTCCACGGAGACGTCATCTCCCGAAATACTTTCAAAGCGATATCGATAGCAAGAGCAAGGACTACAAGAAAGTGAAGCGAACGAGTAAGAATAGCAACTGGAAAATTTAGTGCGAAATTCTGGACAGGGAAATTAAGAAATATGAAGCAGGATTTGGGAAGAATAAATGCACATTTATTAGAGCTATGCGACATGAGATGGAAAGATAGCCGGACTTACAGAAGCAATAGTCATAGAGCAATATACGGTAAAATAAAAGTAAGACAAAGATGAAATAATGGTATTGAATTATAGGGTAGGAAGAATCGTAGAAAAAGTAGAGCAAGGGAGTAGCAGAATATCATTAATAGAAGTTAAAGCTGGCCCAACAAACTGTGTGATTTTTCGGATCTAGGCGCCACCAAGCAATCATAGAAAAAAAAATTCAATAGAATATACGATCGATTAGTAGAAATTATTACGGGTGCTCCTGGAAGGAAATGCTTGATGGTGATTGGGGGTTAGAACGCGACGCTAGGCGGACAAAGATGATAGAGATGCAAAGGACTACGAATTAGGAATAAGAAATTAACGCAGGAAGAAAACCATAGAGTTATGCACGCATTGTTAGTTATTAATAACTACTTTCCTACGATAGTTATTAATAAATAACGCGTGGTTTAGACACCACAACAGGTAGAGGCATACATGAAATAAGTAGGAGGATACAGAAATCTATGAAATAGAATACATTATTTTGAAGCACAGATTAAGACACAGCGTAATGAATTTCCAGAATCGGATGGGGATAAAATTTGGGACTAAAATACAGCAACGTCAAATTTAAAAGTATGTGGCGGGGAAGAGAGCTCAGGAAATGAAATATGGAAGCATACCCAGGAACTATCAGAAAGAGGCTAGCTGTAACTGTAGAGGAAATTATGAGTGAGGGAAACGAGAGGAGTATGAAGAAGTACGTATAGTTAGAGGTAAAAGAGGTTTAGAGAGACTTATAGAAGAAAAATAGGAACACATCAAGGATATCAAAAGCCACAAACAAAGCTATAGATGTAATTAATACTGGAAAATAAAACCATGGAAAACCAACGGAATAATCAGAAAGTGAGATGTGTGAAGGAAATGATGAATCCAAGCATAAATTTAGATTGAAGTTGTAGAGTTGAATAATAAACTTGAAGTGAATGCGAAAGAAGTGGGGTGGAAGACGCAGTGAGAGGAAACGGAAAGTTTACCGAGGATAGGTGAAATTGAACAATGATCTGAATACTGAGGTGAAAACACTGTCAGGAAGTAAGAAGGGAAAATCTATATAAACTATCAAAGTTGTCTTGAGAACTATTAATTCAGTAAGAAAACAAATGTTTAAGAAAAAATGTGGTGATAGCCAGGCCAGCAAGCATAGGCATAGAAAAGCATTCGATCTAGATGAGCATGACTTGGGTCCAGGTGGTACTGACAGCGTGATGCAAAGGGAATTAAGTGATTAAAATCAAAGAAGGCCGTCGGGATAGATAGCATTTCCGTGTAGCTATTTAAAGGGTTAGGAAACGTGAGAAGAATTTTTTTGTGAATTAATTCGTGGCCTTTATGTGCGTCGAGTTAACCGAAACATTTCCCCAAACGACTGATGATTCCCATTTTAAAAAAGGCAACTGCAGCTGAACATGAGGAGTACAGAAAAATAGGTCAGATTTCAAACACAGCTAAAGTGGTACTCAGGGTTAAGTACAAAAACATGGAATCAATCGGGCTACTATGGATAATACGTTTGTCTTCCGGGAGAGGAGAGGGACGTGGCCGTTGCCATATCAGAATGAAGTCACAAATAGATGAGAGCATTTAATGAGATCAGGATATATTATTTTACTTCGTAGATATTGAGAAGACGTTTGTTTGAGTAAATTGGGTGTAATTAAGGTTAAATTGCAAAACACAGATTTGGATTGTTGGGATTGGCGACTTTTTGACGAAAAATTGTAAACAAAACAACGGTTTTTAAAGGAGGAGGGTTTTTAAATTATTTATAAAAATTGGGCTTCATGAACTAGAGCAGGTGTAAGAATTTTACTACCTTGGAAGTGTCTTGGACCAAAATGCTGAAAATAGTTGAGGCACATAGAAGGGAATTTCGTCAGGCAAAGATGTTAACACAAGAATAACGGAACAGATGACAGGGGCTTAGAATGAGGGTAATTATGATAGGGATCCACCAAAACCTTGACATGAAGCGTAGTTTTGTACGGTGCGGAAAAATGTTCATTGCAGCAGCATGATGGGCTTACATTGGGAGGTTGCAAAATACCTTTGAGGAGAGGGATTATTAGTAGAATTGGATGGGAAAGAAAACAAAATTAGAATACTCTGCATAGTGGGGGAGGAATGCTGGGAAAAATTCAAAGGAGGCGGGAAAGATGGATGCAGAGCATTTTGACTAATAATGGGACTTTGAACACTATGATAGAGACGACAGCGTAAGAGAAAAGAGGAAGGGGAAGGGAGAGGATAGGGATGCCGGACGGAATGCAGAGAGTATACGGAATTGAAGAGAAATTAATTGTAGTCTGATATATTGGGTAAGAAAGGGAGATCAACGATAGCAGTTAGAGATAAGGCGGGTAAGGTAATAGTTGACGCAAGAAAGATCCAAGAGAAATGGAAGAAGTATATAGAAGAAATGTATAGTAAAGAGCTTAGACCAACAAAGTTAGACATAGAAGAGGAAAATGACATAGGGGAAGATAGCTTTGGCCCAGGCATAATAGACAATGAGTAAGAAAGGGCATTAAGGGAATTGAAACTAAATAAGGCCGTGGGGGTGGACAGCATTCCTGCGGAAGTTTTAAAATGCTTCGGAAAATATGGGAGGAAGAGGCTATATGGGCTGATCTGTAGTATTTATGAGGAGGGAATCTGGCCGGAAGACTTTGTGAGATCAGTTTTAGTTCCTATTCCAAAAAAGCTAAAGGCCACCTTATGTGAGGACTACAGGACAATAAGTTTGACATCTCACGTAGCTAAAGTTGTTCTCAGCATCATAAACAAAATGATAGAGAGTAGGGCAAATGATTACTTAGGGGATGATCAGTTTGGGTTTAGGAAGGGGAGAGGTATGCGTGATACCATTGCAGTAATGAGATTATTAATCGAGAGGAATAAAGAACACAACCAGGAGGTATATGCCTGTTTCGTAGATTTCGAAAAAGCGTTTGATAGAGTCAATTGTGTGACGTTGTGCTTGGCGCAGCGTCACTTGCCCAGTTGGAATACGCGCGCCCCTCTCGCGAGCCGTAGAACGGCGGGGCGCTATCTGTTGGCGCCGACAACGTATGTAAGAAAAAAGAAGAGCGGGGCGCGCCGCGCGCGGAGAGTGCCGGCCAACACGTGGTAAGGAGAGTTCGTTGTGAGATGACCGAGAGAGAAGGTCGTGTGCTATCATCGTGGAGTCACCGACAGCCTGCGAACACCGGGGATGCGCGTGCCAGCAACCGACCTCGCCGTGTGGGCCCCCCGCAGGCGCCGACCGGAACATCGGGAGCCAGCAGTCGACAGCGAGGCGGCCATCTTCGGCTGCAGCCGAGCGGCCACCCAACATCGTGGCCCAGCAGGCGTCGGCACCGCGCGTCATGTTTGCTTGGGAGCGCCCACACCTTTTCTTGTGATAATAAATAGTTCTTATGAAGTTTACTCGTCGGAGTCCATTTTTATGCGCCTCCTTGCGTCCCTCGTGATTTCAGCTGAAGAGCCGCTGCCCACCCCGGGGCACATAAAAGGTGAGCGAGCCCTCCCCTGGGACGAGGAGTGTGATCGGCCAGGTGACAGCCAGCGGCGTGACTCTGCGGCTAGCCATGCGGCTAGCCTGGCGCCCTCAAAACAAGTAGAGTCGCGGCCTCCCTTGTCTCGCGGTATCGGGGAAAATTTATCTATGAATTAAATACCGCGTCACAAATGGCGCCCAACGTGGGGCAGCATTTCTATTGTTGTGCGAGAAAAGTGACAATTATATTTCGAGAGTGCGCATGAGGCGCGAGTGTAAAATGGCGTCGCGTCGGCCTTGACGAGGCAACAATGGTGTGAAGGAGAGCGAGCGGAGTGATACCGGCATGGTGGGCAAAGCGTGTGTGTGAGCGGGAACGATGCGTGATTAACATCGCGCGAGCGCCAGTTATTACGTACAGCTCTTTCGCGAGCGGTATACAATTTTTCTATTTGATTTTTAAATTAGTCCTTTTTTTTTCGCTATACATTTTCATGAAATAAAAAAATTTAAAATTCTTTGTGAGGGAAGCAGTAAATAAGAGATTATAATTTCTACTCAATCTTTTGTACTTGAATGTGGTTTGTGCGGTTGCTTTGAGTGGTTGCTTGGCGTTGAGGGTGGGATGAAAGCTGTGAACATTCCCGAGGCGACTTGTTTCCAGTTAAGTTGCGGAGGGACGATCGGTTTCTAAGATTAACTACTATTATTGGCGTGAGGGAAGCTCCGTGCGTGGCCACGTATCCCCAGAGTGGCAGAGGATCCTTTGAAAAGAGGAAGTGGAGTTTGTAATTTTTGAATTTTGAGGTTAGGTTATGCTTTTAATATAGAATTCTGATTTATTCTACCCTATTTGTTATAATAACTGTAGAATAGGGAGAAAGCTTTAGATTAGGATTAAATATTTGCAGTAAGCGTATTTTAGGTTAGGTGGGGCAAATCCTTTAATTATTCAATAGGTTAAGAATTTTTTTTTTCCTAATTTACAATGGAGGGTGACACTGGATTTTTGGCGAGATATCAGAGAGATATGAGGGCACTGCTACGGCATTCAGCGGTAAAGGCAGAATTTGAAATAATTAAGCAAATGAGTGAAGAAGAGGTGGAAAATGAGTTGTCAAGTAAAGGACACTCCTTGGTAGGGCCACTCTTAGTACGCAAAGAGCGATTATTGCGGGCTAAGCTTCTTTTGGCACAACCACGGTTAGGGACACCATGGTCAAAAGAATTGGACGAGGATGTGCAGCCTGACGATGTAACCCTCTCAGGAGCTCTACACGCCTTAAACTGGAACAGACCTGAGCCAGGAGTGGCGGGGGCTGTGTGCTTCTTGGACGATTCCTCCATGGGAGTCTGGTTGTGGGCCAGGCGGAGATCGATTTTCGATATATACTTGGAAGGAAGTGAACTTGAGAAAGGGTTCCAAGAAAAAGTATCGGAGGGAAATAACATCCACTTCGTCATCTTCTTCAGAGTCGGAGGTAACGAGCGGGTCGTTATCTACTGACAGCAGTGATGACTCGGACGATGCATCAGGGGACGATGGACATAGACAGAGCATCAGCTATGAGTTAGGAAGGGCCATAACGAGACCTACGTGGTCTAGGCCTTCACAGGCGAGAGACCAGGGACCGGGCTTTGACGGAGCTTCTTATTCCTGCGGAGAGTCGGGACATAGGGCAAATGCGTGCCCGAGAGTCCAGTGTTTCAGCTGTGGCGCAAGAGGGCATATCAGTGTCAATTGCCCCAGTCGACCTGGAAGGACACAAGAAAAGTGCCAACTTTGCGGCAAGGTCGGCTTATTGGCAATTAATTGCCCTAATTGCAAACACCTGTTTACTCGGCAGGAAAACGGACAAGCGGGGAGTCGCCTAGCATAAGCGGCTTCCCCGCAAACCAATCCGTCGAACATAAATCGGCTGAATTAGATTTAGATAATCATAGGAATAAGTCGATTAGGTTAGGAAATGGTGATTCGATTTTGGAAAAGCCGAGTTGGACAGCCAAATTCTGCGAACCAAATTCGATCAAGGGAGATGTAAATAGTGGAATAAAGGATTGTATAGGGAAAGGAAGGGAGATAAACTCAGATGGGCCAGATGAAACATCTGCTCCTAGGTCGAGTTGGACAGCCAACATCCACCACCCATCTGAGGCGTTGGCAAAGATCAAGGATGAAGAAATCTACAGATCGAGGTGGACAGCCAACCTCTATCGATCTGGCCAATGCAATGGAGCTATCAGGAAAAGCTCTCCAGCTGAGCAGTCGAGACGGACGGCCGACCTCCACCGCAAAGCTGATATTTGCTGTCCAGCCGTTGATTTCGCCGAGCCAAGCGGGTCAGCCCGTCTCCGCCCATCAAATCAACCGCATATGGGGCAGAAGGCGCATTGGTCGACGGAGTCAGCTCCGCTCTGCCAATCCGTTAGGTCGGAAGAAAGCGAAAGGGTCAAGTCTTTGGTAGGATCGAACAGGCCAGCCTGTCTCCAGCCACCAAAGCAAGCAGAGAGTGAGAGAATGAGTGAGAGGCCTCAGAGCATCTCGTCGGTGCCACAAAGCCCGCCGAGACATGCGTGGAATGTAGATTCTGCCCAGTCGCTTCACACGGGCCGGAAATCAGAACAGGAGAGCGATTATGAGAAATTGCCTCAAGTACTGTTCACTCTGGATCGGTTGTGTTCCAACAAAGGGACGGACAGGAATGAGTCGAGTGAGAGGGTGACATACCCTGTAACCATTGAGGACAAACCTGATAGGCTGTGTCCGGTTCAGGGAGGGGGAGTCGGCGTGGAGTCCACGCCTAGAGTGAGTTTAGCGAGTGTGACGGCAGAGAATAGAGACCAAGTCTCAGTCCTGATCGGGGGAAAAGAGTACATTGCGCTCTATGACCCCGGGGCTCAAGTGACCATAGTAGGTCCCGAGGTGGTGAAAAGGTATAAGTCAAGACTGAAGGGGTCAATGACTCAAGTGACGATGCCAATGACGCCCATACCAGCTAAGACTTTGGGATACCTAGATGTGACGATTACTATCGATGAAAAAACGGAGAAGATGCAATGGAAAGCCGCTTATTTCCTGTCTTCTCATCAAGTAATCGTAGGAGCGGATTTGAAAAACCTCTTTTCAATTGATACGATGTCCGCGGAGAAGTGTTGGAGAGCAAAAAAGGGCCCGTGGCACCCATTTTGGAAGAAAGGGGCAAGAAACAAACCACACATTTTCGCAGAATGCGCTGGTCTATCAATCCTAGAGAGTTATCAAAGCTTAAGGCTCAGCGCACTACTAAGCGAATTTAATAGAGAGGAAGTGAAACAGGGAGAGGGAAAAAACATGGAATGTGGAGGCATCACTACGCTCACTGATGACAAGAGAAGAAGACTGAACAAGGTAATAGAGCAAGCGATCACAGAGGGCCCGAAGTTAATGCTGCTGACAGAACACCATATTGACGTTCAAGGAGCAGAACCAATAAAACATCGGCTGAGACGAATGTCTCCTAGAATGATGGAAGTAGCTCAACAGGAACTTCAGAGGATGTTAGACGAGGGAGTAGTGGAAAGGTCGGCCTCAGCTTGGAGCAGTGCGCCAGTCATTGTCAAGAAAGCAGATGGTGGCGCGAGATTCTGTATCGATAACAGAGACCTTAATAAGGTTACAAAGAAGGATGCGTACCCTCTGCCTAATATGGATTCAATCCTTGACAAGCTGAGGAAGGCCAAGTATATGTCGAGGATCGATCTCCGTTGGGCCTACAGCCGGATTCCTATGGGGGAGTCGTCTAGGAGGTGCACAGCCTTTGCTATTCCTGGCTCAGGTCTGTTCCAGTTCCGACGAATGCCATTCGGTTTGACGAACGCACCAGCAACGTTCCAACGACTAATTGATTCGTTGTTCGGACCAGAATTCGAACCAATAATGTTCGGATATCTGGACGACATAATCATAGTCACCGAATTATTCGATGAACATCTGAAATGGGTCGAAATTGTGTTGAGAAAACTGGACCAGGCAGGGCTAGTAATCAATAAGGAGAAGAGCGAGTTTTGTTGTACCAGGGCTGCATATCTTGGATATCTGTTAGACGCAGAGGGACTTAGACCAGATCCGGAAAAGATAGCTCCAGTCGTGAATTGTCCAGCACCATCAAACCTCAAACAACTAAGACGATTTCTTGGTATGATTGGATGGTACGCTCGGTTGATAAAGGACGATTCGGAAATCAAGCTTCCACTGGTCAAGTTATTGCACAAAGGTCAAGAGTGGGAATGGACAGAGGAACAGCAGAAAGCGTTTGAGACATACAAAAGGGCCATTACGGAAGCCCCGGTCTTGGCAAGGCCGGACTTCTCTAAACCCTTCATTGTACAAACTGATGCGAGTAGTGAAGCAATTGGAGGTGTTCTTTCTCAAGTGAATGAGGACGGAGGACATCCAATCGTTTATGTCAGCCGAGTTCTCACATCAGCTGAGAAAAACTATACGACGACAGAGAGAGAGTTGTTAGCTATTCTATGGGCCATAAAAAAACTAAGGCCTTATTTAGAGGGCTACAAGTTCCTCGTGATCACAGACCACTCCGCACTCCAATACCTGCGAAGCCTCAAGGAACCTACGGGTAGGCTCGCGAGATGGGCGCTGGAGTTGCAGCAGTGGGACTTCGAGGTGGTGCATCGTCGAGGTAAAATCCATGATTTGCCTGATGCACTATCTCGTATGTACGAGCAACTTTCTGTCGAAGAGAAGATCGCTGAAATTACGAAAGTAAAGGATGAGGACTACCAACGCAGAGTCGAGGAAGTCAGCAAATATCCGGAGAGGTATAAAAATTGGAAGGTCGAAGCGGGCCACTTGTATCGTTACAAGTACGATGAGCTGCTCGATCCAATCGCTGATTGTGAAGAGGGCTGGAAACTCGTGCTTCCAAAAGAATGTCGAGAGCGGGTCATCAGGGATGCCCATTGTGAACCTTCATCGGGCCACCTCGGAGTGGAAAAGACATTCGATCGAGTCGTACGAGATTATTATTGGAGAGGGGCCTATCACGACATTCACAACTTTGTGAGGCAATGTCAGGACTGTCAACAGTTCAAAACGTCGCAGCAAGCGCCTCAGGGACTATTGGGTAAAAGAACGGTAGAGAGACCATGGAGCGTCGTAGCAGCAGATCTCATGGAGTTCCCGCTTAGCAAAGCCAAGAACAAGTACTTAATAATCTTTCAGGACTTATTTTCAAGATGGGTGGAGCTAAAGGCGGTCAGAGCTGCTACGGGGGCCAACGTGGTTAAAGCACTTGAGGAGCTTGTCCTATTTCGCTGGGGAACGCCGGAGTATCTCTTGACAGATAATGGAAAAGAGTTTGATAACAAATGCGTAAGAGAAGCATTGGCAGAGTATGGAATAACGCATACAACAACGCCTCCATACCATGCTCAGGCAAACCCAGTGGAAAGATCCAATCGAACGCTGAAGACGGCCATCGCGATGTTTGTAGAAAAAGACCATAAAGACTGGGATCAGCATTTACACGAACTAAGGCATGCAGTCAACACCGCGAAGCAGGCCTCGACTAAGATCTCGCCAGCCTACTTGAACTTCGGAAGGCATCCACTACCAGTGAAGAGTTTGCGGCGCGAGCTTGAGAAGGGGGAAGGCATAGAGAGCAGATTGGATCCACAAGCGTGGAAAAAGAGGTCCGATAGGTTAGGCTTATTACGAGATCTAGTAGCCGAGAACATAGAGAAAGCTCATAAAAAACAGGCGCAAGCGTATAATAAGGGTAGAAGAAACATCGAATTTAATGTAGGAGACCTAGTAATGCGTAGGACCCACCATCTGTCCAGTGGGATTGATAGGTTTTCAGCCAAGCTAGCCCCTAAATTTGAAGGACCAATCGCGATACTAAAAAAACTGTCTCCAACAGTCTATATAGTAGAAACGCGTTCCAATAAGCAAAACGCGAAAGTAGATATTGGTGACTTGAAACGATATATAGCACCAAGATCCACTCGTCAAAGTGTTGAGTTCTCCGAGCCCCAAGCCCACGGAGCACACTCTCAAAAAAATTCCTTATGAATTTTGGTATTATGCAATAGGTCAGCATTGTGTGTTTGCCTCATGTTATCTTGTCTGTGTGTCAAAGTGAGCGATTTATTTTTCAATGATGTGAAAATCTCTGTCGGACATTATTGTTGTTATGGCACATAGCCCTTGAATTGTGGTGAATGAAAGTTTGCAAACGAGGTGTGATGTGTTTGAGCTGAGGACGTACTGCCTTTTATAGAGTGAATTATCTGAGCGAGTGATGCTTTTGTTGAAATTTTGTGAGAAATTCCCTTGGAATGTATGAAAGATTCATGCCAAAAGTTTGTTCATACCAAATGTATCACTTGATGTTCATAGAGAATGTGGTTAAAATTAGAAAAAGTTCTGCTATCCATTTTCTATCCAATAGCTGAAGACAGAATCTCAAAACTGAGTGAACTACTGGTAGAAACCTGTGAAATTGTTGTTATTATATTGTGTTCATAGGTTTCAGTTGCAGGCTCGTTTGTAAGCGGTCCACTCGGACGAGTGTCCGGCTTAGGGAGGGGGTATGTGACGTTGTGCTTGGCGCAGCGTCACTTGCCCAGTTCGAATACGCGCGCCCCTCTCGCGAGCCGTAGAACGGCGGGGCGCTATCTGTTGGCGCCGATAACGTATGTAAGAAAAAAGAAGAGCGGGGCGCGGAGAGTGCCGGCCAACACGTGGTAAGGAGAGTTCGTTGTGAGATGCCCGAGAGAGAAGGTCGTGTGCTATCATCGTCGAGTCACCGACAGCCTGCGAACACCGGGGGTGCGCGTGCCAGCAACCGACCTCGCCGTGTGGGCCCCCCGCAGGCGCCGACCGGAACATCGGGAGCCAGCAGTCGACAGCGAGGCGGCCATCTTCGGCTGCAGCCGAGCGGCCACCCAACATCGTGGCCCAGCAGGCGTCGGCACCGCGCGTCATGTTTGCTTGGGAGCGCCCACACCTTTTCTTGTGATAATAAATAGTTCTTATGAAGTTTACTCGTCGGAGTCCATTTTTATGCGCCTCCTTGCGTCCCTCGTGATTTCAGCTGAAGAGCCGCTGCCCACCCCGGGGCACATAAAAGGTGAGCGAGCCCTCCCCTGGGACGAGGAGTGTGATCGGCCAGGTGACAGCCAGCGGCGTGACTCTGCGGCTAGCCATGCGGCTAGCCTGGCGCCCTCAAAACAAGTAGAGTCGCGGCCTCCCTTGTCTCGCGGTATCGGGGAAAATTTATCTATGAATTAAATACCGCGTCACAATTGGGAAAAACTAATGAGTATATTGCAGAAAATAGGAATAGATTGGAGGGAAAGGAGGCTAATCCGCAACCTGTACATGTCTCAGGCTGCTCAGGTGCGAGTGGGGAATGGGGAGTCCGGATGGGCAGTGTTAGGAAGAGGTGTAAGGCAGGGTTGCCCATTATCACCGTTGCTGTTCAACCTGTATGCAGAGGAAATGATTAAAGAGGCATGGGAAGAACTGGAAGTAGGAAGAAAGTGGGTGGGGAATTCGTAAAATCAGTTAGGTTTGCTGATGACCAAGCTTTAGTTTGTCAGTCAGCCAAGGGGCTGCAAGCATTGCTGAGTGAATTGGAAATTCAGTGCAACAGGTATGGGATGAGAATCAATATTAATAAAACTGAGGTTATGCGATTTTCTAGAGAGAAAAAGGCTAAGCTTAACATTAAAATAGGAGGGCAAAAACTAGAGCAGATAGAACAGTTTACGTATCTCGGTAGTGTTTTGGACCAACACGGTCAAAGTAGTAGGGACGTAAGGAGAAGAATTGCGCTAGGCAAAGAGGCTTTCACAAGGAGGAGGGAGTTGATGACAGGGACGTTGAGTAAGGACGTTAAGAAAAGACTCGTAAAAACTTTGACATGGAGCGTAGCTATGTACGGCGCGGAAACGTGGTCATTGAAGCTTGAGGATAGACTAAGACTGGAGGCTTTTGAAATGTGGGTGTGGAGAAGAATGGAGAAGGTGAAATGGACAGAGAAGAAAACAAACGAGGAAGTACTTGGTATGGTGGGCAAAGAGAGGGGTTTGTTTGGAGAAACCCCATGGAGGCAGGAAAAGTGGCTGAAGGGGGTATTGACCGGCAGTGGGATATTGAAGACGGTAATTGAGGGGAGAATGCTAGGTAAACCAGGAAAGGGAAGGGACAGGATAGGGATGTTGGACGGGATGAAGGGAGGAAGAAAGTACTCAGAGCTGAAGAGGGACCTGATGTAGAGTAGGATGTTTTGTTTTTCTAGGGGCCACAAATTATTTTATTAGTAAATACGTCCATCCAAAAACCTACCTTAACTGGTAGATTACCTAATAATAAATAAATAATATCGGGTAATATATTTTTGGGATTAGCATCGAATGTTTTCGTTTTACCTTCGTAAGTTTATAGTTTCGTTCATGCATAATCTCACTGTGAGCGCTAGAATATCTTTATAAATAATACCCAATTCAATAACACATTTTTTCAAAAAATTGATTTCATGAAATCGAGAAAAACAAAGGGTAAGTTAGTCGTTCTGAAAAGGATTAATAGTCAACGTTTTTTTCTTAGGAAAATTCGTATACTTTTAGCTAAATAAATGTCACGTTTTCAGGCTTAACATGGTGGAAATCCTACATGATGAATGAAGACACTCTGCTTTTCCACAAAGAATTTTTTCCACGTATATTTTCCACGGATAAGTAAAATGTCTTTTTTCATCATTATTTCTGCAACTTAAACTGTGACTTTGTAAATGTGTCTGCCATTTTTATGAATTATAAAATAACCGAGTAGTATTTTTGAAAAAATGAAGAATATTTTAAGAAAATTATCAGAGAAATAGTTTATTTTTTTAGATTATGCGGTACTTATTATTATGGCAACAGGTTCAAGAAGTGATATTAGATGTCTGAAGGAAATTCTTCTAAAGGATTGAGCGTTATCATACGTTTTAACCTGAAAAATATTTTACAATTGATTTTACTCTAGGATTTATATCAAATTATTAATGTATTTTAAGTTAAATGATGAAATTTTAACTCAGAGTAATCCTGAATCTCCTTAGATAAATATAATTTATGTTCGTTGATTATTGATAATATTGTGCCCTCCGTTTAGTATTTATTTAATTTGCATGCGTGTACAATAATTTCCTTTCTGGCTCTACATACATTTTGTTGGATACCATTGTTTTCATGTATGTGTTATGAATCAATAAATTAATTTATATCTAATTGTTTATGAGTCCGCAATGCTGATTTATATTATGGTTATCTGGACTGCTTTCCATACATTGACACAATTCCCACTTTACGCTCCGAGCAATAAATTATTTTTCTAAACAAAATATTCATTTTTCTTCATCATTATTTCCTTATTCCACTTTGGCATTTGTAATTGTAGTTAATGTTAATGAGGCTGATTACGGATGACACTCTATCATTTTAAAATAATAACCATTATTAGTAGTCAATTTCTGCAATAGTAAACTATTATTGGAAAACGTTTTCCTTGAATTTACAAAGAAATATTGGATACTAGATATCTGGAATGGACTTTTTATATTCACTTTTTACAAGTTCCAAGGATTAGAATTCCTGAATTACGCTATTGAAAGTACTTGAATTGTATCTTCGATTACCACATTGTGAAATGCTTAATGTGGGCCATTTTGAACGCAGTTATTTTTTTATATTTTATACTTTAATTTTTCTCTAATATCTCTTGTTGAAGCTTTTTGGCGTTATTATCTATGTGAAATTTCGAATGCCAAATTTTAATTTTCTCAAACCAAAATTTTATCATGAAATTATATCATTATCTTAAGTTTACAAAGAATAGTGGCAAACATAGTTTTAGTGCTCAATTTTATTTTCACGTCGGACCAGGTTTTCCCGTGGTCATCAATGCCAGTTCAATTTTCCTTAGAGGGACTATATCTGCGTTTTAAGTTTTTATTATTGTAGGTCATAACGTAGTCCAAGGGTACAGCACTGGAATACTGACCGGGTCCGGGCTTGATTCCCGGCAAAGCCCCTTTGGGCACCGTTGGGAACTTTGGAACATGTTAAGTATTATTTTTAAGTTGGCGTGGAAAATTGCCATTTCATCTTTAGCCAATTTCACCGAGTCAAAGTATCTGCAATTTATTAAATTTACATTGTGGATCTGAAATGCGTGAGTCGTTCAATAAGTCTTTAGGTAAACATATAAAAACAAGTTATTTTGGGGTTTTTATTCAACATAATCCCAATTTGGTGTAGTGCCATTTTCCAGCTATTTTCCAACATTTTTAATCCATTCCAAAAATAAGATATTTGAAACTACCCTCAATACTGGCTTCCGCGTTAGCAATGACTTCTTCATTCAACGTGAATCGTCTTTTGCCGAGCCGTTTCAAAATGTATTTGGGAGTTGAAAAACGTCACATGGGACTCAATATGATGAATACAGTGGATGTTGTTCTAATTCATACTTTAATATCTTAATTTTTACCATCGAATATACCTGTAACTCGTACTTTCCTTTTGTCACCCGTTTTTTGACAAAGAGTTGGGACTTCAACTATCGTCTTCATCCTCGAAGTTGTTTATGGGATGTGGGAAAATACTTGGGAAGAATCACACACGTTCAGCTTAAGATGGGGTATGGCCGACGAGACGTAGAATGAATGGACTTTTGCCGAACTTCGGATGTTGAAGGGAGACAAATATGGTCCTGGAGGGAGGAAAGAGAGTTGGTTCGGGTGGGGTGGGGTAAGGTTGATAGAGTTTAGAGTGGGAATGGGCTCCACTCTCTCTCTCTCTCCCTCACATCTCTCGACTCGGAGGGTTTCATTAATCTCGTTAGGCGTAGTTTACCTCTCAAGGTGGAGGACTGATGGAGGAGAAGGAGGCTCAATAGCTCTAGGAGGAAAAGGGGGAGCCGGGGGAGGGGAAGGGAGGAATGGGTAGGTGGAGTTTGCTCCGAGACATGGAAGGCATTGAAGGCACGAGCCCGCTCTGAAAAGATTGAGGCGACCTGCGATATAACAGGCAGAGGGATGAGGAAGGAGCATCTGTGTTGGAAAATGAATGAAAATTTGAAGGTGATGCCCGCAGTCTCTTTTTCTGTGCCATTAGCTAACAGAATTACGTCCTTCGGTAGTTTCACGTGTAGCCAACGACTTTTCTCACTCGATAAAGTCTCTTTAAAAGGCATATATTTCGGTTTACCCTTATCAAAGTAATTGTTAATACGATTGTTCTGGTATCACAAGTTGTAAAGCCGTTGTCGTGTGTCTGCAGAGGTTTTAAGGCGTATCAATTCGGAAAACATCCTCGTGTATGAGAACTGCTTGAATTAAAATTATCACATTTCTTAACAAATTTGCTGTGTTTTTTAACAAATTCAGTTGACTTATCAACTCAAAAACTGAATTAATTCAAACACCACGAAAGTTCCAACTTCTTCGTGCGTTGACAAATATCTGCTATTGATGATAAGCTATTAGGCAGTCGTTGTACGTTTTAAGTTTAGGTGTTGCTCAAACAATTCCAAGCAATAAAAACGGCCATCGTGTGCACAAATCTATAATAATGAACAGATTAACAGGTTTTTTCTTTTTATTAAAATTACTTTAATTTTATTTGAAGCACTGGATACATTTTAAAATAGATTTTGAAAATACAAGTCTTTTGCTAAAGATGTAGATTTTTATTACCCTAAATAATTGATGCTTGACTAATTACGCCAATCAGGAAGAATGAAAAAGAAACCGCCGATATAATTGATTATCCTCATTTGATTTTCCCCATATTTTAGGGGGACTTGAAAATATTTATCTTTTATCGGATCGGAGATGGCAAAAATTTTTTAAAAAAATTATATAGTAAAAAATTAAACCACTTTTCACCGCAGACTTTGAATGAAGTCATTTTTTTATTTTTATTGATAAAATATTCACCAATAGGTTTAACATTTGTTAAAAAACTATACGACATTTAAAATTAGGCAAACAAGTTTGCTATTTTTAAATTTTAGTGGCTATTTTTTAAAAGAATACAAAAATTCTAACAGATTTTAATTGCTGGATTGGTTTATAGATCTCAATCCATTCTTCTTAATCGAGTAGCTTAGCTGCACTTCATTGCGCCCCATTATTTCTTCACAGTGAAAAATACCGTTTTCAATTTATCATTCCTACGTCATATGCGGCAAATATCTCGGAAAAATATTAATTTTTTTAATAATTATACTGACGCCAGATTTCAGACTCATTTAAGAAATAGCATCTTTAATCAAGCTTTTTAATTAACTCCATCTTATTGTATATGTCGAAAGTGCTCACATTCTTCTCCACCTTACGTTTCTTTATACTTTGGCTTGACTACTATAGTCTCATCAGCCTGTTCAGTATTTTTACCATTCACCTATTATATTTTCCCTCTGAATGCTGCTTTAGTCAACTCCCCCGTGAGATTTGATTAATATGAGCAATTAATTAAAAATAGCAATTTTCCACATAAATAAAGTTTGATGCGACCGGTTTCAATGTTACTACATCATCAACATTGAAACCGGTCGCATTAAACTTTGTTTTTGTGGAAAATTGCTATTTTTAATCAATCATGATATTCCACCATATCACGCCTGAAACGTCTCTTTTTAATATAAGCAAATTGTCTTGATACCTGTAGCCGAAAGATAGCCTCAATTGTTTGCTCATTAAGTAAAAAACCCTGGAAACTGCGTAATTTTCATTGATCAAACATAGTCCGAAGGTGGTCTGACAAGTTTCCTACCTGACAAAGATGCTAGACATTTTTTCTGAAATTTTCTGAGTTCGGAAACTTTTCAGACCAACCTCGTATCTGCTGTTTAAAAGGAAAAGGTAATGTGCATTAATATAGCAGATATAATTTTTATCTATTCTCAACCATTTTGTTCATTCTCGGCCATATTCGTGTATACCTGATCTTGCGAGGGAACTATAAGAGAATCAATAGCCCTGGAAATATAAAACGTCCGTCGCGTGTTGCATGTGACGTGTATGTAAAACTTCACTCGGGAAAGAGTTACTCATAAATCAAATTGCCAAAGCCGATGTCAACGTGTCGATAGATTTTTGAGAGATTATGTCCCGTAATAGGAAATCTTGGAAAATGTATAAATTGTTATTCATTAGGTTCATGGAGTAACTAAGCACATGTTATCCTCCAGAATTAAACCAAAAAGATCAAGTTTCTCATTGTTTCATTGCTTAAAAATCATTTCAACACAACAAAATCCCAGCGTATAAAATCATCCGCCTTAACCAGCGTTGGAACCCGGATCCCTGGCTATCAAATCGAGTGCTTTAAGTGCCAGTTAAGCTACCGAGCCGTCATATTGCACTTGGAAATTTTTTCACGCGCCATTTAGGTAAATTTTTCTCCATAAATTCTGGTCAAGGTGAATGGTTTATACACTTTCAGATTGTTTCATTGTATTGCGCTTTAGCTAATGGCTCCGTTGAAAAAGCTACTGTCGCGGCAGCTCCGGGAGTTTCTTTTAATTTGTTAACAAATTCATTTTACCCCACGCAATTGATTTTTTGTCTAATTTGATATTTTTATTACTATGTTCAAAAATATAAAAATGAGCGGTCATTGGGCCAAATTTCAATCAACGTTTTAAAATTATCTTAAAATAGTCCCTTCCTGGAATTCCAGCATGTAACAGAAATGGACTAATACACGTGGTGTACCAGAATTCACAGGAGATTTCTCTCTCTCTCTCTCTCTCTTGGAGATGATAAGCCAATTTGCAGCTCCACAACATGCGCTTTCTGTTTGTGGTGAATGAGAAATGTGTCTTCCATGAGGATTGTCTTAATTACGCCGTCCCTCTGTCGGGCCATGTTACGTAAGCGCATGTCGTGAGATGGAAACGGAGAATATCCTGAATATCAAGTACAGCAGCCTGAAACCCTTGGTGGTCTGACTTGCCTAGACCACTAGACAACTCCCAGATTGTGCGATCACTCTAGGAGCCCCTGGAAGTAAAGACCTTCTCATCTACTGCCCTGAACCCTTGATACTCAATGATATTTGGGAAGTGACCTACTTAGGGGGTAACATAATTTTATATATATTTAAATCCTTGCAAGCCATTCATTTCTCCCATTTATGAAATGTTTTATAAGAAGATGAACAATGCATGTGTAATGAAGACAGTGATGGAAGAATTACGTGAGGTCAAAAAACCCTTACAAATGGAAATAAGTTGATTACAGAGAGACCAAAAGTATAGATGGAAAGTACGTGAAGTACAGAAGTATAGAAGCACGTGAGTAAACCCAAGTGAAAGCATTTATATGGTGCGTATTATACGTACGTATCGGTAAAATGGTCACCTAGGTAATATGATAGACGTTGATTTGTGATTTTTGAGACGTGGATGCGGAAGACGATGGACAAATTTTAATGGATGGGAATACAAACAAACGAATTTTTAGGCAAAGTGGAGGATGAGTGAGAGCTTTTGGATTTATATTAAAGAATTGAGCAAAGATTTTAGGGAATTGTAAGGTATATTGAGCGGCGATGTAGCGTTGGTCTGATGAAAGGGGAAAATATAGAGTAAATTAGCTTATGGTGGGAAAAGAATAGGACTGCTGGATGAAATGAAGTGAGACTAAATTTACGAGTGGACTTGAAGAATGTTTCATTGTCATCAGGGTTTTACGGGTTTCATTTAGAGGAATGGGTTTCAGAATATGGCACGCCTTAGATAATGGTACCCGACAAAAACCTGTCCTGACCATTGAACTAATTGTATTAATTCTACATATGCGTTCTTCTCGAACCAGGCGGTAAATTATCTTTTTTTTCCCTCTCTAAAGAATACTTCAAATATCTTAGTCAGTACCCATGTCGTTGTCTAAAGGTGAAATACTACCCTATCATTAGAGACGATCTGCTAGTAATAATAAGGGCAAATAAATAAAGATTGGGTGAAATAATTATTACATACCATGAGACTTAAAATGAAAAAATAGTTAAATTTCTCTTAGGTGAAGTCATTCTGATCCATAATTTTTTGGGGGAAAAATGACGTTCTAATCGTTCGGTCCTACACTTAACACATCATATTTTATTTCTATGATCTTGCCTGACCCAGCACAAAACGGTGGATGATATATTTTCAGAGTCATTGCTGAAGGTACCCGCTTTAAATTTATGTAAGAGATTTATTCTGTAAATAAACACTCGCTAGGAGTGATCTTATCCCAGTTCCTTTAATATTCTAGATACGCTATTGCGTTAATCATAGCTTCCTTTTACAAATATAGCTACTCTTTTCAGCACACAATGTAAACTAATCAATCAGACAGGCTATATGAGGATGCCTAAAGCATATTCCAGATGAGGTCTGACTGATTAATAATAACATTATTCTTCAACCATACCGTTACATATCTCCAATACTAATCAGGTCAGACAGCTGTCTGACCTGAAGAAGGCCTCAGAGAAGACCGAAAGCTCAAACAATCTACAATGTGTATTTACTTGTGCATGTGTATTCATCTTAATGTATGTATGTTTACGTATTATCTACTTTACTTTGTGTTCTATTGTACCGTCCAAAATGTTATATATAAATAAATATAAACTTTTATATATTTATGTAAACGAGGGTGGTTTCCAACCTAACGAATGTACAAGACATTTTTTCTGAAATTTTCTGCGCCGGAAACTTTAAAGACCACCCATATTTTCTGTCACTCTCTCTCTCTCTCTCTTTATACAGGTATATATATATATATATATATATATATATATATATATATATATATATATATACTTTCATACATATTGTTTACATTTTTCATTGCGCTAAAATGTATTTATTATATTTCATGAGAAATTTTGGAGGCTGTGGATGTAGTTATGTAATCCAATATAATGTTTTTGATGTTATTCTCGTCGCCCTTCAGTAGTGCAGTGTTTTACATCATTCAAGTTTCACATGCTCCGTTCCTTCTCCATAATTCTCTCTCCCCCTCGCGTGAAGCCCCATCCCAACCCTCTCCTTTAACGCACCCAAAATGAGATCATGTTAACTTCCTGCCCTCTTATATACGTCCCCAAACACTTTCCGCAGCATAACTTTCTCCCTCTTTCTCTCCAAGGCTCCAGAGGCTGCGCTCTCTCTCTCATCCCTCTGCCCACAAATACCTCGCCCTGTCTCCTGTCTCCTCCCACCTGGAATTCCATCCCCCTGCCTCCCCCGCCCTGCCCCACCCCCCGGCCCCCGCGGCAAGAAGCGTGGCGTTCGCACGAAGCGATTTATTCACGCGGCGGTCTCGGGTAATCGTCGGGGGTAGAGGGAAGGGGAACTCCTCAAGTTGCAAGGCGCGGTCGCCGTGCACTACGCCCGCATAAATTCCAACTGCCTTGCCCTGCCGCAAGCGTACCCCACACGCTCACCCCGTCGGGCCTCCCCCAACACCCCTCGTCCCTGGGGCCGAGGCGGAGGAAATTAAAATAAGCGTCAGCATTGATATACCTGTGGCTCACCTGTGTACTAGTGCCGTTGCTCACGGATTGCCTTGATGCATGACCTCATTTTGTTTCATCTAAAGCTAAACAAACAACCGCAAGGGGGTGTGGCAGCGGGTGTGAGGTCAACAGCATTTTATGTATGCATGTTCAACTAAGCATAATTATAAATTTTTACATTTAATGAACACACTTACATGAAATACTGGGTGTATTTGAGTAAAGATTTTTAATTTTGCTTCTTGAGTTTTAAGGTAACGAGTAGGCACTGCTGATTTTTTTTATGTTTTAGGGGGGCAAGGATGAGCAAATAATTACCTAATCCTGTCAGTGGCAGAATGTATCACTCTTATTTTTTGTGGGTTTCCCAATCTGCCAATGTAATGGAGATCATAATATATTATTCGATGTAGCAAGGTTGATTTAATAATATAACATTATTTGTTCCGTTTCTCTCTAATGGTGTAATTGCGTAAGTCTCACATTGCCATTTCAAATTTACCAAGAACTTAACATCCGCCATACGTCAGTTGATAAAATGAGACGAAATTTGAAGGATTGGTGAAAATTACTTATTTTTTTATCAAAACTGTGACAAATTCTTACGCGTACGAATGACTTTTTCTCCGTGCCGCAGTGATACGTTTTATAAGAGGCAGCGTTTGACATTATCTTTGGACTCATTGTCCGAATATTTCTTCAGTGCTTTAAAATCTACATCTATCTACTTAATACCCCGCAAGCCACCGCTAGGGCGTGTGGCGAGGTGTGTTAGGGCAGCACCTGTAATTGAAAAAAAACCGCATTCAAAAGCCACAAATTAATACATATAATCCAAAAGCAAAACAATGGCATACATTCATACAAAACCCTCACAACCCACACATATGCAAACACAAACTACCAACTAACTTAAACATACCTGATTAAATTTACTTGATTACTTTGCAATGTTTTAATTTATTCCGACTTTTCGACTTTCCGACTTTCCTTAGTTACTAAATCTCAAACCTGCGCATTTGTTTATCATATATTAAGCATTAATCCCCATTTCTTGCACCAATCTGAGATTTTCTCTTAGTCTTTAGAGAGTAGCTTGCGATCTAGTTGACTCCTTATTTCTCTGTATACCACCGTGTCGTAAGCAAACAACCTCAGATTGCTACCAACGTGTGTGCTTGAATTATCAATGTACATTAAGAACAGAAGAGGCCCTATTACACTTCCTTGGACGGGATGGGGGACGGTGGAAGTTACACCTCTATCCGTTGAGCACAACCCATCGATGACTGCTATTTGTTAGCGATTTAACAAAAATTCTCTAATCCAATTTATAATTTTCTCATTGATGTCATAGAATTTAAGTTTGAGCCAAAATTAAATACTATATGTGCGACTTTATCGAAGGATTTTTTGAAATCTGGGAATACTGAGTCGACTTGTATGCTGCTTTCTCCCGATCTAAGTATACCTTGAATGAAAACACCTAATTGTGTTTCGCAAGATCTGCCCTTCTAAAATCCATGCTGGTTGTGGATTAGTATTTTCTTACTATCGAGAAATCTCATAAGGTTATTGACAATAATGTGTTCTAATTCTTTACAAGAGATCGATGTTAAGGAAATGGATTGGTAATTGGTTGGTTTATCCCTATCGCCGCCTTTATATATGGGCTAGCTTCCAGTTGCGAGGTACTGAGCCATCTTCTATCGATTTTAGGAAAACATTTCTAAACACCGGGCATACCATTCAGCTAATTCTTTTATTATATCAAGCAGGTATTTTTTCCGGACCAGTGGCATCGTTTGCTTTGATACTATGGAGCGGTTTTTCTAATCAAATTATTAATTACGCCCCGTTGAGGTTTAAAATCTTTATTATTCACAAACATATTAGAGTTTTTTGATACTCTTAAGTTTTATTATCTCCTCTATAAACTTTATTCGCGCAATATCTTGTCAGACACCGTTTACATTATTTCTATGACATCGATTGACAGATTACAAGCCTCGACTTACTATGGTAGATCAGATCACGTACGAAAAATCAGAGAAAAGGAATAGATTTAAAATGTCGTTTTCTTCTCGTACGATTATAGGTCAAAATGGATATGACCGCAGGCGCAAAGGAGATAACAGGTATTGGTTTATATATATATATATATATATATATATATATATATATATATATATATATATATATGTTTTGACGATATCCTGCGTGAATTTAATATAGATCAATTTTTACCTGTTTTATGCAACACTGTTCCCACATCAAATAAATATAAACTGTTACTGTATAGTATAAATTATATACTCTTTGATGTAAGTACCTTATTTCGTGTGTCTTTGTTCGAGTAAATGATCGAAGCGATATTTATGTAGAGGTTTAATATGTGTGATCTTGCATGCATACCTGTTTACCTAACACCCTCCGCCACTCACCCTTGTGGTGGTTTGTGGAGTATTATGTAGACATAGATTTGTGGTATATGGTTCAATTAGATTACTCCGAAAATATTTACGTGGTTGATATAAAGAGTATTATCTTTCGAAACTCTTCGGTAAATTTTATTGTCTTGTTTGAGGATACTCTCTCGTCTTATCTTTTGCACTGCCTGAGTCCATTGTAATTGTAATTTGTTACTTGACACTATTGCGTTCATTGAGGTCTCTGTAGTTAAAAAAGTAGCAATTCTTTCTCGTTATGCTCAATATATATTTTGATAGAAACTTTACCTTTTATGGCGCGCATTAAATTGGCTATTTATAGAACATATCGAAAAATAATACAATATTTAATTTTAGGGTGGTAGTTTAATCCTGAAATACTCAAAATAAAGTTTTTGAATTACCTAGAACATTTAATTACTATTTTGAATTCCAATAAACGTCATTACGATTTTCTAGTTTCTATCTTTCCCGTTCTGCATTCCTCCGCGACCCTGGCTATTCTTACACATAGCATTTGAGCCTGTTTAATCCATATAGATGCAAAAGTTACGTTCCTAGGAAGCCAGGATTTCTCATGCACCAAATGAGAATGAGGAAGTTAAATTTGCCTCTACATCACTCCAGATGATTTTTTTTAAATCTCAAATTTAAGTATTTTGACACCTTATGGGCGTATATTGCCGGTTAACTTAAATTTTACTTCATTAAACCCCACAAAGAAATAATTTGTCTCATAAGGGTGCTACGTTTTTGTTTCCTATTCATTTTGGTCTTTACCACTCAGTGGGTAGTTCAGGAAACTAAAAGTCAGTAGAAAGAAGCGCTGGAAGAATCTAAAAGAGAGATGAAACTAATATCATGGAGACTCTAAACTATATTCCAGTTTGGATGGACTTTTAAAACTTAACTGTGGATTTAGAACTAGGGGGAAAATATTTTCTCTCTGAGAACATTAATTGTAATTTATGCGCCAAAAACAAAGATACGCGGTGCTTGTCTTCGACGAGCTGCCAGCCATCCTTAAATATTTTGTGCCTCTCAAAAACACTTGTAAGGTTTCATCCCCATAAGCCTGTACAATGATTTCAAGGGTTTAACGCAAAAATTCACAGCGTAGCGTTGCTCGACGTTGCGCTCCATGCTGGCACGACGACACCACAAACAATCACACGTCGCAATAATCCACCTCCTGTCTCAACGCATGCCCGGAAGCGACTGAACTAAAGTGGCGGGGGACCCCTCTACCGAGCCGACCGATCGGACCCCCATTCACGGGTCCATTGATGCTACAGCGAGCCAGTCACGATATTTATGGTACGGGCCCTGTATCTGAGCGCCTTTTAAAAAAATCTTAAATTTCCGATTGTTTAGATACATATTTAAAATAAATAGCAAATCATTATTCATTGTCGTACATGGTTTGCATAAAAATATCGGAAAATTTTCAGAAAAATTAAAATATTTCAGATAAAGATACATTGCCTCAAAGTTCTTCAATATGCATCTCTTAAGTGTCCACACACTGTTATCAGCCTTTTTATTTTAGGGATCAGGAAATAATATGCTGGTGGTAAGTTGGGACGACAAGGAGGTTGGGGAATCGTCGCGATGCCTTAGCAGAGGGTCTTCGCAAGCAGGCATTCGGCTCTGCTCTTGGTCGTCTGTCAAGACCTTCGGGACGAGTTTAGCGCAGATCTTTCCCAATGCCGAATTTTCAGTAATAATGGTGTTCACTGTCACCATATCAATGCCAGGACAATCTGCGCTCATGCGCACATTTAACCCCCCGTCTGAATCCAGAACTTTACGCACACGTCAGGGAAAAATTGTAATCGATACTTTTGATACAAACCTTGTAGACTGTGAGATACTTTATGGCATATAATTGGCAATTTTTCTTTAATATTACATTCTTAATATCTTCATATTTTTAATGCTTTACAGGTATTTATAGCATACATAACTTACAAAATCTAATGCTCTCTTTATTTGAAAATTCATTCCACATTCTCACCATTTTATGTCATCCATCAAACTACATCATCATTATTCCTTAATTATTTATTTGATTTACTTTACCAGTCAAAATGTTTTAATTATGCCTTCACAATCAACAGAGTTATTCGCTAAAAGAGTGAGGAAATAGCTGGGGTAGGAATGAGGGGGGGCAGATAGCTGGTTTATTCAGACTTGAGATAATTCATCTTTTTTTAACTTAGATAAACCTTCGGCCAAGGTATTGCGGCCATTGCTGAGCGCATTAAAGGATCACTGTAAGAGGAGCGGCATGAAGATAAATCACGAAAAAAGGAATTTTAATGAGATTCTTGAATAACTGAGGCTAAGGAAAAGCCGGATGGCATAAACCGAAGAAGAAAAAGTACAAGCTCACGGGAGATGATGAGGACCGAAAAATAACATAATATTACGAGGATAATGGATAAAGTGCGTTATAAAAATTAACATCACGTTAACGTTGATGATGGATCATATTTAAAAGCGCGAAGGAAAAATCAGAAGGAATTTCATGTGGAGCAAGGCTCATTACTTACTCAAAACCTAGTGCTTGAGTACGTATTGAGGATGGGAGGATTTTGAAATATAAACGGGGACAGAAGGGTAGACAAATTTAATTAGATAGGGAGAAAGGAAATGAAGAAAATCAAGAGGCATTTTGAATATTATACTGTTTATATAACTGTTTTAACATGGTGGTTATTACTTAATTCTCTCCATTTGCTCTACCATTTTCATTAATCATCAATTTATGCATAGACACAGCCCTATTGTCCCGCGACTCCCCTGTTTTAGTTTTACATTCAAGGCACAAACAGAAATTAGGCGATTTAACAAAGGTACACCCGCGCCGTTGGAAATATCTTCCACAAATCTCCAAAACCTATAAATCTACCGAAAACTGTACGTATTTCATCCTCTCCAATCCACCAATAATCACCCGTTAACAAAGGTGCGAGGTTCTTTGGGCATGTGGATGGGAGCGGCAAGGACCCCAAGGGGATGGAAGGCATTCTGGGGAAAACTCTTGCCCCCCTCCCCCAACCACCCCACACCCAACCACGAAACCTTAAAACCATTCCCTCCAAGCCATCCCCACTCTTCCACACACGCGCACACGCTTTCACACACAACACTCCTTCCACCCCGAAAATTTTCCTTGTCCTTTCGGACCGAAAGTACATCTTCCTCATCCTTCCACGGTCACGTCATTACGACGCCGCAGATGCCGCCCTCAACCCCTGGCGCTTCTCCTCCCTCCCCTGCGTTGCAGAGAACGGAGAGCGGGATGGGGGGTTTGGTGGGTGGGAGTGAAGAGGGATCGGGAAAGCAAGATGGAGGGATGTGGGTGGATACAAAAAGAAAGCGACGCAAACCTCAACCGCCGCCTCCATCTCATGTACTAATCCCACTCCACGCGGAAGCTGGATCTAAAGGGTGTCGGGTTTTTTTAACCCCTTCCGACTAAACGAGGGGGGGGAGGGGGAGGATCCTTCGCGGGTTTATCCCGCTTGGGGAAACGCTCACCCCTTCCGTACGAGAGGGGATGCCACAGTATCCAAACCTCAGATCGCTAGACCACAAGGGCTTCCTCGAGTGAGGTCTGTGAACGAACGGGGGGTTGGGGTTGCCGGGGATGAGTGCGTGGGAGGGAGGAAGGGGTGGATGTAAACGTGTGGATGTCTGCGCCCTGATGTGTGTGTGTGGGCACCGCAGGCGAGGCCGAGTGCGGTGGCCAGCACATATCATCTATCCTGCACCTCGCCCCTAACGGAACCCGCAGGCCCTATCATTCCCCCGACCTACGGCACCCTCGAGGTGGGCTAAACTCTTTTTTTTTGGGCCCACGCCCATCACAAATATAAAAATAATCGCAAGGATATGTCTGTGGCATAACTTAATTCAGGAATATGATTGCGCATTGAAATGAACCGAACGCCAATCTGCATGACCTATTAGTGACCAAAATCAACTTCAAGCAAAACGATAATGAATAATGAATACAGTATATCAAGCAAAACGTTTTTCCTCTATGAAAGGGGTTATAAGAATCAGAATTAGCAGTTCAGATAGTAGAAGTACAAACAGAGACTCTGAATAAATTGACAGAGAAAAAGTTTTAGCTAAACATTAAAATTGGAAAAAAATAAAAAAGGCAAAGCTGCGCATCTAAGAACACAGTGGTCAAACGAAGTTAGTCTATGTTGATAGGAAAAAAAAACAGTAGCACCAGGTGCAAGATTTTACAGGATTTTACCAGGAGGAGCGAGTTGATGGCAGGGACTCCGGTTGGAACAGTAAGGGAAGAATAATTAAAATAGAATTTAAGCGTAGTTTTGTAGGAAGTGGATACTTGGTTGCTGGGATATGACCTTAGGGGCAGGTTGAAAGTTTTTCAAATGAATACATAGAGAATAATAGAAGAGCTAAAATCAAAGTATGCGAAGGAAAACTGACGTAGTTCCGGGCGACTCAAATGAGGAGAGAGAGTTGCTTGGAGAAATTCAAATGAGGCAAAGACAAGTGGATGCAAGGCCTCTATCATAAGCGATTAAATGTTATAGTCTGTTACATAGGAGAATATGTTGGACAATAGGTAAGAATAGCTTAACAGTAGGCAGGCAAAAACTGGTGTAATTGATGGTTTCCGGTGTAACTTCTACTTCTACTTAATACCCCGCAAGCCGCCGCAAGGGCGTGTGGCGGGGGGTGTTAGGACACCACCCGTAGTTTAGAAAAGGAAAAGAAAAAAAAAACCGCATGCAATAACCACAAAATCATATATTCAAAAAAAAACATGGCATACATTCATGGATGAACACTTATACCCCACATACATGCAAACACTCAATCTACATCTTACTTCACGGAATCGATTCATATTGGAAATGAAAAGTAGTAACTTTGTGATTCCACTGAAAATTTTTTTATTACGAGAAGACCCGGGTTTCGAAGTTCAACGTCATCTTCAGGTGACAACTCTGGCAGACCAGAGCTGTCCATCAATCCATCCATATACAACTATATACATTACTATCCGGTATGGGCGGGGAGGTGAGAGGGTCGGAGGGTGGGTGGGGGAGGGAATTGAGCAATGATAGTTGGAAGGAAGGATAGAAGACATGACGCAACCTATGAGGAGCGTTCCTCCTATGCATATGTATTTATATATGTAGAGGAGGAAAGGTATAAGTTAGACAAAGAAAAGGAACATGACGTCTACGTCATGTTCCTTTTCTTTGCATTTTCTAATTAAGGCCATGAAGTCCAACCTTCGAGTCCATTCTTTATGCTTTTGGTATATCCATCCACAGATATATTACAAGTTATACTCAAAACTCCAAATATCAACTTTCACCGAGCCTGAATGAATATAGGAGGCAGTCTTTCACGTATCTGAGGCTTCTCATTCAGAATCATGTCTGTGCCTTGCAATGCACTTCAGTTTTCAGAATGTTATGTATCATCCATTTTAGTATCCGGGCCGCTATAAGTATTTTCTTCCAACAAGTTTGGGACCTTTAAATATCATGAGTTAAAAGGAAGAAAAGACCATTTGGTCTCAATTTACCCAAACGAAGACGGCTTGGACGGTTGTCGATGTCAACGATTTTCGGAATTGATACAGTATCACAGAAGTAATACAGGAGAGGAGTGAAACTCCAATTGCAGTTAGTATAAAAATATAATACTAATGATGAAGCTAAAAGGAGATACCTTGGAAAGAGCAATAGTGCAGGCCAACCTAGTTCAAGTACGAAGACTGAAGGCCTACGCAAAAGGTTGTAGAGGAATCCTAGGGGACCATGACCTTTTCAGGGCCATGAGACTCCAGTCCAGGGTGTTGAAGGCCATGGAGGCGTTCGTACTTTTTCACTTGTTTATCTCTAGTTGAGACGAAGGCTGTTGTAGCGGAATTCCACGTAATTCTATCCAATGTGTCCCAATCCGTTATGTTCAAGACTGCACTAAGTCTTAAGTGCAACTCGTACAGCTCTTCCGTGCGTGTTTGGATGGTCCATCTCGTGTACTGCACCCTTTCCCTTCCAAACCTTACTCCACCGAGCATGCTCCCTCTCTGACGCTGCCTCCATTGGAAAAGAAAAACAACATCTGCTGAAAACGTTCCAGATGAATGGCTTCCGGCGTGACAACATTCTGAAGATAATGCACAGGGTGGAAGGAAAGAAGCGGATGGCCCTGGAGAGGACCGACGAGACTAGCCCTAAGGAAAAGGCGACGGCACACGCTATCCTGCCGTACGTCGCCGGAACAACGGAAAAAATTGCGAGGGCCCTCCGGAAACACAACGTCTCAGCCAGGTTCAAATGCGTAACCAAAGTGGCCAATATCCTCGTCAACGCGAAAGACCGCCTCCCAAAAGACTCCTCTGGAGGAATCTACCAAATCAAATGCAGCTGCGGCAACTCCTACATCGGCCAAACATCAAGAGCGCTGAAATGCCGAGTCCAAGAACACAGAAGGGCCGTAAAAAATAGACAGTTCCAGCAGTCAGCGGTGGCTGAACATCATTGGAGTGGACCGACACATAATATTGAGTTTGACAACGCCACTTTATTGAATAAAGAAGGCCGCTACTACCCAAGGATCATCAGAGAGGCAATTGAAATTGCAAAAACGCCCAGAAATTTCAACCGCGAGGACGGCTACCCCCTCGCCAGCGCGTGGAAACGTGTCCTCAAGGATTTCAACGAATCAGAGCACACCTCCTAAAAATAGGCGCCAAACGGAGGGTATATATATTGGACCAAAACCTGCATCGGCACTTCAGTGGACCTGAGGAAGCCAACTGGAACGTTGGCGAAATATCGTCCGAAAAATGGATACACGCGGAAGAAAACCCGAAAGAACCACTTCCTACATTTTATAAGATTGTTTAGAGATAAATAGGTAAACAAATGCTGGTCATCTCCCCAGAAAGCCTTGTTACATTAGATGGACAAACCTCGGCTGACTTTAATGGTATCATACGAGGGCTGTGCAAAGAGTAAACTTTGTTTTCGTGTGTAGCGTGAGAAGTAGTGGAATAGGGAGCCGAATGGTTGCTGTGTCGATGCTCACAGTAGGTCAGTGGGCCGCAAACTGCACTGGTTGGTGGAAGATCGTGCCACTTAGCGTTTGTTTCCTGCAGCGAATCAAAATGAACAATACAATTGTAATTCCCGCCAAATGCAAATTCCGTTTAGTGAGAAGGATTTTAATGATGAAAAGTTTCCAAGCTGCTGACGATCATCGTCGAGAAATTTATGTTCTGTACGGACCAAATGTGATGAGTGGCAAGAGTCAACGTTGTCGTTTTTTTAATACCGAACATAAATGTCCATGATGATGACGGAAGTGACCACCCGTTTGTGGTGAACAATTTACTGCACCTGAAAATTAATGCAAAAGTTCGTGTTAACCGACGTTTTACGATATCTGATATCTTTAGAATGTTTTCCACAGATTTCTACGACTATATTTCATGGAAGCACCACAGAAAAGTCAGGTTACCACTTGTTTTGTGCTCGTCTCGGCGAGGAACTTCAAGATGCCGGCGTCGGTTGGCTGTGATTTTAGGCGGGAAAATTTTATGCCGAGGGAATTGCTAAACTAGTCAAGAGATACGGCAAAGGTTTAACCTTATTTAGCGAATATGTATGAAAATAGAACAAATATGTAGTCTTGAGATGAAAATAATAACTTTTTTGTATCTATTCCAGTGTATGTTTTATCGCATGACGTAGGTTACTTTGTGAACGGCCCTTGTAGTTAAAGTAATGGCATAGCAATGATTCATCGTCAGTTGCTCTCCCAAAAAAATTGGCGATAGCACAAAATACACCAGAGTGATATTGATTAACATCCGTTGTGAGAAGAGAAGCAAGCTGGATCCTATGTTTGTAAAATATTATTTTTTACTGAAACATATCCATTTTATAAAATTTAGAGTCTGTGGAATGCATTAATACCTTACTAAATTTCATATAATTGTAGCAAGGAATTACGGACATTGAGAAAATATATTTAAAAAAAATAATATTCAAGTAATCCTGCTGAATCACGGAATCGTTCTCAGATTCAAACATGAAAGAATATCCCATTAACGATATGCGATGTAAATTACTGAATTTTTTGCTTTTATGCCAATAATTGCCAAACTTTGGTTTATTCGTGTGCGCGCGTATAGACCCCGCGTATTTTACCGACCAATTTAATGAACTACTCACATATTGATAAAAAATTTATAGACTCAATTGAGTTTTGATATTTTTCGATTGGAATTCACTTTTCTTTTATTAACGTTGTCTGGGATAACTTTTATTGATATTAAGCAAAAAATGATTGACATATGAATTACAGCCCAACATAAAAGTTTATTTCTGCTTAATAGGATATCAGTCTCTAATAAATTCCGCAAAATTCCACAGTACGTTCTTCTCTTTACATCCTAAGCTTTTAAAACTCGGAAATTGTAGTTAACCTAAATTTGGGCGGATTATAAAGTGAAGCATATTTGACTTAAAATTGATCGCAGAATATAATACTCCAATGTTTTTAAGCGACATATACCATTACCTTACTTTTATTAATGCACTCTCAAGGCATTATTACTAGGACATTCCTGAAGATCGAAATATAGTATATCTGAGTCATCAAAAAAATACTTCCTTTGGAAGCGTACAATTCCTGCCACGGAAAAGTTTGATTAGAGATCTATTTTTAATAGTTTGAAGTATTACGGCTATTGTAAATTTCAAAAAACAGTAATACTTCTGCTTATAGGTTTCCTATCAAATTCTATTGTAGAGCTACCAGATACGCTGTCCATTACTGCTTTGCTCGTAGTGGTAGTATTAGCAAAATAAATGTTTTTAGTTGAGAGTTTTTGTTGCATTTATTTAATAGAGTACAAATGGGCAGTGATTAGTAAGAATAATACGTGGGCAGTAATAATATGGGCAGTGATTAGTAAGAATAAGTTTAGACCATAATACGAGGGTCATCCGGAAAGTAGTACCCGTTCGTGAAATAAAGACACAAAAGTAAATATTAACAAACATAAAAAATTTTATTTGAAAGAGGATACTTTAAACTACTTCTCAACATAATCTCCAAGCAAATTAAGGCATTTGTCATAACGTGTGACAAGTTTCTGTATTCCTGCTGCATAGTCCTTCGCCGCCAGCTCATTGAGATACGCGAGGGACCCATCTTGCACAAATTTTTGCATGATGCAGATGGTGTTTAACAATTTCATGAACAATTGTTCGAGAAACATTGGGAAAATGCTCACAGATGTCATCAATTGTGACGCGCCGATCGTTCCTCAAGAATTCGTCAACTGAGCTCACCAGTTGGTCTGTAATGACAGACGGTCTCTCCGAACGCTCATCGTCGTGTGTGTTCCCCCTCCCCATGTTGAAGTTGCGACACCACCGCCGAACAGACGACTCGTCCATTACATTGTCTCCATACACCTCCTTTAATTGGCGATGAATATCACATGGGCGAACGTTTCTTGCATTGAGGAATTTAATCACTGCCCTCACTTCACAACTGGCGGCGTTCTCAATTTTTTTAAACATTGTAAACAATCACAGAAACAACACAGGCAATGCTAGCGTCACGCAACTTGGCTCAGAGAAGGCAGACAAGCCACTGAAGCTATCTGACCTCGTCCAGCGGGTACTCGCGTCGTCAGCACTTCATGCGGCACGAACGGGTACTACTTTCCGGATGACCCTCGTAAATTAGCAATCAGCCAATAATTTTCATCATTATTTAGCGCATTGGATAACCGACACGGTAGATATGGGATGATAATCAGTTTTAAGAATACAAAGGTAGTGAGATTCTCAAGAAATACGAAGAAAATAATAAACATTAAAGTCGGAGGGCATAAAATAGAGCAGGCAAAAGAGTAAGTCCGATTGGGAAGTACTTAATATGAGGGTGGATAGAGCTGTGGGGACGTTGAAAGAAAATTTAGGATTTAAGTGGGGAATGGTTTGGAAAAATGTGAAAGTTTATGTCGTGAATCTTAGGAAATTATTTTAGGAAAATATTATGGTAAACTTGAAACACCCTTAAAAAACCATCAATTCCTGTGAAATGACAGCACTTTGATATCCCTACCATCGTTGATATAATTCCACGAAGTCCCAGACGCGATTGTCTCTATTAACTCCATAATTTTAATGTGTTTTTCAAACGAAAGAGTGAATACGATAGACTAAGCGTGACTGGACCACGGTTTACGCTTCATCAAGGGTGTGCATTCCCTGGTGATTGCTGCAGCTGACTGCTTCTACTCGTAGATGGTCTCCTTGTCTACCCAAATACTTAGATGGAGTGATATCTTCTTTTTAATCGTAATGGATTTGAATGTGCTAATGGGAAATGGGTTTAATTAGCTTTTTTGTAATCTATACCTCCTTTTTTCAGATTAACTTAAGGTAAAATCGAGTACTGCGTCTTCTAAAAATACCCTTTAAAACTTGCCACCCTTCCCCGTTTGTTTCCAAATAAGCATACTTTTCCATTGCCTTTCGAGTATTTGGAAGGCCCGTCAATATTTAGCTGCCTCAAGTTCCCTATTAACTGCTCGCTCTTCATGTAATCTTCAGTTTATTTGGCGTAGATGGAAACTCTTCGTCATTAGTTGTTGATTCAATTTGATGCTGTTTACTCGGATGATTTTTGTTTATCTGTATTTGCAGCGGTCTTCGCAGGTTATTCAACGTTTTCCAGGGTTTTGAAAACCCTTTGTATTTTTCCTCTTTTCCTTGATTTTCTATATTTATATTTCCCAATAGTTGTTATATTTTGACCTTCTAAGAATGACGTTGCAATATCCTTGGCTTAATTAATTTTCGTCCCGTGCAGATTTTATTACTGCCGTGGTGTTGTCATAGGTATTTTCTCCTCTCTCATACTTTTAGTCCGTCGTAGGCACACAATCAGTACCGTTGTTTTTCCATTAGTCTAATTGCAATCTTAATGTTGGCTGTTTGTTCGTTACAGTAGGCCTTCCCTCGCATTCCGCGTCCCTACTTTAGGATTATCTCCATGCCACTATTTCCGTCCATTAGTAAAGACAACGACCCAGCTATGTTGTAACTTACGCACTAATTGTCTCCTTCTTTGGACCATTTCATTTCATTGATTCCAATTATATATGCACCAATTCTCACATATTCACTCTCAAGTTATTCAGTATCGCAGAGATTCTAAGGGTTCTAATCCTATTAGTTCCCATTATCAAATGGTTAGCATTTGCGCATGAAGTCTTACAAACCTTTCCAAAGATTGAATAAATTACTATCTTTTGTCTGATACTTGCGATGTACCGAATTTCGAAGGAAGAGTAAGTGCATCAAAAACATCATTTGCTCTGTAGGGAATTCCAGAGACGATTTCCAGGGTAGGTAAATCTGTAAGTTGATCAAGAGCAATTTCGATTAATAACTAAGTGGAAAAAATCTATTACACTAAAAATGTGTTTGCTCTAATTGGTTTTGATCATGGAGATCTTCGATTCACTAAGTTTGGTAAATTGCAAATAATTAGTTCCCATTGATTGCCAAAAAAGTGAACATTCCTATACAATTTGCTAAATTCTATGTGGGTCAATAATTGTTTCTTTTCAATTTTCACAATCAAAACTTTAGGGTAATGAGAAAAATTCACCCCAATTTGAATTGGTTTTTTTCGTGATTTGGCGTTATAAGAAGACTAATAATTTGGAGTTTTTGATATTCTTCTGCAATGGCTGAAAGAATGAAATATCTTATAAAACAACACTATCTTTAACGCAAGCTGTAAAAACCTAATTATCATGAAAGACAATTCTTCCTTGAAAATGTTCCGCCAAATAATATTTGAGTTCACAGTGGCGTTAAAAAGCCTGAAAAGTACTGCATTACGCTAGTTTTAAAACATTAATACGGTTAACATTTGAATGGGACTAATATAGTTTCTGGGCTTGGGTCGTTTTTAAAGCTTTCTTCATAATTCTCTGAAAAGTGCACGAGCTAACAATTATGCAACAAATTTACCTAATTAATCGAATCAAAAAATCTAATAAATACCCAACCCTCACGCATGTGTCCATTGCACTTTTTCAACCCTTGTTCTAGGCCTCATACAATTACGTTCATTAGTCGAAACTCGTAACTCTAATTAAATTTTCGCCGCAAAAGACTCATGAAGTGGAAGTAGCAGCCTTCTATTTTCTCATTATTTAGTCGGAAAACTAGAAAAAATCATTCGTCTCTTTCATTGCGCGTATCGCGTACATGTTTAAGTAAGTTTGAACGAAAATGTCTTTAGCCTTATCCTGGTAATGTACATATACTCCGTAGATACGCAAACTATACACCGGAAAAGAGTTTTTTAAAGTTTGAGAATGAGTTTCCTGTACCAGTTGTTCATCCTGGAGATCCTGATACATGTGAGGGAGTCCGTGTGTTTTGCGGTCTAATGGAATAGCAAAGAACATTAACATGCATTCAAAACAACAAGAGGCTACTGCACACCAGTTAGGTTTTTCAGAATTTCGCAGTCTAAACTAAAAGAGTTACTCGATGAAAGAAGTTTTATTACAAACAATTAATTAAAAAGTGTTATCATTATGACTTTTCAAAGATGACTTTTTGGCAGCTCTTCGAACCATCCCGTTTGCAGCCATCTCTTGATTCCCACATAGGGCCTTGAATCGAAAGATATAAGGGTAATTTGAATAGTTCTCGGAATGAAAGAGAAATAAACGACTTGCCCCAGAAAAACTTTTATTTTTCAATATAGTTTCAATGCACATTAATGCACTTTGTCCAGTGATGTTCTAATGTCTTGATCCTACCTCGAAAATTAAATTCCTTCAAGCCTGCTTATACCTGTCTCCTTCAGTCTTTGTTTGTCCTTCCTCTAGACTCCTTCAGTAAGCACTGGGGCAAATTTTGAGCTAGAGGAAGAAATGAAAATCTGATGTAGCCAAATCAGGTGAATAAGACGGGTATGGCAAGAATTCGTATCTAAGTACACCATTTGCAACGACAATTGTGTGTGGGCGTGCATTACCTCGATAAAAAATGACTTTCTCCCTTGACAAACCTGGCCTTTTTCCTGTATTTTTGCTGTAGTTGGTCCAGAAGGTAAGCGTAGTGTTATTCTTTAATTTTTTGAAAAGTGGTAAGATAATCCATCCGCAGAATCCCTTTTGCATCTCAGAACACTGAAGCCATTCCTTTTCGGTCGACCGTATTGCCTTTGCTTACCCTGTTGGTGGTAAATCGTGCACATGTCCTTAATTTCCTCTCGTGGCCTATTATAATATTTTTCTATAATTTTTCTCCTCTAATTTCCCTTCAATGATAGTCTTCAGCAAGCTGTGTTACTTCAGGATGGGTCTAATAAATGCTCCTCTTTTACATATAATTAACCTATAGGCTTCTTTCCCCACCTATACTTTGAAGTACTTCTTTACTTATTATTTTATCCATTTTGTATTCATAATTCTTCTATAGCGTTGCTTTTCAGTTGCTAGGATTCGTCATTTCACCTGTATAAATAACACAGTTTCTGGCGTGACGCGGCAAAAATCCTTCATGATGGAAGAACACACTTCGCTTCTCTTCATATAACGCTATGAATATGTATGTCCCAGGTTTAATTAAAGTTTAGCATCAACAGGCTAACGCGTAAACGACTTGACTTTCTTTACCTGAAGATGTCACGGGGTTGCGAACCCTGGGTCTTATATAAAGTCTTTAATGTGGAAAACCGAAGTGTCTTCTTTCATAATTTCTCCTCTTATTATCTCGTACATGAAAATAAAAATCTAAAGCATTAGTGCTGATTGCATTTCTCCGTATACCTGCACTATTATCTTTTCTCGTGGTGGAAAAAGAGGATTATGGATAAATGATATCTTAATAAAGTCGTCATTCAACGTCTACACAAAACACCGCAAGGGTGGGTGGCGGGTAGTGTTAGCCTACCACCCCTAATAAAGATTACAGTCATAGACATAGCAAACAAAAGCATAGCAAATTATAGAATCGCATTAATTCATGCAAACTCCATTTTAACTTACACGCATGCTAATTCATACTCCAGCGACTAACATACACAGCGCATGTATCTACGCAAGTATCATATGTCCATGTAGCGTTAAATCTTGTCCTTGCTTGAAATTTATATCCTTACTACTAACATTATGAGTTTGCTAACCTACTACTATAATTTATTATTGCCCAAATTAATAAATATTATAATTAAAAATTATTTTACATATTTATAATATGGAACAATAGTAATTATATACTACCTACACACACACACACACACATATATATATATATATACTATATATATATATATATATATATATATATATATATATATATATATATATAAATAATGGTCTGACACAATATAACACAAATAGAATAGAATAGCACCATTTACAAGGAAACTCACACGGTAAATTGTTCGAGCTTTCGGCCCTCTTAGAGGCCTTCTTCAAGTGAAGAAGAAGAAGGCCCTCTCAGAGGCCTCCTTCAAAATACCCAAATGTCGGTTTGGTAGGTGATGATAGAGATCCCCCGGTACTAAGCCTGACGGCGTATGAAATTAAAACATTAGGGCAGTGGGACCAGTTTCTTTCCCTGTGCCGTTCATGGTTTCCCAAGATCTGGTTCCCAAAAAATCTTATAGCTTGGTTGTGCCGAGAGACTTGTTCAGGAATTGAACCCGGGATCCTCCGGTCAATAGTCCAACGTTCTACTTTATGGACTACCGCGACCCGCATATATAATAGTATGATAGTAATAATCTAGTCAGTTAAGGTGAGTCGAGAAAGAATATAATTGGCACATAAAGCATGCGAGACAGATGGAAGGAATATATAGAAGCACTCTAGGGTAAAGAACATAGGCCAACAAGGTTACACATAGCAAAGGAACATGATGTAGATGAAGATGGCTTAGGTCCAGGCATACTCGACGATGAGATGGAAAGAGCATTAAGGGAGATGAAACTAAATAAGGCCGTGGGGGTGGTTAACATTCCCGCGGAACTATTGAAATTTTAGGAAAATGTGGGAGGAAGGGGCCATATGGAATGACTCGTAGTATTCATGAGGAAGGAATCTGGCCGGAAACTTTGTGAGATCAGTTTTAGTTCCTATTCCGAAAAGGGTAAAGGCTACATCATGTGAGGACTACAGGACAATAAGTTTGATATCCCACCAAGCTAAAAATGTTCTCAGGGTCATGAAAAAAGGATAGAGAGTAAGGCAAATGATTACTTAGGGGATGATCAGTTTCAGTTTATGAAGGGGTGAGGTACGCGTGATGCTATTGCAGTAATGAGGTTATTAATCGAGAGGAATATATAACACAATAAGGAAATGTTTGCCTGTTTTTTTCGTGCTCTAGTTATTACCCTCCTATTTTAATGTTAAGCTTAACTTTTTCTTTCGAAAAATCACATAACCTTTGTTTTATTAATTTTGATTATCATTTCATTACTGTCGCACTGAAATTCCAATTCACTCAGCAATGTTTGCAGCCCCTCGGTTGACTGGCAAACTAAAGCTTGGTCATCAGCGAACCTAACTCATTTTACAAATTCCCCGCCCACTTTCATTCCTACCTCCAGTTCTTCCCATGCCTCTTTAATCATTTACTATACATATAGGTTGAACAGCAACGGTGATAATGGGCAACCCTGCCTTACACCTCTTCCGAACACTGCCCATCTGGACTCCCCGTTCACCACTCGCACCTGAGCAGCCTGAGACATGTACAGGTTGCGGATTAGCCTCCTTTCCCTCCAATCTATTCCTATTTTCTGCAATATACTCATTAGTTTTTCCCAATTCACTCTATCAAACGTTTTTCCGAAATCTACAGGGTTCTTCCGGAAAATAAGTGTACTGACTCCTGGGCTGGGCGCGCCGCTCCAGGCGCGCCCAGCACCGCTCTGACGGGCTGCGATTGGAGGGGGGTATGTTGGCAAGCGACGCTGAAAAAGGCAGTCGGCTCTGAGCTGTGGTGTAGTGAGGAGCTCTGTTAACGCGAGCCTCCACGCTCGACCCACGTCACGGAACGCGATGCCGAAGCAGCGTTATTCCATCAAATTTGCGGTAAAGCTTGGGAAATCGTCTACCGAAACTGTCGGTATGATTAACCAGGCTTACGGGGAGTCAGCCATGTCCAGAAACATGATCTTTCGGTGGCACAAGATGTTCGTGGAGGGCAGAGAAGAGGTCGACGACGAGTCTTCGAGAGGTTCCCGATGATGCCTTCGTGGGAGCGTTCCAGGAATGGGAACGCCGCTGGAACAAGTGCATCGACTCACAAGGGTCCTATTTTGAGGAATATTAGCTTAAGATATGTAAAAGTGTAATATATTTTTTTTCCTGAGCTCAGTACACTTATTTTTTGGACGAACCCTGTACGAAACAGGCAAATACTTCTTGATAGTCTGTATTCCTCGCGATTAATAATCTCATTAGTGCAATGGCATCACGTGTACTTCCCCCCTTTCTAAAATCAAACTGATCATCCCATAAGTAGTCATTTGCCCTAATTTCTAGCCTTATCCTTTCCAATAACATCTTTCGCGGCCAAGGATACCCCTTTTTTGATACATTCCCATTTTTCTTCAAAGGCACTCAGCTCTTTGCCGTCCTCCATGATTTATTCTAAAGCCTGTTGGTACTCCTTCGTTGTCAAACCATTTAATGCTTCTACATTCCATTTCCTAACCCACCGGCCCTGCCTCATCTTTTTGAAACGGAGGCTACATTTCATAACAACTAATTTGTGGTCAGAGTCCGCATCCAATCCCGGGAAGCTGTGCGAATTTATTACACTGTTCCCAAGATATTTGTATATTATAAATCCACCCGATTTAACAATGAAAGGGAAGATATTTTATGATATCTGACATCCAAAACTACCCGAAGTGGCTGTAATATTTATTGTTATTTTGACTGTGTTTTCACCCCCTGCCACACACCCTAGTTGGGACATTTAATGTGCTAAAATATCTTTAAAAGCATCTAAAATGGCAGTCTGCGCGACAAAAAGGTATCTGGGTTCGAATCTCGGTCCAGGTGGATGATTTTCACACTCTGAAATTGTTGCATTTTAATGTACATTTAGCTGACCACTCGGTTAAAAGTTATTGTCACGGCATCTCTCGCAGTTTCCTGGAGTTAATCCTATTTAAATCTCAATTTGTTTTATTATCACCATGGTTTGTTGGCTACTGTGATAGATTTACAATTGAGTTGGGGCCACAACCTGTGGCCAGAAGTTGTGTTTGACTGCTTACACTCAAGGTCTGTGGAGGAACAATTCTATGAACAGGTACTTAAAATGAACATTTTTAACCAAAGAAATAGCTGTGGTGCATCATATTTTATCATTTTAAAATCCATTCACCTTAATGTTTGAGTCAAAATACTTAACCGAAAAAGTGCAAAAAAACTCCTTTATCTGTCGATAATATACCAATAAGAACGAATTTTGCAGTTTTTAGATACAAAAAAAGAGCATAAATGTTCCTAAGGATGTACAATTTCTCATTATAGTTGAATCCGCACTTAATATTTTCTTCATCTTTACTTAATAATATGCTGTCTAGTTTTTGCGTTCAACTATTTCATTTCGAAACAATTGAAAAATTTTGTGCACCTCTTTTTAAGAAAACCCTGTAAATGCATGTTTGAAAGAATGCAAGCATGTTTTTTTTGCAGGCTTAGGAGTAATAGTTCAAAACGGAAGCAGGATCAATAATATTAGTACAGGGAATAATATTAGTCCAAGCCTGTATATGCAATGGAGGGGGTATGGCCCTAACCCGCAGACTGCTCTCTTTCATCTAGATTTTACATCTCTCATTCTTTGGAAATATAAAAAACTAAAATATATCGATGTTTAAATTGGGCGAATAAACAAGTGAAGAAGAAGCTAATCAGATCAATCCAAATTACTTTCTGAATTGATTTCTTTTGGGCATTTTCTTCATTACATTCTTCAACAATGGCGCGGGGTTATTAGGGGATGATTTTCAAATTGCGTCCTTTTTTATGGTTAATGGATTATTTTGTAAATTATGTCGCAATTTTAAGTTCATAACGGAAATGAATGTTAAAATTGAAAAAGCTTATTGGATTACCTTTTTAAAAGACACTTTTTTGAGTTGGCACGGCCATTATTTATAATTTGATTCTGGAAAATAAATAAAACCTGCAACTAATAAAAAATCTTTGCATGTATTTTAATGGAAGTTGGTGTGCATGATCCATAGTCGAATCTGAGACTTCAGCTGTAAAAACAAATAAGCCTAGGTTCTACGATGTGGTCGGATTTAACAATGTGCAATCTTCAAAGATTGATCAGATTATTTTTCACGAAATAAAGTAGTGTTTGCATGAAAACTTAGCTGTTTTATGAATGAATGAATTTTTCAAATAAATCACAGTCCGATGTGACGACGGTAGGCTGAAAAGTAATGCACACATGCTTGTACACCAATAAAACAAATACCAACATTGGGCAAAAAGTGCATAAAAGTACAATCCTTAAGTTCCAAAATCATATTCAAGGTGTTATCAAAAAAATATTTTTTAACTGATTTATAACTTGTTTATTTCGACCGATACAGCCTAATCAAACTTGTCGCCATCCAAGTACATGCCTTGGCTAAGGACACACCTGTTCCAACGTTTCTTCCATCTCCCGAACCCTGCCTGGTTAGCCGCCTTAGGGAACCTCTTCAGATCCTCCGTACAATTAGTTTTAATGTCCACAATACAATCAAATCGGTACCCTTTCAAGGTTAAGTTTAACTTAAGAAACAAAAAGAAGGTTTTAAGAAACTCATGGGTGGCATTGGCTCGATCCAGGAGTTCCTGACAAATGTCCACACGTTTTTGTCACTGTTCATCAGTCAGCACCCGTGAGACGAATTTTGATGCAACGCGCGTCATGCCCAAAATGTCCGTCATAATTGTCTGACAGGATCCAAAGCTAATGTTACATTCCTCGGCTATCTCCCTGACAGTTAAACGGTAAATTGCTAACACCAAATCGTTCACTAAATTGACATGGTTGGAGTCTGTCGAAGTCGAAGGCCGTGAATCTTCATCTGGAGTGAAGGTTCGTGAATCTTCATCTGTCAAGGTTCTGCCCGATTTAAAACGACTGTGCCTCTCAAAACACTGGCTTCGACTTAAAGCTTTTTTAATAAAGGCTTGCTGAATCATTCCAAATGTCTCCGTAACACTTTTGCCAAGTTTGAATCAAAATTTCAGGCACACACACTGTTCCTCCAGCTCCTTCGTTGCTGCCGTTGCACGGGACGACAAACAGGTTAAGACACGTGCCGCTGCTGTGTCGTAACGACTCGATGTAAACAAACGTAACCCCTCTCGTTTCGATCCGTTGAACGGTTTACACAGAATAAAATCAGTCCGGTCTTTTTTTGATTATACCTTGTATTTATATTTCAACAAAGCCACCGTTAAGGCTAGCACATTTCTCCCAATGTGTAACAAGTTTTTTCATTCGTCACTGAAAAACTTCTATGACTTTCCTCGAGTCAAGGACTTGACAGCTGCCTTTACCTCATCGTTCGAGGTGTATTTGGCGCCAGGCTACCTTAAACCCAACAAATTCAATGGCGGAGGTGTTTTAGAATCTGTATGTACTGAAAATCATTTATCGTTGCTCCTCGTTCCAGAAAATCGGTCACAAAAACTCGGTGAGCATCCCAAACCTTTAAATACCTCGGCATACACATAGACGATAAACTTACCTTCCAACCTCACGTGAACTACACTTGCTCGAAGGTTAAGACTATCTTTCGTGCCATAAGAAGGCTTTGTCGCTGTACATATGGCCTCAATCCGATGGAAAACATTTATGAGGGAGTAGTAATACCCATTGTCACTTATGGGTGCGAAATTTGGTCCCACAGAGTGAATCTCGTAAGATTCGAGAGAAAGCTAAAGAACACACAGCGTGCCTGCTTGATAGCGATGTGCAACAGCTATTCCACCGTGGGCTGCGACTTACTCTGTATAGTGGCTGCAACTCCACCTCTAAAATACCGAATTTGGGAAAGAATTGCTCTAAACAAATGGAGGAAAAAATTAAATATAGAGTATTTTAACCTCTCGTTAGATGCAGAAAATGCAGTACAAATATCTAAATTAAAAAGACTTCTGAGACAGGAAACACATAGAGAATGGAGCGACGAATGGAACAGAACAGAAAAGGGAAGGAAAACACACCGTATATTTCCGAACATAGATGACCGGATAAAATTAAATATTAAACATTCCTCAGCAAGCACACAAGTGTTAGCTGGACATGGGAACTTCAACTCCTACTTGCACTTCATAGGGAAATGTTTTACCCCTCTGTGTATCTGTGGAAAAGAAGACACAGCAGAACATAGAGTGGAGGATTGTGAATTCTATGAGACAGAGCGACAACTCTTATGGAACAGTATGGATGAGAAGCTTACAAGGATTAGAGAAATGATTACATTCTGCCAAAAGAACAACAATAAGCTGCTTGAAAAATTTGCAATAAGAAAACCTGCAAATAGTGAACCACAACAAGTGAACTAACTGGAAAAGATTTTGTGTAAAATGTAGCAATGTATTCTCCCATTTGTCTATTGAGTGATTTTTTTCTTGAATTGTTTACCATTAGTTTAACTCCTAACATATATAAGCACCTGTAGATATTAAAATTTTAGAATAACTTTCCTTATGTCTGATAATTTTTGTCTTTTTGTCTGTTTTGTTATACCTGTTGTTTCCTTATGTCTGATTATTGTTTGTAAAAAGGGGACCTAAGATTCAGAGGAATCCCCAACTAACTGTGAAGTAAAATAAAAGTGGACCCAGGAAACCATTGGTCAAATGGGTCCAAAAATTAAATTATCCCAAATCAAAGTAAAAAGAAGATGGACACCTGTTTCGCCCCCAGTCCTGGAGGCGTCTGGGGGCAAAACAGGTGTCCACCAACTCACCTACGCGACGGTTATTCCAGGAAGCAGCATGAATTCATCAAATAGACGTCGCGGAAGCCTTAGGAATAATTGCAGTCAAAAGAAGTTTTTTCGAAGATAGTTGTCTTTTGTACTTTTCTTGCTCATATCCATGACATTTTAGTATATATCGTTTTTCAACAGACCTATCAACAGCGTCGCTACCATAAATAGGCTTTGAATCCGAATTTCAGTAGGAGTCACCTTTTCAGCTAAAAATTCGATAACAGCACGCTGTTTAACTCGCATTGACATAGCACTAGAACACATCTCCAAACTTCCCCTTCTCAAAATACACTGAATGAATATAACGACCTCAAACCCGCACATGCGTGCTGAGGGGGAATGTTACTTCCACATGCCACCATAAATGCTCCTGAAGGTCATTTTGTTTGTGGTATACAAGCATGTGTGTATTAGTATTCAGCCTACCCTCGTACTATCCAACGCTCTAACCATTGGCTCTACGGTAACATTAAAAGGTATCGCATTTTGTTTTATCTAAGTTAATCTTATTTAGCCTCATTAGATTGAATGATAGAAACATATGATGAAGTACAAGGAGCACATTTTCGGTTTGAAGGACCGTCACTCGGAAGAACCAAGTCGGTATTTATTTAGCGAAGATGCCGAGCGATGTGAATGGCCGAAAATACTAATATATTACTTGCTGCTTTTTGCTGTCATTCAGAAATTTATTTTGTTCCTCTGCAACATTATATCAATCGTTTTGTAGCAACCATTTGCCGTCACTATCGCCTTCCATGAACTTGTGCGTGATATAGGACCAAGTGTTATGGTTTACCCGTTGTAGAACCTCAGAAATAAAAAGAAATGGAAAGACGATATGCGCAAATTTTTCATTTAAGGGCAGTTCATTCATTTGCCTTTTCATCTGCGCAATACGATGCATGCCGACACAGGGGCATATGGTGGGAAGTGTTAGGGCAACGACCGTACATACAGAATAATAGATAGATATGGAGAGTTGGAGGAATAGGATATATAAACATCCTGCAAGCCACCGCTAGGGTGGTTGAGATGGGGTGAATACACACGAGACTAATTTTGACACGAATATTTTACCCCTACTGAGGTCGGACAATGTTATTCTGATAATTGGAGATTATGCATAAATTTGAATACTTTGATAACATTTGACAATATTTGAAATAATTGGTATGTTTTACCAAAGCATTAGGTTTATCATATTATTTAGTTTTAATTTTGTGTTCTAGCAATTGAGTCCGATTTTTTAATAAATGCTCCTCCTGTGAAGGAAGAACGAATACTTGAATCCCTCTACTACGGTCCCTTTCCTTTGAATGTGTTACTTGTGGTTTTTAACTCTCTCATTTTATCCCGTTGGCCGAATGGTCCCGTTGCATAATATTTGGTGCCATGGTAAATTTACTCGGAGTTGAAAAAAATCCAGGTGTCTTGCGCCTTTCCAAAAATCTTGTTAGATTTCTTCGCGATCCATGGGGCTCCCAAGCTAATTCCTTATAGAATACCCCCACTCTTTATCTCTTAACGTAGAAATGTTAAATCTCTCTATTGGATTTTCATCGAACTTTTTCGATATCCTGAATCAACATTTTCTCCCATGTATCCCGATTACTTGCCGCGTATTTAAAATGTGGCAGAACTTAAGCATATTAATACAAATAAATTAAAGTACTGAAGGCATTGCCGAATCGAAAACATGGTAACGAATAGAGTGGAACATTTAAAGTAAAACCCATTTTAAATAGGAATTAATTTTGATTCGGTAGATTCTAGAACCCCATATGCTGAGAAAATCGTAAAAAGTCAGTATTGAAAGATACGTAGGGTTATTGGTGTGATTGGATGGGACGGTTAAAATCAGAAATTTGTTAAAAGTTTAACATTTGAACCAAAAACTTCGCGTCATGCTTTTTTTTAGCATTTACATATTTCACGTAAATTATTTATAATTTCAGTGGACGTATTTTAGTCATCATTCGAATTGGAATCTAAAAGAGACTTTCGATTATACTTTCGTGTTTAGTTCCTAAGAGAAATGGGGAAGGAGAGAAACGTAAGCCCTCTGCCATGCTTGTAATTCTCATTGGAAGAGACTTAATGGAAGGGAGAAGTAAGCAATCTGAGGGAAAAACTAAAGGAAATAGGATCTCCTTTTGAGAGAGGTCAGAAGAAGAAATAGGATCACCTAGCAATTACCTTCTGCAAGCGTATTTTGGCACTGGAGGAGTAATGCACCTGCCGCGAAATCGAAGGGTGTTTTTGGAATAGGAGTTACGGGATGTGGGAATGCGCCAGTAAAAAGGAAATCCAAAGGCCAATCTCAGTTTTTTTCGCAGAAAGAGAAAAAGGAAAATAGAGTAAAGTAGAAGCGAAGGCGGGGAATGAGTGGTAAGTTCCAAAGCTAATTTACATAAAAATGGGGTCAAAGCTACAAAACGTTTCTTTCGTAAAAAAGTGTTTTTAGATGGAGCGTCAGATAGGCAAATGGTTCTCTAGGGAAGACGGAACGCTATCTCCTCGACTAGTTTGATTACTGTATCGTGAAGTAGGTGACGGTAGAACTAATTCACATTCTTGACGGGTCATGAATTAAAGATTGGTAAGACCAAGTAGGAAGGAATATGCAGGTGGAATTGTCACCAAAAATATTTCTCACGCCTGCTGAAAACTGTTTCTTTTCTGTCAAGATTGATCTCACTTAAAAAAAATGCATTTGGCGAATTATATATTTCTTCCTTTAACCCTTGAGTATTTTTTCCCGAGCACAAAGTACATCAATTAATTATCAGAAGAAAATGAACGAGAATACATGTAACGTGAAGAACATATATACATTGTTTAAAAATTGAAACTGAATATGTAATAATTTTAGAGAATCTGCATAAAACATCTCCTGCGCATAAAGATAATAATAATTACAGGCACCCCCTTGTCACACCTTTATACGTTTCGTAGACCATGTTGTGTTTTATATCCATACATGATGTATAATATATTTACCACCAATCGCAAAAACCCCATATCTTCCTTTCACTTTAAGGGGTTCGGAAGATAATATATAGAACACCTTTCATTTTAATACTATTTCAGGTTTCTGATCTGAAAGTTTTAACTTTTTTTAGCTGCATAGTAACGAATATTTACTAAATTGTAAATAATTTTAAAATATATACTCAGCATTAGTTAGTCGTTATTATTAATCCTTCAGGTAAGTGTAGGTTTTAAATGGCCCCTGGCGTTAAAAACTAAGGCCTAACTAACATGAACCAAAAAATCACGATAAATTTTACAATAACTCGTTCTTTAGTTAAAAATGCTTTATATTGGCTATCATTTCATTCGAATTGCCTATTATTCACCTCCTTCTTAATCGCTTTTCCGGAATCCTCCCTTCAATTACCACTCCCATAATGGAATTTTCTCTGAATGTCTCCTGCTCTTCCTGTCCCCTTCGGCTTTCCCTTCAACAACCGTTACTATTCCCCTAAAATTTCTAACATTTATTCATCTCTTTTTCCTATCTGCTCATTTTATATTTTACATTCCTATCCAATTCACCACTATTTGTCATAAAACAATTCTCAAATAAAAAATATTTTTCTCTTGCACCAAGTATCACAGATCTCTCTCACTTAAGTATATATTTTTATGCACATGCAAAATTTTTCATTTTATTGATCGTATCTGGTCATCTTAATTGGGGAATTAAATTAATCAGTATGATATTCCTCCGATAATCTAGAATATAATATTTTATATATATATCCTTTTTTGGAAAACTGCATTTTATGACATTCTGGGCAACTATAATTTGATGTCAAAACTTTAATCATTTTTTTTAATGAATTTCATCATTATTTCTCAACTTTTGAGTAAAATCATGAAATATAGCCCGACTCAGATCGACTGACTGGCTTTTTTCTTCACAAATAACGTATGGCATGATGATAATAAGTTTACACACATTAATGATACATGATGTATTTATGATGAAATAAAGAAAATTATATAAGTGGCGCCAAAGTTGAGCAAGGGAAACTTTCCATTCAAAATCCAAGCACAGTGGGTAAATGGACAGTACTGTCATGTGGCGTCAACTCGTGAGCAATAATGATCATTGAAGAAATTTCACAGAATTTAAAATAAACACTGTTTGAGTAAATAAAATTAAACGCTTCTAATGAACAAGTACGCTAATAAAAAATTGAGAGGATATTCCGTCTCAAATGGCAAATTCTCGTGATCACTTTATTTTTCATTATAGAAATTGGTGCTCTCCTAAGAATTTATTAAAGTGTGGGCGCAATACTTTCTGAGGATTTCATCAAAACTTCTTCCGAGTTAATACTGCGAGTTATTGCACTTGAAAGAGAGACTAGGAAATAGTCAATATGACGGTTAATTAAGTGATGTAGCTAATTGATTGCTGCTACTAGCCTTCGTGAAATATTCGAACGATGTGTGCACACGTTGGGAATCGTAATGGTATTAAATGCCAGCATCTTTGCGCTCCAACCTCCGAGGATTCCCCAATGTGGTTTCTTTTCCTATGGAGAGACACAGATCAAACGCGTTTAGCATGAATGATGGATGAATTACGAATGTGAGCATCGCTGTGATAATTTTGGCATGGTGGAGGCACCCGAAATAACAGTCTTACGTTCACTCTGTGGCTAATTAATACGAACGCACCTGTTTACCTATGATGAATTTGAAGATGGCTCCAGGAATTGAACGTTCAATTTCGGACGTCACTTTCAAGATGCAAATGCCAACCCGTAAGAGTTGAACTCACTCGTTAAGGTAAATGGTAAGTGCAGAATGCCGCTCTACTGCTCTCCTTGCCATAGAATTTAATTACCGCTGCAAATGAAATACCAAGTTAAACTCCGAGAAACTACCGTGAATTTTAGTTCGATATATATGCTAATTCTATTCTGCTGCGAACGTTTTCGTTGAAACTCCATATCACTCCGTAGAAAAACTATTCTTAGTTTGGGACATCTGTATTGTGCCCAGGAGGTAAAATAGGTCTTCCTTTGTGACCTAATTCACGTGTGCTTAATATTCGGGTGCATTAGGTGGTTGTCGTGTATGCAAAAGGACGAAAGGGATGTACAATATTGAAAAAGTCAATTAAGCCGTAAACTTGCGGCTAATAAGAAAATAAGTCGGTAAAAGTGACTAAACAACCAACCCAAAGGTACGTCAAACTCCCAAATTATTTGCACAGCGATGTCTGATTTTTTATTTCGACTACGTTGCTCGAAGAATGTATTTAAGCGCGATTTTTTATTTATAGCTCGCCAATTGACCATATGTTCAGATATGATGGTAAGTCATTATTGTAATGTGGTCTACTATTATACGTAAATTAGAGTGCTCCCCATCAAGAACGTGGATAAATTAAGTCAAATATTAAATCAGTAGTCTACAGTGAAACTTTTAGTTATTCTGACATTTAGGAAAAAAGTAGGTTCGATAGATTTCTTTAGATAGCATTTGGAGGCACGAGGCAGAAAAAAATTACATTGGAAAGAGAAGCATAAGTTACAAAAGTATTATGGCGAAAGACTCATGGCCATAATTATGAGCCATGTTGTGACAAGCCGAATGAGTATTTTTGAGAACAATAAAATGCATCCGAGGAACTTCTTTCAGGAAGGACAGCATTTTTCACCGGAGATTTCGAAAAATGAGCTGATTTGTGAAGATGGTAAATAAATCTGTTGCAAATTGTTTTCAGACTAAAGTTTAATCAGGGATTCTTGAATGAGGGGCAGAAAATTAAGGCGAAAAAGTTAATTCAATGTGGATTACTGTAAATTTGAAATAATAGTGAGAACATAAAATAATGTTAGAAAATAAATAAGTATTGAAAAAAGTACACGATTTAGTCCGGAAACAAATTAGAACCTAAAGAAATGAAGAGTTAAGAAATGACATATTAGTATAGAGGGCTGCTCTAAGTCACTGCCCAAAAGCATTTCACTCTGGCTAAATGATTACAATTATAAAATTTAGAATTCTCAGATATGTATTTTCCTTTGGTATTACGTGTTTTGGAAACAGTTATTAGCAATAAAATTAAGTTGTAAGGTGGACTAGTAATCTGAAAAAATTTCAATCAAGCCAGATTTCATGGTTGACTTTGGTTATTGATTCACTGAAATCGTGAATATATTTACGTTATCTATTTTTTGAATGACTTTACTTTTGGGAAAAGAGGAGACTGGGATATACACGAAGGTAATGACAATTTTTTGACCGAAGAAAAAAAACGAGAAATTTTTTCTTAAATTGTATTTTTATTTGTCAACATAGCTTCCTTTTAATTCAATAAATATTTTATAGCGATTCTTAAGCATTTTTAAACCTTACAAATAATGCTTTCTCTGCGAAAAAAACGATCGAACCTACAATTTTCCTAATTCAAGCCTACTGCTATCAGGCCATAGTTCACCAATATCCATTACTCCCTGCCATCAGAAATGAAATAATATAATATTGAATGCTGGTGTATGCCAATCTTAGGCTCAAAACCTAGAAAGGAAAAACAATCCTCCCTCAATTCAATATGAGCTCCTTCTTGACTTATTGATGTCTTAAAGTTCAGACAGCCTTGCCTAGGAGCCTATTTATTGTCAGGAGTGCATGAAATAGCAATGTATACTACACAACCCAAGAAATAATCTCTGAGAGAAGAGAAAATAATCTTTAGAAGCATACCATGCAATCCTCGAAGGATAAAATTAAAAGTAACATTTACAAAAAGTTTAACCAGAGGGCAAAAGGAATGATTTTCAGGACTACCGTAGCTGTTGAAAATAATAAAAAAAAATTCGGTGTTAGAAGGGCTAGCGGAAAAAAAAAGAATATGATTCCGAGAATAGGTGAAATCTTTTACCTAAATCTTTTAAATGGATCACGGCATAGAATTCGAAATCTTTAGGATCAGGTTACCCAATCCGTAGTTTAATGAACTAACCGAAGTTCAGTTCAGTGAAAAATAAAATCTAGTTGCTCTGAAAATGTTTTGACTAAAATATTTCAATTTAAATTATTAGCAAATAAAGGCTATTCGTAAGATAAGGAATAATTGGGTAAACATTCAGTTATGGCCATTTCCCACGTTTTGGAATTCCATAATTGCCTCCGTAGCTTAAAAATATATGCAAAAGAACTTAAGTTCTATTTTCCCAATGAATTCGAGACAACTCAGAGAAAGATATGCGTTAATTAACCACGCTATGTCGAGATCGTAAGGAATTGATTCGCAACTGATTTTTACCGATTTTGATGATAATGGAAAGGTATTTTTATTTTAAGCTAGCGCATACTGATTTTTGAATGAGAATAATACGCTACGAGTAGTTAGGTTTTAATTTTCAGGAGAGTTTCGTCAGAACCTCTTTCTTCTACTCAAAATATCAGGCAAAATAAAAATTACTTTCTTTAAATATTTTATATTCACTTCAGTTTCTCACTGGCCGACGGAAGTGACTGGAGTGTAAGGGATTGTGGTTGCACGATTTCCATGAGAAAGTAATGAGAATGAATCAGAATCTACTTCGGTGTCACTATTCAACGTAAATTTTGCAGAGGCTTATCTTGGACGATTAGCTTCATGCACGTTAGCGGAGCAAATATACCATGTCGATAAACAAAAACCTGCCGACGTAAATAACACCAGTTCAAAACGAAGATCATCAATATACGTGGGGGTGTCGTAAAGTTTTATTAATTGCTAAAATATAATCGAGATAGAACTTTAAGTTTTAATTGTTATTCTTAAACTTCTTTATATACTCACCATCCAGAGCTATACTTTGCTCTCGGCGTTTCTTGACCTTTCGATGGCTATCATTGTGATACTCAGCAGATGGCGACACAGACCATTGTTCCACCTATTGAATGACGTTATTTTTGACGTCGAAAATCTCCCACCTTGCAATTGTTTTTGAGTCTTCAGAATAAGAAAAAGTCGCTCTTGGAGAGACGGGGAAAATACGGTGGATATGGCAAAATTCAAACCAATATTGCTTTGGTTGCTGGTCGCGCCCAGGACGTGATTGGAGGTCGCGCCGTGTTTGCTTCTGAAAAGAAGTCATTAGACGTGGGATCAAATGTGCTGACACCTTTGACATGTGCATTTCTTCGTAAATAATTTTCCACATACCGCCGTAGCTCAGATCAGTTGGATTCATGATCATTTGGATGGTTGATCTTCGGTCTAATAGAATTAAGTCCTCTTTCTTCCCTGTAGCAGCATCCCCTGTGAGTGATCCATTTTTGGATCATCTGAGAGGGACATGGGGACAGTTTGAAAATTCCTTTTCCACCTCACAACTGTGTCATATAATGGATTATCATTTTCATAAACATCAATTATTTTAACGTGATTTTCCCGGCACTCTAACCTCTCAAACAAAGGAACTCAATCGCACTGCGAGCCTCTATCGTCTCCATACTGCGAGTTACTATAAACTATGGCTTCTTAAAACAAAACAAATCAAAATTAATTACTGTCATTCATAAAATAATTCACATAAAGATCAAACCTTGAAAAATCCTTGAAAACCTCGAAATAACCTTGGGAATGAAATGAAATCAAGGCTCTTTAAAGTCGTGCGTGAATTTCATGAAAATGGAGAGATACCTGAAGACTTTGTTAAAAGCAAAAATATCATGATACCAAAAACAGGGCAAGCAATTGAATGCATGAATTTTAGAACAATCTTTTAGTCATAAGCTTCCAAAGGTTCTTTAACGAGCAGTAGGGAACAGAATCATAAAGAAACTGGAAGAAAATATTGGAGATGATAAATTTGGCTTCCGAGAAGGTGAAGGAATGAGAGATAATATCCTGGCACTGCGTTTGATCCTAGAGAGAAGGCTTGAAACGAACAGGATTCCTTACGTTCATTGAGTTTGAAAGAGCCTTCGATAATGTAGCTTGGAAACTTTTGTTTCAAACCGTGAGGAGAAAAGTGGTAGCACACAAAGACAGGGAGGTTGAAGGTCAGTTCTACCAGAATTAATGCACTTTTATAGATGGAGAAAGAAGTAAAGATCAGAAAAATGTAAGATAAGGAAGTCCACTTTTCCCATATCCATTAAAATTATATACTGAAGATGATATAGAAACAGTTAAAGATAAGACAAATGGTACAAAGGTAAATGGAAGAACGAAACACTGCATTATGTTTGCAGATGATATTGTAACCCTGGTAGAACCAGCCAATGGTATGAATAGAATCCTCCAAACCCAGTCCACAAGTTTTGAAAAATTAAAACTGGAAATAAATGTGAAAAAAGCCAAAGCTATGATATTTTCTGAAAACAGGAGAGAACCACCTGTAAATTTAATGGTAGGGGAATCAAGGGTAATCCAAGTAGAAGAGTTGTGCTACCTTTGGAGTTAAATTACAAGATACAGCAGATGCACGTCTGCAGTAAAAATAAGGGTAGCCTTGGCCAAAAATGCATTTGAAAATAAAAAGAATCTTTTGAGAAATAAACACTTGAAAATGGAAATGAGAAAATCCTTTCAGAAAACGGTTATAAGGATTACATTATTATATGGATGCAAAACTTAGATATTGGAAAAGTGGGAAAAAGCTCGGTTGGAAGCGATAATAAAAGAAAAAGATAAAAAGAAAATTGAATTATTTGGGAATATTCTGAGAAATAACAACTTCCTGGAAAATATAATGGAAAGGAAAATAATAGAAGAAAAATGAAAAAGAAGGCCAAGAGAGAAATGTATAGATTATATAAAAAGTGCCGTGGAAGTGGCAACGTACAAGGAACTAAAGAGAGCGACAATAGGGAGAGACCAATGGCTGCAACGACTAGGCTTTTAGAAAATAATGATGAGATTCAATTAAAATGCAGAATAAATTTTTTCCAGGCATCTCGGTTATTTTGTAGTAATAATTACTTTAAAATGATACCTCCACGAAAATCACATTCTCCAGTACCAATAAGAAAAGTAAGGAGTGAAATTAGTGAAAGTGGAAATGAAGTGTGAGCTTACGGTCCATTCATATCATTGACCACCATGGAAGGGGAAACTTTCCCTATCTCTAGGGCTTCCTTTAATCAGAGCTTTTTGAGATCATTGCCTTTCTGAGAAAATATTGCACTTTTGAGGCTTTGGAATCATCATTGGCTTTTCTTGGTAGGCCTTTTCCTTATTATGTTTTTCGCGCGAGATCATTTCAACGTCTCCTTGGTACAGCCAATGTGTGGAAGTTCGCATGGGGCGCTGCTCAGTCTCACCAGAACTCTGTGGAAGAATTTCGAAAGCGAGTGAAGTGAGCGGAGTCTTTCCAAAGGGTCCTCCGGATTGGCGTGGAAGGAAGGGACCGTTCTCCGGGATCTGCTCCCGTGCCTCGAATTATGAGGAAAGAGAGAGGGAAGATGGATCAATCCCCTTAATCTGGAGGCAAACGGGAGGTGAGATTGGAAAGAAGCCTTCTAAAAATTCACAAATCTTCCAAATGAGAGTCTCTTTCATCACCCCTCCCTCACCACTAATTTTCTTTTCCAATCGTGGAGGACTACTCGACTTCACTTCCTTTCCGCACCCTGCTTTCTGTATTCATTTCGAAATCTATTCACTATTCCTTCCCTGTTTATCACCTCTTTATCCCTAATTCAACCCCCCCTCCCAAGAAAACCCTCCGATTCCCAATCACTACTCTCCACTTTCCCGTATAATTCCTGTCAGCTAAACCCCTCCACCTTGCTCGGTCACCAATCAAACTCCCTTTCGATAGTCTAACACTACTGAAGGCACGAGTATGTCTCACATTCATCTTTCCACTAAGTCTTAAAGGTGTCCTTGTATCTGTAGGAATTAACACATAACCCTTTTCCGAAAATAACTCATAAAACATTTAACCCTCTGCAACCACCGATCATCCACCACGAGGGACACGTAATCAATGCATACTAAGCGACCGAAGGATTGCTCAACCGTCTTCGTATTCTCTCGGAGATACGACTGCTCCACACGGATAAAGGAAACATGTATGAATGAACTCAAAGTCAAAACTACGAGTTGGCAACTTTAGTGCACGTCCTGAGTACGAAGGGAGCAGCACATATCCCAGTGATCAACCTGGACCAGAGTCCTTAACACCCATCCTGCTTCGACAGTCTCAGGTGGCGGATTTCCCAGGATATCGAGAGCGTCCATCATCGCCGATCCTGTTGTGGCTTGGTCCTTTGCTGAGTGAGGGAAAGAGGACGGGAGCGGGCGAGGTGGGTCGGCATCCGCTAGAGTTGTCAAATGCCGCATGATAAGGGTTGGGGTCTAAGCTTTGTATCTCAGTTTACCACTCCGACGGTATCTCAAGCCAGGCTCCAACCGAGAGACGAATACCAATAAGTATTTGGCTAACCACGCACGGCGATACTTGACGTGCGAGAGACTTTTAGGTTACCTAATGCAGAATTCTGCGAATTATGTGGTTCTAAAATGAGGTATTCCTAATTATATTTTAGCAAAAATTGAATTGATTAAATGTATATTTACTTAAAAATAATTAGAAAGTACAGAATGCACAAAGTTTTTATGAAGCTAATGTAAGAAGTGGATTATACAAATATACTTATATTGCGAGAGAGAATTCGCTATGACCTCGTAAGTAAAATATTTTGCTTTGCGGTAACCCATCAATACACTCTGAAAAGTCAACAGATATTCCAATCAAGCTGGATATACCCGTATGCTCCGGAATTCGTGGTGCATACGTGCATACATATGCATACAAAAAATTGTATTTATGTTGCCTATTTTATTATTGCCTTGTGGAATGTACTTCAAGTGGCAGTACTTTTTAAAATTGCATATAATTTTGTATGTCAGGCATATACGTCATTATATTCAAGCTAATACTCCATTCATGTTATCTCGTTGTGCTTCTACATCTACATAAATACCCCGCGAGCCATCAAAAGAGTGCGCGGCAGGGGGTGCAAGAACCAGGGTGAATGTGTCAAGGAAATGGGAGAGGAAGGGTTTTTAAAGGGTTTGGAAAAAGGGAAAAACTTACATCCTAGTCTGATTCATTCCGTTTTGAAAATATCTTTCCTTCGATAAACATGGAATGAAATCGTCATTAATTGCATGGATTGAGTTTTTTAAATTGAAATATTTGAACTGTGCCTAAGGACATATGCACTTATCAACTCCAAAATCCCGTTAGAAACCACGTAATGCAAAAAATGAGCCTTTTAAACGGGTAATTGTCATGATCATGAGTTCACTATTCGTATGATTGGTTTAGGCGAACTCTTTAGACATCATCTTTCGCTTTTTTGTCTTAACATATTTTTTCTTCCACTATTGCAATTATCTTTGTCGAATATGTCATCTGGATTATTTACATTCGCCTTTTCTTCTAGACTAGTCTTTTGCCCATGAGGGCCAAAATAAGTCCATCCCATCTCATCAGATTTCTTAACAATATCTATTTTATTCGTCACCTTCAAACTATTTCCTTCCCAATGGAGTAATCTTTCGGTTTCATCGCTGCTTCTGTTGATTGGCTGAGCCAGCAGGAGCTTGGGTATCGGGATGGTGTAGTGGCTATTGTACTGGTTTCCAATCCCGAGTGTCCAGGTTCGCATCTCGTAGATGGCAGAATTTTTCAAGGGTATTTAGCTCCATACTAGGCGTTCTTCGTGAAACGTACTTCAAGTGGAGAACTGCGTCCGTCGAATTGGACGTTAAAAACTGTGGACCCCATGATGATTTCGTTAAGAGTAGGATATATCAATGCCGGGTTTCTCTCTGACTTTTCTCAAATCCCTAAATATTCCATCCTTACTAGATTACCAACCTATCCCTATTGGATCAAACGGTACCAGCTATCGGTTGACACACCCAATAAATACTATTATTATATGAGCAACAATTAGGCGGCACTATTTAAAATTTCATCAAGTCATCTCAGGCGAAAAAGTGAGAAGAGAAAAGAAATGACATTTAGAAGAGGTGGGCGTCGCAAACAAACGGTTTTCACTCGCTTAAGGGTTTGCTTGACCTTTCGGAGTCGCCTCCTTCACAATGTCAACCGCAAGGTTTGGACTCGTCGTTAGACATGAGCAGGATAGGGCTTTAGGTAGGTACGAATGGAGTGGTTAGGGATTTGAAGAGGTGAGGGACGGAGGTGAGTTTCGTCGGGAGTCGAGGGGTAGGAGAGATGGTGATGGGGTGTCAGTTGAGTGGTTAGCAAAGAGTCACGTAGGCTAAATACAGGGATGGGGGAAAGAGAGTGGGGGAGGAGAGAATGATGGGTCAAAATTCTCCGTCGAATGCCGGACACAGAGTTTCCAGGCGGTAAATTGTACTTAAATGGGGCGGTGCTTGAGGAGGTCAGGCGAGAGAGAGGGAGGATTGTCGGGTAGGGTGACGAAGGACAGTCGTACGAGAGAGCTCAAGAGGAGGAGAGTTCTTACCTTCTAGATGGCTGTCTGGTTTGCCAAGTCAGTCGTATCGGCAAAACTCAGGGGTGAGAGTAATTTTAACCGCGTATGAATGCTCTGCGAGTATGAGAGTGCAGTGGACCCCCTTGCCTTGGCCATCAGTGAGTGCACGCGAAAAATGTCATAGTCTTTTAAACATACACCTGTGCTCAGATAAACGCCGCTGAAATAAACTCAAAACTCTACCCAATCTCGTTCTGTCAACATTTTTTTCATTATGTGGTATTCCGACGGTCAAGGTAGGTTTTACCTGCACACCACTACCAAAACAATATCTCTTGAAAAAATATAATACAGCTTCCGACTCTAAATCAAGTCCCTCTTTAGCTCCGTGTACTTCCTTCCTCCCTTTATCCCGTCCAATATCCCTGTCCTGTTTCTTCTCTTCCCTCGTTTGCCTAACATTCTCCCCTCTATTACAGTCTTCAAAATCCGACTACCGGTCAATACCCCCTTCATCCACTTTTCCTGCCTCCATACAATTTCTCCCAACAAACCCCTCTCTTCGCCTTCCATGCCGAGTACTTCCTCATTTGTTTTCCTTTCGATCCACTTCACCTTCTCCATCCTTCTCCGCAACCACATTTCAAAAGCCTCAAATCTATCTAGTCTATCCTCCAGCTTCAGTCTCCATATTTCCGCACCGTACATAACTGCGCTCGATATCAAAATTTTAACGAGTCTTTTCTTAACATCCTTATTACATTACTACTTTGACCGTGTTTTCGGTCCAACGGCCCATTGGAGTCCAAAACACTTCCGAGATACGTAAACTGTTCCACCTGCTCCGGTGCTTGCCCTCCTATTTTAATGTTAAGGTTAGCGAATAACTGATCGTAGCATTTCTCCGTTTGATAACATTGTTATTATACGACCGGGTTTCGATGGTGTAATATATCTCCACATCTTAGTATCTCCATTTGTTTGAGAGCGTCCATTTTTAATCCGTTTGGGAGAATATGTAATATTTCTGGGACAAAGTCACTGCTGTGGTCGAACTCTAGTAGGTGCTTAGCAAAGAGAGATTTGGTATTCTTATTTTTGAGACACCTTGCGTGTTCCTTCGCTCGTAGGTTGACATTACTCCCTGTCTGACCAACATAAACCGTGTTGCAAATCTCACATTTCAGTTTATAAATACCTGATTTAAGAAGGCTACCATGTGTGTCTTTACCATTGACTAGAAGTTTTGAGGTGGCTAGGGATATGTGAAAGGCTGCTTTGATTGATGTGGGTAGGCAGTTTAAAATCCTATTTGAAGCATATCCCAGAAATGGGATCGAGAACCACCTAAATTGTTTAGATTCTGTGGACTGTGCGGAGGAAAAACTATTCATGGCCATTGATTTTTTTTCCAAAGTAATTTATCAACTAGATTAGGGTTGTAGCCATTGTTGGTAGCTATATTTGTGATTATAAACAGTTCAGTGTTGAAGTTTTTGGGGGAAAGGGGGTTTGGGTGTAGGAGGCGGTGGATCATCGAGTGGAGGGCCGCATGTTAGTGAGAAAAATGGTGGGCGGTATCATTAGGAATTATGTGGTCTGTATATGTAGGTGGATTTCCTGTAAGTTGCAAAATCATGTCTTTTTTCCCATAAGGTAATTGACAAGTCGAGGAAGTTGAATGTGCCGTTAATAGATTTTCTTCTAATGAATTGAGGAAGGGTTCGGCTAGGAGGGGGGAGAGGGGGGAACCCATAGCTAGCCCATCTGTTTGACTATAAAAAATTTGGTTGAAACTAAAATAGTTTTGGTTAACTGTCATTTTGATGAGGAAGATAAATTCGTGGGACATATTTTGGGCAATGGTGGAATCATGAAGGAACTCTTTCACCCTAAGCAAGGCTTCAGATATGGGCACACAAGTAAATAAATTCTTAATGCAAAATGAGACTGGTCTTGCTTTATCCGGTACATTGATTTCTTTTAATTTTTTGGCAAGCTCTATTGAGTTTTTAACTCCGCATTTAGGTTTAAAACCTGTGAAATCTCGGAGCATATTGTTTCATTTACGTGATAGAAGGTGTGAAGGGGCGGACACAGCTGAGACTACAGGTCGAATAGGCATGGCTTGTTTGTGTAGTCTGCGGTGTTCGATCTTTGGGAGTCCGTAACTTTGCTCTAAGTTACATTTTTTTGAATGGATTACATTTGGATGGTGTGTGAATTTTTTTAAGGTAATCTACCGTTTAAGGTAGGTTTTTGGATGGACACAACTACCAAACAAATATTTTATTACTCCTAACAAAACACAAAATCCATCATCCTACTCTATATCAGGTCCCTCTTCATCTCTGAGTACTTTCTTCCTCCCTTCATCCCGTCCAACATCCCTATCCTGTTCCTTCCCTTTCCTCTTTTGCCCAACATCCTACCCTCTATCACAGTCTTCAACATACCACTGCCGGTCAACACCCCCTTCATCCACTTTTCCTGCCTCCATAGGATTGCTCCCAACAAACCCCTCTCTTCGCCCACCATACCGAGTACTTCCTCATTTGTTTTCTTCTCTGTCCATTTCACCTTCTCCATTCTTCTCCAAACCCACACCATAACCGGCACAGGGAAAGGAACTGGCCCCCCTACCCTGACGTATGAATTTTCACACGCCGTATAGGGCTTAGTACTGGGTGATCTCTACCATCACCTACTAAACCGACCTTCGGGTTGATTACTGTGTTTATGTGTGAATTTAGTGAGTATAATCTCTTCTCGAAAATATGTAACTGAGAGGAAAAAACTTAGTAACCAGAAACGGTTTTGTTTATCAAGTTTACTACTTATGAAAATAGTTATATATTCTCGCCCTGTTGTTTCGTATATTTGTACCTGATGATGCCACAAGTCGGTGAAACGTGTTGTACCTTACAATAAAATCTGTCGAAAAGTATCAATCCTTTTCATATGGACAGGCTGAATAGCTTCCCTTTTGTAAGTCTTGCCTGCCACTACATAACTTGGTTCTTCATACTGTATTTAATCCTTTTTCAATTCCGATTTTTTTCTACCATGCCTTACTCCGGCCATCATACCTTTTCTTTTGCTCACTCCATCTCCCTCACATCTACATCAATACCCTGCGAGACACCGAAAAGGTGTGTGGTAGGGGGTGCAGCACCAGGAGGAAACGGTTATGGATGAGGGGGTTAGGGTCTTTCAAATGGATGGGGAAAGGTGGGGGAACCTGCCAAAACAATATATAAATATACTCGTATAACCATGCGCAGTCGCTATCTTGTAGGTTAATAATTATTATGTCGAGCCGACTGGTGGGGGATTTCGATTACAAGCATTCTGGTCTCTTATTGTTCTTGGAAAAAATGACCATTTAAACCTGTCTGTCTTGCAGTCAATCTCTCTAATCTTATATTCGTGATCCCTCCACCCGTAATTCGTTGGGGTTTCAGACGACAGTTCTTTATACAGACGAGCAGGTATCTCACCAGGTCCCGGAGATTTGTTGGGGTCGATGTTTTTGAGGGATAACTCTATTCCGCGAGTGGAAAAGTCGTTTGCTTTATTGGCTGCAGAAATGTTTTCGGAAGGTTAACCTTAGCTAACGTCCTCCCCTCTATCGTAGTCGTCAATTCTCCATAGCCAAAAAATTCCTGTCAACCATTTTTCTTGTCTCCTTTGGATTTCTCTCATTACTCCTCTCTCCTTCCCCACCGTTCGTAGTGCTTCCCTGATTTCGTAGATATGAATAGAAAGATTGAATTTAAGAGTACGATAGTCTTTAGATATACATCTCAACTCTCATCCCCCTTTATGTTTACATTGAAAGGATTATATCTCTAGCAATATATACGTAGTACCCCAGCCGTGAACCTCATCCATATTATTTCTGTAGAAAGGCATTGAATATGAAATTTAAACGCAGTTAAAGCCCAGACTATGAACAATAAATAGTTCTTCAATCTCTTACAATTCTATCTCCCGTCTTTGGTTCAACATCCCTACCCTTTTTACGTCACTTTGGCAAGCATTCTCATCTCGATCACAGTATCCAGCGTTTCATCGCAACTCAAAAAGCACTGAATCCATTTTCATACCCACTTTGAATATCACCCATCAACGCTCTCTCCTCCACCACAATGCCAAGAACTAGAGTTAATTTCCTAGGGTCATAATTGACTTCCCCATCTTACTCCTCTTCCTAACAACGCCAATCCCGACTCTCTATTTGCAATACAACTAAACGGTTTCACATATGCATAGATCACGGATAAGTAGCCTATCCCTTCCTAAATTTACTCTTTTTCTCCCTTTTACAAAGATATAGGATATTGATAGTGACATTTGTTTTTCTGAAAGAAAAGACGTGTGGATATCAATTCGTAAAAGTTCTTAAAAGAGATGACCTTTCGGTTGAAATTAGAATCTGGCGTAGGCATTGATGACGGGATTGTCTCACTAGGCGCTCTAGCCTTGCCGTTGATTCGAATTCCCGAGCATGGCTAGACAGGGTTTCTTCCGTTTGATTCCACTGCAGAAGAGAAAATATCAAACTACAACCTGTGGTGTCCGAACATTTGGATACCGAAGGCCAATGACCTCTTTGTAATATTTTCTAGCAAAAGTGATAATATACCCCCAGATGAAACTAGAAGTTGATTGAAAGAGCATATTGCGACATTTGAAAACGAAATAAAAATTTTTCTTATAGCATGATTCTTCTTCCTGATAAATACAAACTAAAATTTATGCATCCTTAGTACATGCAAAGATATAACCTATTTTGTTATGACCAAAATTATGTATATATTATTTCATTTTATTCTTTTATGCAAACTATCCTCAATACTTTGGAAATTCCTCTTGTAGTGGGCTTGTAAGTTGAACTTACATTTAAAATAATTACATGAAATATAAATTTTAATGTTTGGATGCATATTGATAATTTTACTTTAATAATTCTAGTAGGGTTCCCTAAGACTTTCTCTTCTTCCTCTCATATTTGGGAGTCTATTAAAATGAGATATTCGTTTTTGTTAAATTTTTGACCCAGAAATCTATTCTGTATTATTTAGCATTTAGGCACACGAATATTATATTATGTTCACAAATAACACATCTATAAAATTTTGCAGTTCATACATGACTTTATTCTTCAGGAAACAAATATTTTATCAAGTAATTAAAGTCAAAATTATATTTGTATGTCACTCTGCGTAAGATATTTTTTCTCAAATAATATTGCGGTAATTAATAATCGTATGGGGGTGCGCCATCATATAATATAATTTTTATCTTAGAATGAATCTGACTTTTACCAATACTCTTTCAAAATTATTTGAGACTATCAATCGCCACCGTCACCATGGTCATTGACTCAACGTATTTCAAAAAATCTACCTTGAGATTAATTTTTAATTAATTCATTACATCGGGAGGAATTTGAATGTAAAAGCAAGAGTTAATGTTTATCCTGGTTCAATTTTCATTGTATACCCACTTGGATAAGAAAAGCCTTTGAAGTGAATTCAAATTCATCCTCATTAAGCTATCTTTTTATCCTTACAGTGGGTTATCTACATTTATTTTCGATCATCTGTATTTTTTATTTTCAATAGTAATGAACTGAAAAAATTTTCCTGGGGTAGAATGAAGCAAATTTAAATCCGCATTGGGGCATAAAATAGAAGAGGAGTTTCAATACGGGATTATTTATTGTTCTAATTAATCATTGGCTGAAATCATAAGCTCGTGCGTACCAACGAAAACGCGCCATAAATAGAAAACGACCTTTATTTTGCACTATGTTTGAATCCAGCCGAAAGGAACCCTGTGTGAGATCCCTAGTCAGAAAAATTAATCATTCCCGTAATTGATAAGGAAGTCTAAAACCTTTTTCCCCATGGGAAACTCTGATTTTTCCTTTGAAGAATTAAAAATATGTCCTATTTCAAAATCATCTTGGATATATCATTCTATTCGTGTGTTTTTCCTTGGAAACTGGAAATCTTTTCATGTATTTTATTATGACTTATGCTATTGTTCAGAAGGGAGCGGTTTTCTTGATTATCAAATTTTCCCTAGGTCGACCTTTGTAAATAACTGTCGTCACTCACTCCCGCTCCCCCCCGTCTCATCCCACAGAGCTTCACGTTCCCTTTGAATACGGTGCAGCGTGTTTGTCGTCGCTTTGGGTTAGATTAATCTGAAATACAAGGACAAAAGGATTAAAAGAGTTCGTGGGAAAGCGAAGGGATTTGCTATGATTCCATCCGAAGGGCTGCTGGCCTTAAAACTTCGCTAAGCGGGTGCGAGGGACTTGTGCCATGAACTCCGTGGGGACGCCATGCGGACGAAGGTCGAACTTTCAGGGCCTCCATTTATTTCAAGTTGTTGGTATTACTCCGGATTCCTTTTGCTCTCTTTATGCCTTTAGGACAAAAGGAGTATCGGGGTTCTTTGCCTTTGCTCGTGTCCCCTCCAATTTCCCGCTCTGCGCTCTCAATTCTCGCGTGCCCTCCCTCGTTTCGGAAAGTGCCTTTATCGCGTTAGACCTTATTTTCTTCCAGTGGGGTCTCCTTTCCTAATTACCCACTGAATAACTCCGTGATATTCGTTGCCTCGACTCGTTAGCAGGCACGGCAGGCGGGCCCCGGTATGCGGTAAATTTTTCGAAGGCTCCAAAAATCTGACCTACCGACCTTAGACACCGAAAGGGGAGATCATATCGCCTAGGGGCGTAACGTAATTGTTGCGTGATTAATGTTAAGCAGCGTTTAGAGATGTCTAAAAATGCTGAAGGAACTGTCCTGACGTCATGCGGTATAGTTTATCCGTTAAAAACGGCTTTATGGAAACCGTTTCTTTTAACATTTAGGTATTCAGTTTCAAATTATAATGTTTGTCAGGAAAATCAGAACTAATACAGACAGAGGTGTGTGGTATCATGGTTCATCAAATTCCACCGCCATCAGATTGACTGATGCTAGTCATAAAATTTAAGGCATATATCAAGGACCCTTTCACCTTCAACCTTGCTTGAAAACCTTTACCTGCCTAATCAATTACTTTCATATAAAATCTCTTTGAAATAACCTCTAATCTTTTTGTTTGCCCTAATAGATCATATATCAACATGTTGTATACCCTTTATAACCTTTTAGTACATATTAGGGTAATCAATGATTTTAAGTAACTGTGAAAATAACTCAATTGAGCTTCCTAGTCAAATTATCCAATTTATTATGCGTGAAAACATATTGAAAAATATATTATTAACTCCGATCTTCTTTATTTTAAATACTTGAATTAGCCAAGTATACTTTATGCGAAATACGCCTAGGTCATTTAGGTGCTGATATCCGAATGCTTAGAATCCTGATTCTCGGTTATCCATCCCGATCTCTACGTTCCCATGAATTTTGTAGCAAAACGTGAGGCGACACTGGTTTCTTATACTTTCCGGTTTTGAATTTTCCGTGTTTATTCCAAAGCACTGCGCCAAAATACTCAAAAAAATAGCAGGGTATCTTCCAGGTTCGTTTGTTGAAGCCTAATTGATGTCCTTTGATGGAAATGTATCCTGACAATCTCCTCGCAGCTCTCTGCACAATCAAAGTGAAGTGAAATTTTATGTTTTCGAATTATCAAAGTTCAAGTCTATGTGAAATTATAAATAGTATAATATTCTAATTTTTACGTTTTTTATGAGCACGCTCATTCGATCGTGTTAGCCGTTTTTTGAGCGAATTAGGCAGCATTCTCGAGTTTGACTAGATTGCCTTTATCTTATTCGAAGAGCCATGTCGAACCCTTTCGATTCGGGCGATCGAGCGGGATTTTTCCCTTTAAACTCTCTTAGCATTTATTTTCTAAGAATGCACTCGCATTTTTCTGCATTTAAACGAATTGAAGCTTTCAAATCGTACTCGGGGTATAATGAGGAGTTGGAGCAAATAATCGTTGAAAGTGATTTATTCACCATTTGTGGTAACATTCATGTTGAGAAATTTCTTACCAAGGTTGATTACTTTTATTTTTTGCTAAATGAAATATAGCATTGGGATTCTGAATATAAGGTTAAAATGTATTGGGGAATTTTTTCCTTAAAAAATATGGGATGGAGCGATAATTCCTAATTTATAAGTACATTTTTCCTATGAACCAAAATAAAATTGTCCTTACCTCTATTCAGATATTTTCGTGAACTGATGAAGTGGAAATTAATTCTAATTCGTCATGAATAAAACAATTTTTTTTAAAATATCTACAAACAAGTTAAGATATTTTTCTATTTTTCCTTGAGTAAAAACTCACTTCTAAAAAACTCCAGTTTTAATCATGGAAATTAAAATAAACAATCATTGGTTTTAGCATTTAGATCTGCCCTCAGTAGACGTAAATAGAAAAAAAATGTTAAACAAAAATTAATTTAGGATTTCACTTCTTTTTTGGTACTTTTCGGAGAATGGTTTATTAATACACTTTCTAATTGTAAAGAAAGATCGCTTCTCTCGCTTCACATAAAGGACAGAAACTGTCGAAGTTGATGGGAATCGGCTAGAAGATTTAAGTATACGTTTCTCGACAAGAGCTGTGCTGTACTTTCCAATCGTGCAATATTCAACTACTAAATTATACTTTAAAAAATGTCTTTTTAATATCTGTAATTTTAAAATACCAAATAAAAATGTGGATACGTATACCTAAATGTATACACGATTTTCTTATTATTCCTACAAAGTGAAGATAAAAACAGCACCCGCGAACAGTGTCACCTGAGATTACTTTTATTTTAATTATAAATGTTGGCATTCCAACTATTAAAAAGTAGTCTACTGTGCCTTCGATGGGCAGACTGAACAGCGTCACATATTTTTGCATCTCATAAAAAAAATAATCAGAAATCTGGTATTGCAATAAGTGCTCCTTCAACACCGCATGATTCCAACCTTCCTTGATTCTATTCAACATGCCTGTCCTATTCCTACATCTTCCTAGCTTGCCTAGCGTTCACCCCTCTATCTCAGTCGTCGAAATTACTTCGCCAACTGAAATTCTCTGCATCAATCCTAATAACCCCTTTGGCGCTCGCCCGAAAGATTCCCTTCCTCCCAATGAACAGGCTCTGGCACCATAATTACATGAAACGAAGAGATTGCCAAAAATTCCACCATATTATGCGTAGAAGGTATATTGCGCCATAGAGGGAGCATATCTAAGAACGATTTCTATTATATTATACCATAATAATAAAAATGCAATCATGAAAATGATTTCAATGACTATGTAAGCGCAGGGACTATTGGATCATATCCCTTGGATATGGGGCAAGGACTTGTGTGTTTCGCTGACCTCTAGAGCTGTGCTGGTGGGAGCAAAGGTATTAGGTCTTAGTAGTCCCACGCATGCTAGAAGAGTTAAAGGTTAGGAGCTAGACGAAAGGGAGTCCATGCAGCGCCCGTTCTAAGACGGCTGAAAAAGCGTCTGACCCCAGTGGAGTGGCCATTGAGTGATCGTGTTAGGTTGAATGGCTACAGGGGAAGGCAACAGGAAACGACCTCTAGTATTATTATTCTTTTAACCGGTGATGGACAGGATTATTAGAATCGATCCCGGCAACTACAGGGCTCGGACATAAGTCGTGCCGCATCAACAAAGGCAAAGTTTCTACGGCCGTCATCTCACGGAACCTCTGAAAAATAAATCAAAATCAGCAGCAAAGAAGACAAAAAAAGACAACAAAATCAATTATAATAGAGATAGGGATGTTAGGACGATGTTTAATTCATCGCGGGTGTTCTTGGGAGGAAATATTTGATAATTACGGGAGATTCGAATTCAATTGTAGATGAAGAACTGTATAATGCTTCAAAAAAAAGGATTTCTACCATCCGAAGTATTGTCCTTGAAATCAATACACTTTTACATTTGCTCGAAACAATTTTCGTAACACTTTTTCCAGTCCGATTGAGGTACCTCCTAAATATAGTTTTTTAATGCATCAATGGCTTCTTCAGGCGCCGAAATACTTTGGCCACGCAATTTTTCCTTGAAAAACGGGAATAAAAATAAGTCATTTGGTGCTACACGAAAGGCTACACGAAGGATGACCCATCAATTTGACGTTTTGGCAGTCAAAAAGGTGATTGTTCCGGCCGGTCTGTGAGGGCTTGCATTGCCATGATGAAGAGTTATCCTTTGTCGCCGCTTTGATGCACTATCACTGTATTTGTTGAGCATTTCTTTGCACTAATTGACGGGAGCATTTTTATGAGCTTTTGCCTAATTATGCGGGATCCACGAACAAATATTTTTCACCGCTAAATGTTCATACATTGTCTTATTGATGCTCATCATACTAATCCCCAAGGATGCCTCAATCTCACGATAAGTCATATGACGATCTTCCTTCACCAGTTCTTGTACAGCATCAATGTTTTCTGGTACAAAAACAGTGGCAAAGAATGGGGCTTCATCGCCGAAGTACGCAATTCTGTCTTGATAATCCACGTCGAAAGTCGTAAAAAATCATCGAACGAAAGCGTTCACGAGTTAACTCCATTTTTTCGCCGCGGCAAAATTTTGAGTTGCTGTAAACAACACAAATTATGATCAAATGACAAAATGTTCTGAAGAAAGTTAGTGCTAAAAGGGTCAAGCTTCCTGATGGAATCGTCAGATGGCGCCTAAAGCACTTAGTGTTGTCAAGGCTCTAAATATAAATAGCAACCCTCGTAAATGCTTTAATAGTTTGGAAATGTTACTTTGTTTATCATAACGACGTTTTACAAATCTAGCTCCTCTACGCTGCCATCTATTCAATGGGGCACTTCATCCAATTGGGCATCCCATCCATCATGGGGGAATGACCCCATATACTAGCAGCATATTCTAAACGACGCCTAACCAGGGACAGTTTACATTTCTCTTTGAACTTTTCATCACATTTACCTAGTACTCTTTTAATAAATCTTAAATTTTTTGTTAGCTTGCCCACATATTCCCTGTATTTGTTTCTCCCACGAGAGATCATGATTGGGGATAACGCCAAGGTATTTAATTGAGTCTACAAATTCCATTTCGGAGTTTCCGTTGCAATAAGCGTTCGGGTCAGAATTGCCCTTGTACCAAACATTTATGAATACGCACATCTTTTAGTTTAATTCCAATTGCCAAGTTTCACACCAGCGTTTAATAGAATTTAGTACGTCTGATACAGCTTGAACGTCCTCAGGATTACGGATATCATGGTAAACCTCTTTATTGTTGGCAAATAAACGTATCTAACTAGTGACTACGGTGTAAACATCGTTTTGCGTAAAGTAGGATTAAAAGAAGTCCGATAACAATTCCCTGGGAAAAACCTGTAGTAACTTTTTCTGCATTTCAGCTAACTCCATCTATGATTATTCTTTGTACCAGACCACTCATACAGTCTTTAATCCAACCTAGGATACTATTATCTGGACCATACGCTTTTAGTTTTGTGAGTAGTTTCCAATAAGATACTTTGTCTAGTCTAGTCTAGAAAAATCACGTCCACTGGAGCATTGCCCCCTCATAAAATCAGTACATCATGAACAAAAAGCACAATTTGGCACCACAGGATCTACGCTTTCGGAAACCGTGCGGAATCTTCATTAATGACTCCTGATTAATGAGGTGTCCCACGAGAAAACTAGGAACTCTATGTTCCCTAACCTCGCACAAATGGATGTGAGGGAAATAGCTATATAAATACTCAGTTCCTCCGAATTTAAATAATTGTGTTACGTTAGCCGTTTTCCAGAATCTGGGAACCTTGATTAATAAATTAATATTACTCTTATGGCCTTTAATTGATCGTACTTCCAATCGATTCCTTTCTCATTATGATTGCTGGGTTGCAAATATACTTGAATAATGACGAAGTTTGTTGGTTCTGCTTCATCTCCACTAGTAATATTTTATCCGTTACTTGCAAAATGTTGACTGCGTTTCTTCCGACCTCTTTATTCAATATTATGGCAACCACTCATTGGCTCTCGTTCCCTCCGCGGTATATTACTCTATAAGTATCACTTCATCAATCCCCGCTATCCTTCCATCTCACCTCACATACATCTAAACTATTTCCTCTCTCCATCTCTCGATGTCCTTAACGTTGTCTTAGCATTCGCAGTTGCTATTCTAACTAATTTGGTCTTCTTCTTCTTTCTATTCTTCTCTGCTTCTGTCGCTTTTACTTTGCAACGTTTTCGTGAGATGACCGTGGAAGCCCTGCCTCTCTCACTGCCGGGCGTGACATATGACCGATAGGGCCGAGTCCCGTAGTTGGCAGGACTCATATTCTCTATATTGTTCATCATAAAATCTTGTTTCCCGTTGCATTCCTTCAACATGACACCATTACTCAATGGCCCCCCACTGAGGTCAGATGCCTTTGCAGTCACCTCAATGAAGAACAGACGCTGCGTGGACTACCCTATGTCTTCAAGAAGTTCTCTCGGGTTTCCCACCGGGTCAGGTTGTAGTGCACCGACGTTTCGAAGGCTGACTCTGCCATCGTCTTCAGGGTGGCACTTCACCCTGAAGACGATGGCAGAGTCAGCCTTCGAAACGTCGGTGCACTACAACCTGACCCGGTGGGAAACCCGAGAGAACTTCTTGAATACCATACGCCGGGAAAACATGAAATCCTTCATTACCCTATGTCTGGCTCCGATCCTTCGACGTATCTGGCATGGGTGTCTCTACCAGGTGCAATTATCATTGCTCCCGCCAGCACAGATCTAGGGTTCATAGGAACGCACAAGCCATTCCACCACGTCAAGTTTGTGGTCCATGGGAGGAATGCATATCCGTAAACATACTTATATTATATATATATTTATTTATATTATATATATATATATACATATATATATATAAATAAATATATATATATATATATATATATATATATATATATATATATATATTATATATATATATATATATATATATATATATATATATATATATATATATATATATATATATATATATATATACATTTCTATATACACACACATGCGAGGGTAATCCCAAAAGTACCCGACCAAACAAAGAAAACGCAAAAACTTTGGAAAAAATTAATTTATTATTTTTCAACATCATATTATTTCAGCTCTATACACTTTTCCAAGCGATGTTCAATAAGTTCGAAACCATTTTTATAATAAGAGCTGTCTAGCTCCTCAAAATAGCCATTAACTGCCGACATCAGTTCTTCACGGCTGGAAAATCTTCGACCACCGAGCCATTTTTTCAAGTTCGCGATTAGATAATCCTAACGAACTGAAATCAGATAAAATGTATGAAAAACGATTAAGCTGGATACTCTGCATTTCATTAACTAAAATGGATTGACATAGACATAACAGTTTCAGGTTTAACTTTGTGGAATTCCTCCATGATGAGGGTAAAAAAGATACTTCAGACCTCCGCAATAAAGATTTAATATTTCTTGACCATGGTTTCCATGCTGCGCATCATCATCTGTATTACAATGGATAGAGTAAAATCGCGGAAAAATTCCCTAAAAAGTAATTCCTCTTCAAATGAAAACAAAAAAGTAACTCTGTAAACTACCCGCAATTCAAATTTGCGCAAGAATACTATAGACCCAATATACAGAGAGAACCATATTGCGAATTGAAAAAGTCGTCAAGAACAAGCCTTAACTAAAGCCCTACCAGTTTTTAAAAGGGCCTAACGGTAAGCGTAGTTCTAACTACAGAAACTATATTCTTAAAAAATGGTAAAGCTTTATACTCTTATATTCTATTATTATATTATATTCTTTCCGAATGACCTCATCCGTGTTCTATTCTACTGTTTTTGAGTCTCCCTTTCAATCCCTCGTCCCTCTCCGCGGGGGGAAATTCCTACTACCTGCAACGTTGGGTCGCATTCCCTGCCTTTTACAGTCTCTTCGGGGGGTAGAGTGTTTTTTGGTGCATGTTCATGTGGTAGTGATGTTTCACATTCTTGCTTGTTGTGTCCTATCTTGCGTGTTGTAGGATGGCTTTCGTGCTGCATCCTGGGGTGCAGTTTTTTGTTGTTTTGCGGTATATGTGTTTGCATGAGTGTTGGATGAAGGGATTTTTGCATGAGTGTGTGCGCTGCTGTGGGTGTTATTTTGACGCACGTTGTTGTTTTGCATGAGGTATTGTTCCTTTTTACGGTTGGTGACCTAACACCCCCCCGCCACACGCCCTTGCGGCGGCTTGCGGGGTATTATGTAAATGTATACTGCCGATGAAATGATGAACCATGAAGACGTCAAGAAATTAATCTAGATTTAATTTATTATTTAGTTTAACATGAAATCAATCACAGAATAGATAACCCACGTGAATCATGATGATTGTATCTATTGACGCAAAGAATTCTTTTTCCTACATTGCCCGTTCTTTTGCAAAATCCCTCAGTCAAGATATGAGGCAAATGAGCGAGGGCCAAACACGTACATTCCGGACGTGAAAGACAGAGAAGGAGAGAGAGAGACAGAAAGAAAAGAAGGGATTGAAAGGAAATTGCGAGGGAGATATTGGAGCAAAGCTGGATGGATTGATGGAAATTTGAGAATATTGAAAATCTGTACGGCGTGGGTTTACGGTGGAGAGGTGAGAAGTGGGGTAGAATGAGAGTATACGTGTGTGCCCTTGGAAGAACGTGTGTGTGTGTGGGTGGGGGTATTAGGGGAGCAAAGAGATAAGAGTAGTCGAGGGGAAGGGCAGAAAAGGGGATGGGATTGGATTTCGGAAATGCTTCGCTCACTAGCTTAGCATGTGTGAGAGAACAGGGCTCAGGGCCGACCGCCTCTGCGAAACCTCATCCCCTCTCCTTCCATAGAGAGAGCCCTCAGTATCCTTCGCCCTCCCTCTATGGCGATCCTCTAAAATCGCCCCTTACTAACCGTGTTCTCCCCGTGCATTCCATTGCCTATTACGGAGGCAAACCATCGTCCGTCTCTATCATCAGTGGGATCAATCAACTGGGCTCCTTCAACCAAATCTGCGGATTTGGATCTTCATTCTCACTCTGCTGCATCTTTAAATGAGCTCTAACTCTTCCTTTCGATGCTCTTCTATTATTTTCATCCTCACGCTTTTTCCCATACAGCCACATTTTCACCAGTTTCCGTTTATTCCCCGTGAAAAGGTTACTTTGGGAAATTCGGTCGAATGGATACGCAACTGAGAGGATCTCAGCAAGGCGGCCAATGGGAAAATCAGCCAAACATGAGATTTATCGTAGCGTTGAGTGTTTCCTGTCCACGTCTTCCAGATTTTTAAGCTTTTAGCTGAGGTGCGAAGTGTGATCAAAAAAATCTTGTCGCCCTCAAAGTACATGCCTTGGCTGACGACACACCTTTGCCAACGTTTCTTCCATCTCCCGAACCCTGCCTGGTAAGCCGCATTAGGGATCCTCTTCAGCTCCTCCGTACAATTAGTTTTAATGTCCGCAATAGAGTCAAATCGGCGCCCTTTCAAGGTTGATTTTAACTTGGGAAACAAAAAGAAGATTTTAAGAAACTCTTGGTTGGCATTGGCTCGATCCACGAGTTCCTGACAAATGTCCACACGTTTTTGTCTCTGTTCATCAGTCAGCACCCGCCGGACAAATTTTCATGCGACGCGCGTCATACCCAAAATGTCCGTCATAATTGTCTGACAGGCTCCAAAACTAATGTTCACTTCCTCGGCTATCTTCCTAAAAGTTAAACGGCGATTAGACTGCACCAAATCGTCCACCAATTTGACATATTAGGGGTCTGTCGAAGTGGAAGGCCGCCCCGTTCGCGAATCTTCATCTGGTGAGGTTCTGCCATATTTAAAACGACTCTGCCACTCAAAACACTGGCTTCGACTCATTTATTCATCAACAAAGGCTTACTGAATCATTCCAAATGTCTCCATAGCACTTTTGTCAAGTTTGAAACAAAATACATACACACACGCTGTTCCTTTAGCTTCATAATTGCTGCCGTTGCACGTGGAGACGAACAGTTTAAGACACCTACCGCTGCTAAAAAAATTGAAAAAGTTCTGGATAAACCCTCTAGATTTGTTAAAAACTCCTACGATAATAAGGGTGTCACAGATTATTTCAGGGGTTGCTTCCTACGAATTGAACTTTTCTTTCCTTTTACATTGATAGAACTTAGGTATAGGATTCTTCAACAATTTTTGGAACACCGCCATTTAATTTTGGCGCACATTTTTAAATAGCGTTCATTTAGGTGCGATTACGAATATCGTTCGTCTCCTTCCACATAATTAAAAACTTTGAATTTGGATGTATATAAAAGAGAGAATAAAGTGAAATACATGTATTTTAAAATATCAGACCTGCCACTGTCTACAACTGCCTATACTTAATACCAAGCAGCCAACCACCAGGACGCATGACAGGTTGTGTTTAGACACCACACACGCACGAGAAATCTTAGTTCATATATTCACTTGAATCTATAAATATATACAATAATATATGAAATTTTTCGACCACATAAATACCTGCATACATTATGCAATTATTTATATGCTTTACTAAATCGTTATCATTTTCTCTTTAAGTTAATATATTCGGGCGTTTGTGTTTGATTTGAATTATGATTGCATAACGTGCGAGGGAAGATAGAATGGATGAACCGACCTTTGAGAACGTTTGTCTCTTTTATTTTACCTTGGTGGTCGATTCTATCAAAAAACTAAACCAAAAATACTAAACGGGGACCGTATTTTATTTTATATATCAGAAATTATATAGAAATATGTAAGCCTTTGATATAAATTAAATCGTACGCTGGAAATTCGAGTTTTTATATGCTCACATTGCAGGTAAAGTACTGAATTTTCGCCCAGAAAAAAATAACTCTATCTTTACTAGAAATATCCTCATTAAATCGCGTTTTCATTCACAAAAGAGCGTAATTTGGATTGCAAAATAACGAATGTTAGATCTCACTAGCGAGAGGAATAAATTTCTCATCACAACTTCAGCGCTATATGAGCAAACCTTTCTTATCAAATACACATCCCTCTTCATGGCTGTATCAGCTCCGTCAGTATTAGATCAAATCAATATTATGTCCAAGTTAGTCCGATGAAATCGCGACTGAGTTATATAAAGAGCTCTGCAATGTTTATCTGAACTCTTCCGCGTGTCAGCATCATACATTCATGCACTACGCACAATTTTTAAAGGTACACGTTCATACAAGTTCTGTCAAATAGTTTTTTTACTTATTTTTTCTCGGATAGAGGGAGGGAAGGGCGTTGATTTCTCTGGCAGAGTTAGAGGAAGGGCAATCTCTGGAAAGGATAAAGGCATGTTATAGTCGGCTCCCAGACTTGCCGGAGTGCGGATTGTCGTTTGCAAAACTTCTATAAGGTGAACTCGTTTCTCTCCGTCATCAATTGTCTATTGGAACAGCGCTACGGCATCAAATATTGCGTGAAACTGGTCAAAACCGGTAAAATGATTCATCACATGCTTAAAGCAGCTTGTGATGAATACCCCATGGGTAGATCGGTTGTTTTGGAGTGGCAAAAGTTGTTTCGGGGGGCTAAAGAAGAGTATGGAGACGCCGGACGTTCAGGATGTCCTATCGACCTTAACAAGTGGCGAAAATCTCGCAACAGTAAACATTTTGTTTGGCAGGGATCGTAGATAAGGTGTTTGCATTGTTTTTGATTAACTCGACTTCCCTAAAATTGATGTGCATCAACTTGAAGAAAAAAATGACATTTCTTGGAAAATATATAATATTCTTCTGCCATTCGACAATGAATTTCCAAGCGGTGAAGCATGATACTATCAAGTTGTTACCATATTCTATTAACATATCCAGTCGAAATATTACATAATTTTAAAACCCACTCGATGAGTCACCCGGAAATTAGTGCTCTCTCTTGACTGACTGTACTAATTAAATAATATCATCTCAATTGTGTATGCCAGACTTTTAGTTTTTGATGGTTTTCCGTATTGAGAGAAATATATTTGTCATATAAGCCGTACTACATATTTAAATAATCAACTACGTTATTTTTGTAATTATACATATAGCAGTTACTATTAATGCTGAGTATCGTTTGTTGAGATGAGAAATGGCAGTTAATCGGAACAGGCATTGAATTTGTTGGGTATGTAAATAATCCCCATGATTGCCTCTCGGTGGAAGACTAGATCAGCCCTCTTAAATGAACTTTTAATGGTTCATTTAAGAGGGCTGATCCTCGACAAGTTTAAGCTACTAATTGAATAAAAATTCCAACTTTTTGCTAGGATGACTTAAAAAATTGAAGATATGAATCATACTCTTAATGTTTTCATTTCAAATTTTTAATTTTTTTCGTCCAAATGAGACAAATGGCTAGTTCAGCGACACCACATCGTTGAGACCGTTACCGTTTGCAATATTTCACACGCATTGATTAATACTGAAAGATGCTTCAAACTAATACAGATATCATCAGAAAATATGTTACTTAGGAGAGGGTGGAGCTCGCCCCATACTTGTGGTCTTCATCAACATTGTACTTATTTGGGTGACCACACACCAGAATTGTATCAAATATATTACGATTTGCACAAATTTACAATATTTTAAATACTGGAGGTGTTGTTAACTACAGTTAGCAATGATTTTCGCAAAATTTTGAGTGGAATTTGTCCACTCATAGTGAGTAGTAAAGACAGATCCTTTATATGTGTTACTTGCCATTAGTTATTCGAGTTTTTTTCGGGTCGGTGGACTAATTTAAAGTAAACGAGAAAGAAAAAACAATTGAATTGCCTGGGATTCAAACAGGGGTATGCAATTTGCCAATGAAATACACGTCAGCCAATAACCTTTTTGATAGTCTAGATAAGTGTTACGATTGACTGGTAATTTCATCTGGTGGATTTTGATTCAATCTAATAGGAATCCTAGATAACTCAAATAGATTTTTCACCATGGGATTCCGCTCTTATTTTTTATATATTAATTTATTTTTATGTACGTTTTCTAAAGATTTCATCCTCAAAAACCTGCACATGCATATAAATTTCATTATGCTCTGAAAAACTTACACTATCATGTCATATGATATGTTTCTTGGATTATATATTGTCGTAGAAATTATCTATGTCCTCCAGGTTATAAGAATATCTGTGATAATTATTTTCAAAATTAATCTTTTACTTTAAAATATTAATGAAAGCTATCCTAAATATGGTAGAGATTTTTTGGTAACCACAGAAAATACCTATATACAGTAAGAGAAGTTTCTGTTTTTTATCATAGCTATGAACAGGCGAGTTAACTTCCGACAAATGTTACGATGGCATATTTTATGAGGTGTATCCAGCAGAACAAGAAAATATGGTGAAATTAAAAGGATATATAAAATTCTTTTTACTCATCTAAATCCAAATAATATAAAAATGTAAAAATGAACTTTTCGTTTTGTTTTGGGGTTATATCACGCCAAGATGACACGGAGCAAGAGCTTCTAATTTTTTGTTTAAAAAGGGTAAAATTACAAAAAGGTACATTGGCCAGATATAATTCGGATGCACACTTTTTAATAACCTACTGGTGTAGGTAGGTTTTTGATAAACACAACTACCAAAAATATTTCATTCAGGTATACCCTCAACAAAATTGTTTGTCAAAAAAATCAATTAAAATAACGTTTTTCTGCACACATATGGCAGCCCATGTTTCTCTCAGAATTAAAATTTCAATGTCAATGCAATAAGCAGCGAAATTTTTGCCGTATTTTTTGTAGTTATTTTATCAATTCTAATGTGCATAGATTATTATTTATGCTGACAGCTGAGCTTAAGCTTCGTTCATTGTAAAATTCTGCTGCAAAATGCAATGTTTGCGAATTTTTCCATTAAAAATTAAATTTCAAAATGTATCAGTTGTGTTTTTCGGCTTTAGTGTTCAATAAATGCCTCCCAAAATCCAATTAATTTCGTCTAAAGCATTAGTAAAACCTTGTGCTCTCAAGCGACACCGTCACAGAGAAAGAAACTGTCCACGTGCGTTAGTAGGGCCATGATACGAATTTAATCCATTTACAGCTGCACGGATAAATTGGTCCGACAATACCGGGAATAGCCGCTAGCTCTATATGGATATATGATCACAAGAAATCCAAGGGGATGTACACTTATAAGTTTTGCTCCATAGACAATACCTTTTATTTGTCGTTTCCTTCATTAACCTATCGTGTTTCCAATAGAAACAATCCTTGTCTCGTAACATACTGCCGTCGTCCTTAAGGTAGGTAGGGACGATAATGTATACATTGCCAATGACTAACTAGAGAAAATTATATTCTTACAATCAAAGTATCGTTGTTAACTATTCGATTAAGAAATTGCAAAATATTTCCTGCTTGCGATCAATTCAAGCACTATCCGTAAAATCCAATCACGTTTTCCATCAGATTCATATTGCCCTCGAAATTTTCAACGGACATGGGTAAATTAGATCTAAATTCGGTCGTGTTGAGAAAAAAAAGGCCAATTTTAAAATTCTTCCCGCCACCTTGCTAATAAGATCGACGGGATTATCCTTTGACACGCGTTCTTGCCACTCCATGCTGCTTGATCCGCAGTCCCCAAAGTAACTTGTTACGGAATATTCAGAACTTTTCCTTCCTCCAAGTAGATATTTAGTTTTTCCAATAGAGTTGCTAAATAACCCTGTCAGTCTACGTAATCTGCCCGTGAGAGGTTAATTTTATGCCTTTTTCCCCGATAACGTTTCACATTCCTCCGCATTATTCTCATACCCTCCGTTCCTGCTCTTAATTTCTCATTCCGTTGATGACGAATGAATTTTTTCTCTCTTTCGCGAAAATCTTTCCTCTGTGCCCTTCAAGTATGAACCAGATATGAAGATTTCCTCCCCTTTTGTTTGCCACCGTTGTAATCTCTTTCCATGCACAGTGGAAGCTTTTTCACTTTAGTCTGAGGATAGGTCGTGGGCCTGGGGGAATTATATCCCTCGTTCAAAATCGGACAGTTTCCTTTCGCTTGATGAATTTACGACGCTATCGAATCCATTTAGAGTAAAAAAATCAAATATTTTGGGTGATTTATAATGATTAAACTTAAAATGAATATAATTTTCCTTCGTTTTGGAGTATCAAACTCGACGCAATTTCGGCGTGGCCATTTATCACCATTCGACGGTGACGTGCGCTAATTAATCGTGCCCCGGACGTATTTAAATAAAAGATTTCCAAGCAAAGAACGATTTAAAACACGATTAAATACATTCTAATTTCGTTACCGTTTTCTTTATCACGTGGCACTGTGATTAAATTTTTGCGATTGGGAAGTACTCTTCGTCGTTAAGTCTTGCTCCAAATTCAATTGGAGGGACAAATTGATCACAATTGTCCTTGCTAAGAGGCAGTAATTATCTGTTTTGAAGTAGAAATCTCTAACGAATGTATCGTGTTGTATATGAATTGCCTAGTTTTATACCAGACATGAAACACAGACCAGGGGATAGACTTTGACTCCCCTAGCCACAAAGTCAATGCCTGGCTTGTAGACGCAATGGTAACAGGTAAGAAGAACAGTATCTATTGACTCGATTAAGACGTATTTTACTGAATAAGGCTTCTTGCTGTAGAAATTGGCACGCATTCAATTAAAGTTATTGATATTTCTTGAATGATGCATTGTAAGCTAACAATTAAGAAATACGTTGTTTGTACAAAAAGTGTCGGAAAAAGTTTCGAAAATATAGAGTCATTTCAGATATTGCTACTATTCTTCAAAAGTCTTCAAAGTATATCCATTGAGCGACAACGCACTTTTGCCAGAGTGGATTTTCCTCGACTCAAAGGCTCCCTGGTAGGTGGATCCCGGAAGGTCTTTAAGGGTACGCGTTCAAGCTTCTTTGACGGCACATATGATCCCATTGTGTTGTCCTTTGAGAGAGGGAGGATATCACTTTTGGGACTAGAAAATAGTCTGCTGGTACCAAGTCGGGACGGCAAGGGGGTTAGGGAATCGTCGACATGGCGTTGTAGAATGTCTTTGCAAACAGACACTCGACTCGGCTCTTAGTCATCTGTCAAGACCTCCGGGACGAATTAAGCGCAGATCTTTCGCATCGCCACATTTTCAGTGATGGTGACCATTATCATTTATTATCAAAGCCAATTTCATCTGCAAACGTGTGCGCACTTAATTGACGGTCTGCAATGTACGCACATGTCAGTTCATGCAGATATAGGTCACATTACAGAACGTAGATGCTATGTTGTAGAAAATACTACTACCCGTTTGGTGGATATATTTCCTTGTATTTCCGCTGAATTTATTTTTTTACTTCCAGATTCCTTTATACGGCATACACACGTTTGTACTATTCTATTACAATTAATTAGTGAGAAAAGCAGGTGAACGCATGAGGTAGGAATAGTTTCTGATCTGAGAGATGCACACATATATTGAATCCTCGAGAAAATTCGTAGTTTCCTCCAGATAGGAGGGAATGTTTAAATCTGTCAGTTGGTTGTGTTTTCCCTTAAACCATCCCAAATATGAATTATTCCTTTGGTCATTCTCTAAGTTTAATTATCATTCATCCCTGCATAAAAATGAAAAAAATACCTAATATCAGATCATTGATTGTAATTTCACATCAAGAATGTGATGGGGCATGAAGTAAAGGTACAAGTGGATGCGCACCAAAGAGTGAAACAATGCTTCACACCCCCTACACTACATGAGGACGCCGTTTGAACTTTTAATATACATCAAAGAAACCCGAAACCGAAGTAAAAATCCGGGATGGAGTGGAGGTCAAGCGGAGGATATATGGCGAAATGCTCTCGAGTCTGCGGCTGATTTTGCCTTCAAATGGCAACCGTGAGTGAACGACCGAATATCGGTGGATTCGTCCAATTAGGGGCAACCGCGTGGAAGAAACCCCGCGTGAGTCCTCTTTGCTTTCTTCCCAGCAGAGAGGTGGAGGTGTGCAGCATAGCAGAGCTGATCGTCTGGTCGAGCGCACGGGGCTGCGTTTTGCAGTTCTCCAATTAGCAGGTTAGGAAGTAGGATACGCGACCTTTTGAAAGAGAAGTGCAAATTTGAAATATTTTCTTGCATGATGAAGCATTACAAGGGTAAATATCTGTTTTTAGATACTGTTATGTAGAATATTGATTTAAAATATCGCGTCAAATAATGGCAAAACCATGGAAACCCTTTTAAGAACACTTCCCCCCTTTTCCTCAATTTCATGTGAACTTGTGTGGGTAAATAGTGCGTATCTCTGCAAATTTTTAAAGTCAGAAAATAGAATTTTTTGAGGGAACACTTTGTGGGAGCAACATATCGGAAGAGAAAATACTTTGTTCTCCCAAATATATTTTATTAACTACGACCTAGGCTTCGACTTACCAAGTCATCATCAGGTGACGATGATGACTTCTTAAGTCGAAATCTAGGTCGTGCATAGTTAAATATATTTGAAAGAACAAAGTATTTCCTTTTTCAAATAGTCAGAATATGTCAAATGTCGGAAATTTTAAACAGTGAGCTAGTGTTGAGGGTCAGTTAAACAGTCGTAAAAATGCGAACGCAAGTACGCAATGTGGAAGTGAATAGGCGTAGAATGAATTGTTTCACGAATATTAAATGTTTGTCCATCACTCTCCTTACATTGAAACAAAAGGCACTGGAAGAAAGAACGTTCAACTAATTGGGGAGTTAACGACAAAGTTGAAACACATTCTGTATACAAAATTCCTTATATTTTATGTTTTTTTGAGAATAAACCAGAAAAATGCATAGAAAATCACACTATTATTAGCTTACAGGAAAGATTATGCATGTTGATGCAAATTCGAGTTGGGACCTCTACTTAACAAAATTATTTGATGCATTGGAATATTGTTATAGTATTAAAACCAGCGTCGGATAGCTGTGGCCACAAAGAGTTGCACTAACATCCCTCTTCGTTGGCAAGAAATACATTTTTTCTAAAAGTCGATTTCCACACGCTTTATATTGTTGTCGTTATTTCTTTGAAGTAGTTTGTTGGTTGAAGATTTTGGTGGCGTTAAGTGTCTACTCAGTTCCAATAGACACCTCAATATAAGTAACGGTGGAAGGGTAAAAGTAAAGTGTATAATGTAATAAGGAATGAAAAGAGATGCAGAGATTCATGGTTTAGTTTGCACAAAGTGCATTGAATGTTTTTCCTCCAAACTTCAAATATAAAAATCCCTCTTCCTTTTTTGCTTCCTTGGCGAACCAAATAAGGTATGACTGGATAGAATATTGACGTATAAATGGCGAAAACCCGCTCCTTTATTCAAGTCCGTGGACTTCCGAAGGCTCTCCAAAGAAACGTTTAAACTCTTTCTTTTCACGTAACATTTTCTTCCCTTGTATATTATCAGTTCTTGCACAACGGTACCAATTAAGCACTCCTTCCAAAGTGTGTCACCTAATTCTTTCACCATTAATGATATCATTTAATCAATAAATTGCGCATATGGAGCAATTAATAACTTATTGTTAAAGCTTAGTATCCACTCCCGCAATAATTACGTCAATGGAACACTGTTTTTAAAGGATAAGACGATTCATTTCAACCGACGGGATCCAGTTAAATGTTTTGAAAGAAAGAATAACTGATTATTAACTGTTATTTATTTATTTATTTATTTATTAATATTTATCTATATATACCCTGCAAGCCACCGCCAGGGTGTGTGGCGGGGGGTAAGACAGGGTGTGAGGCATGTTGTATTGTTTCACAGTACATTGAAAGTATATACAATATGTATGGAGCAATTGGGGTTCAACTTTCGGAAAAGATAATTTATAATGAATTTTTATAGATAATCAATTATATGCGCAAGAAGCTTCGCAATAAGAAGACATTAGGCTTTTCATAGCTATTGTTAGAGAGATGCGGGTAGGAGGTTCACGATTCACTAAGAGAGCTACATAAATTCATGATTTTAATTATATAAGTTTCTGAAATTCGAGCTTCACATCTACATCTACATAATATTCCTGAAGCCGCCGCAAGTGTTCAGTCACCACCCGTAACATAGAGAATGAAACCACATGCTAAACCAACATATTCATGCAAACATAGGGCGTATTTATTCATACGAAAACGTTCTTTATTTGCAAAAGCTTTATTTCTGTGGCATTAAGTGTTATCCCACATTATATTAAAAATTAAACCAAGGAGATCAAATGAAACATACGTGTGTGTCATGAATTCCATTAAGGCTTGCAAATGTATGTAATCAAAACAAAACTAAGGATATACAATTGAGTTATCATTATTAAAAATGTCTTTCTATCAATTAAATTTTGGAAAACACTGTTTAAACAAATAAATGATTTTCTACGTGTAAATATCAATAACTTGTGTTTTATAACTATCCTTTACCTCAAGTCTCACCAGATGTAGTCGTTCATCTTGTTCCATTCTTAAAATACATATCCGGTATGAAGATGTAAAAACTTCGTACGATTACTTTAAATAAAGTTACTGGCAAATATGGGTTGCATCAGGCACCAAAACTCTTTGCAAATTAATGGGATACCTATTCGTTTAATTCAATTCATATATTCTTCAAAAGGTGCCATCAAGGAGAGACTTGATTCTGTAATTAGGAGGCTGGCATTCTTACGGTTAGCTTGATCATTAGTAAGCGCAAACATCAGATTTATTGTTGTTTCTCCTCAATCGTGTTTCTTTCTTTGATCCACTGTGAACCCGGAAGACTCAAAATCAAGTTCCTCGGGGTTCATCGTCGAAATACCTCTCAGCCATCTGAATGTACCTTTCCGTGTTCGAGTTCGAGCTATCCGTTTCTAGAAACGGGAAATTTTGAACCTAAAATTCATTAGGACACACCAAAGGATCGCATAAAAGTGACTTCTTAGCCTACTCCGTTGGCTTGGTTAGTTAACGAGAACAAGGGATACGCTCTCTGACTCGGATCTTCCATTTAACATGGTTACATCACGTCAATTATCCATGGAATTTTATGTTGTAATACCGTCTCATCCATCGAAACTATCTATAGCTATAAAGGTTTTGACGACTTCGTTTGAAAAACTTAATTACCAAATTGCTTCCGAAGGTTATCTTAGGTATCTTTTCCGAGAAATTTGTTTTATGTTTCGGCCTATTGGTAATCTTGATTGTCCATTTATTATGAATTTTATCATGAAAAATTTCTCCTTAAATCAGGTTCATAATTTTTCGTGTCAATTATTGAGGGTCTACCGCGGGGATAAACTTCAGGAAAAATTATTTAAGTACTCTTATTAAGAGAAAGTTCCTTACTTGTACGACTCTCACTAGGCGACAGGAAAAATTAAGAACCTGATTTTGGCACATATGTTAATACTTTAATTAAGGGTTTGTATTAAATCTAGAAATATTTCTGGGTTGATCTATGATACAAAAAGTTTCAGTATTTTTTCTGTCGTGTAGTTACATCTAAGGTTTTGGCAACTAATCTTACCTTTTAAATGGGAAGACAACATTCTATAAACGGTCAAAAGCGTATACTCCCAGCATGGGTACTGAAAAAATTTACGCTATATTTCGTAAAATAATACCTTACCTAGTAGTTAGTGTTTTTGGATTTCGGAAATTAACCTTTAGTATAACGGCTAAATTTTCAAAAGTTCAGAGTTACGTACCCAAATGTTAGAGGGAATAAAAAGTATGGATTTAAATTCCAATGGTCGCTTTTTAAATTCAATAGCTATGAATAATTCACCACTAAGATTTGTTGACACACCCAGTATAACTTTGACTACCCTCTTAAAAGGGTAAATTTTTGCTTACCGCCATGAAGAGCACATGATTGGCGCGGTGCCAACGTGTTTCTTCAGAGCTAAGGCGAGAAGGACAATGATCTAAAGAATGCTCATAAGCTCCATGTTTAAAAATGTTTTCCCTCATGGATAAGGTCATATTTTAAACACACCAGAATATCTAAACGGTAGAGCAAAATCTTTTTCTCATATTTTTAACCAGGAAATATTTTTTTTTTTTATAATTCGAGTCAAAATAGCGTTGAAAAATTTTCATGGTAAAATGCATCCTTTAATGCACTAATGTTGTAATCCATTAATTTGGAGTCCATGAACTAAACTCTACATTTGAATGTTTTCTCATACGAAATTAGCATTTAGTCTAAATATCACTAAAAGATATGTTACGTTAATTTCATTTGAAGAGTTTATTTGTGATTTAATCGTTGTTAAATATTAATATTTCGTTCTCAATCGCAATCTGTGATTTTTAAAACCATTTTTAATTCCAATTTGATGTAAAAATAACTAGTCCGTGCTATTATTTACGTAATAGAAGCTCTAAAAATTAACAGAAATTAGTGTAAAAACGTCATAAAATTGAAGAAGATTGCTTTCCGCCATAATTGTCTTGAAGAATAACTTAATAACGCCCAGTTTTATCATAATAAAAATTAAAAACTACAAGAATAATGATTTTTTTGACAATTCATATTTAGTGCATATGAAATTTTTCTATAATGCGAGTTCATTATCAGTAATTAGGGCGTTCGGACAAGCCTTTGGTTTTGAGGGACCTAGACAACTATTCATGAGTCCACGCACAATATTTGTACGTCTTGTAAATTGTATCAATTAAACGAATGAAATATTAAAACAATCTGAGCAGAAACATGCCTACAACAAAATAATATTTTTATTCCCTATGCTCAATAATAATATTTTAAAAAACGGAATTCCAATTTAAAAACCCAACTTGATTTTTGAAATCCCTAATGTAAAAAAAATTTAAAGAAGTTTGTTTAAAAGAAAATGTTTAAAAAAGTTTAAGAAATGGATGAAAGTTCTTTCAACCTATTTAGGTGCTAATGGCTGTTAAAATACATTTGTCAAATAATTTTTTTCTAATCGTAATTTGACGATGCTTTTTCAAATATCATATATTTTGTAATAACTCCGAAAATAAGTCGATTGCTAATTCTGATAAATGGAGTTGATAATAAGATATTTAAGATGTATTATTTGGTCCCAATACTTGGCATTTAGCTATTAAAAAACCGAAATGATGCAACTTCACTCTTTAAATAATTCAACTTAGTTTTTTTTATGTCTTATGTAAGTATTGAATGAAATTCAAGTATAAATAATTCTAAATTAACTAGGGTAATTATTTATTACGTTGAAGTCTACGCCAAATATTGGATCCTATTGTACTTACTATGTGTGCGATAAAAAATCAGGTATCTTGTCATAAGGATTTAGTAATTTAACATTTATTTTTTTATGCAAAAGATAGCTTTGCGCCTACTCTTTATAATCACAAAAAGATTGAGGTCACCTTAACTTCCGTTCCATTCATTACCCAAGAGAGAGTTTTTTTTTATTTTCCAAATAAAACTTTCATTTCTTATCAGTGGTTACCATTAATTTTTAATTCTCCACCTACTTTTAAAATTAACCTGACTCGTAATTTAAGTTTTAACGGATTAAGTAATATGATAAAATTTTTCAATGAAAGTTATCTCTTTGTTGTATTTGTTTAGCAGAATCGTCACTTTTCTCGTTTTCTCTACAAAAGATTAGTGAACATGTCATAAAATTACATAATTGAATATTTCAAATGCCCTATTTAAATCTAACATATCGTTAGACGCCTATTGACTAATATCTATTGGACTACAGCATAGAAAGTACACCCTGGGATTTTTTTTTCCAAAAGCGGAAGCTCAAAAGTAATTTATTTAATGAATTCCTCGTGGCAAGGGGTGGGAGGAAGAGGCTTTTCATATTATCTGTCATTATCTTATTTTTGCATACATCTCTCTCTCTTTATTATAATATATTTTCATATTACAATCAAATGCATTTTCTGAAAGAGTAGTGATAAGTTTCTGAATGAAGACTACTGAATGTTTGTTTCTTTTTAGCTCATCTATGAGTGAGGCCAAAATTATTAGCAAAAATCACTTACCTTGAAAGTTCTAATGCGTACAAATACAGTGCGGTAATCGAATGCAGATTCTTCCTTGTGACTGCACGTCAATTCCTCCGGATGTCACCCGTCACTTTTTTTTGTTTACTAGGCGTAAACTCAATTAGGAAATCATATGCAGGCACGAATTTTCTCGCACGCACCGCACACAAATAATACCCTTGTCTCAAGTTTTACCCCGCAGGCGCCCCTGAGATTACACATCGGCGGCGGCGACCCATACTTCACCCCCCCAGAGGCCACCGAGTCGGAGGAATATTCCTTCGCGTGCGGTTCACCACGAGGGGAAGGGAGGGGGGCGTCGCGGAAAAGGAAGATGGCGAGGGAAGTTGGTGCGGAGTTCACGAGATAAAAACGAAAAACCGAAGGATTCCGGACGGTTTGGGCGAAGGGGTGGGGGTGGTGTAGGTTGAAAAGGAAGGGGAGAGGAGCAATTTTTAACCTTTTTCATTCGTATATCCTTCCCATCCCCCCTTCCCCATACTCTCCAGCCCCCTCCCCCTACCTCTTCTCCAAATCTCCTTCCCCTATTTTCCGTCCCACCTTTTTTTATCTCTCCTCTGGGATGCTAAACCGTCGTGGGCGGACGGCGCTTATGGAGATTTAAGGGAGGGGGTTTGGAGGGTAGTAGGAGTAAGTTGGGGGGGGGATCGGCGTTCGCTTCGCTGGAATGGCGGTGGTAGGGGTCGAGGGGTCCGAAGTCGGGGTTTTTTTTGGATGGAGAAGGAGCGGCGGGCGGGAAGGGATAGGGGATTTTCGGGGAATGGGACAGGAGGGTTTTCACAGGGCCACTTTTTCCAAGAGTTTGGTGATTTTTCAGGGGAATGGGACGGAGGTGGAAGGGGGCGGTGCGAGGGGGTCCCTTCTGGTCCCCCAGGGAGGGGCCGAGCAGGTGGTGGAGGGCAGGGAGATGTGGACGACTTGGTGGGGAATCATGGCGGGATATTTTGATGAAGGACTCACGATGGTTTTCGTGGGATTTCCCGTGGCAGCCACGAGTCGAGGCGGAGTTGATGACCTCCTCTCCTTGACGTGCACGCCCCCCTCGAGGTGCGGACGAGGGCCGCCGACTCATTCCGAAGCGATTCCTCTCACTTAAACCTCCGTTCTGTGGACCATTGATTCACATCCGCATCTCGGAACTCATATCAACCCTCGTAATATTTCCAACCAAATGTATGTGAGATGTGAATGGGACGTACGCGTATGATCCAAGAGGATAAGTTCGGTTTTGTGTGTTGTCAATGGCCGTCATTTGTTATATAAGGAATAAGGAATAAGTGACAAAGGAGAAGTATTTGGAGGTAAGTGTAAATCCCAATATTGAAGCTGTATTTATAATTTTTTAGCCCTTTAATATTTATAAAAGATCCTTTATAATTTGTACATATATTGAAAAAGTAATTTTCATGGAAGATTTCTGGGGAATAGATTTTCATTGGAAGTAAAAATTCTAACCAGTAGATGGTTAGTTACGTAAATTTACTATCTTTTTCTATCTTATTCCTAAGATTTCAATTCAGTTTGTATATTGCCGTTTTTTGCCTCAGTCAATAATTACAGGCATATTAGTTTCAATGCTCAAGGGTCAAGCATTGTGCGTTGAGCCACGCGCCAATTCTCAATGATAAACATTTTCAAGGAAAACTCCATTTTAATATTTCATCATTATATTATATAATATTTTGTTGTGTAACGGTTTTAACGGAAAATATTTCCGATTTCTTGTCAGCTAGTATGGATACACCGAGTAGTTACGTAACTATCCTCTAAGCGGTGCGAGTAGGGAATAACTGACGAAGGGTCCACGAAACTAATAACTAAATATCTATTTGCAAAGTGGCTAAATAGAGAGATAAGTCAAAGTAAGGATTCGATAAGAAATGGCAGCTCTCGGGGACTGTGGGCTCACTGTGGAATTCGATGAAGACGAGCGGCTGTTGGACCAACTGGACATTTTGACACCGAACTGCTATTATGACTTTTTTGACTCCCTACTTTTCACTTATGCCATTGATCAGTCACTAATCATAAACTGAATTAATTTTCTTCTTGATTTTTCTGGTTTTCTTGGTCCGAGGTATTTCTTGCCATGAGCCACGCTTAGGCCGGGTTTTACAATGTCAAGTTAATCAGAAGGTTAACTAAAACCTTCAGTTTTAGGCCCAAACTCGGTTTCATGGCCTCTAATTCAGCTAAAAGCCTACGCTCAAGGAGTCAATAATTGGCAAACGGTTCTACCATGGTTTAAATGTTCATACTCATCAATTTTATTAGTTTTCGAAATTGGATTTTCTAAAATTAAATTCTAGTTAATTAAATATTCACATTAGCGAACGATTGGATTTAAAAAGTCATTATAAAACCAATGCTAAAGTAAAAGTACTCAAAATAGCAGATGAGGATAGTAAGATTTGTGGAATATAATCGTGAAATGTTGTATGGCATTACTAAGTTTATTAGTAGCAAATGTTTTATCACAGATATTGATTATGAATAAGCACTACATTTATTTTTATCTATTACAATGCATTTTGTCCATTAGCCACGTGAGAATGAACAGTCTACCCAAGTGTGAAACATTAAGTTATCTGTTTCATTCACTAATGCCCCTATTTAGGAAAGAGGGCTTACTTATGTCACATCTTGGAGTGATTTCTTTCAGTTTATGTGTATCATCCCGCAGCTTGTGTTTTCCCTTTTGGGTCTCCCTATGTCTCATACCCCCGTACTATTTTATGAGGTTTGTAGAAAAAGTGTCGATTAAAGTTTCGGTAAAAAGATTGATTTTAGACATTGCTACTATGCTTCAAAATTCTTCAAGGTACATCCATTGAACGTCAACAAACTTTTCCCTGCAGCTTTTTCAAGACTCGTAGCAGGAGGCTCCCTGGTAGGCGGAAGGACTTTAAGGGTACGTGTGCAAGCTTCTTTGACAACACTTAGAATCCCATTGCTGCATCCTTTGAGGGAGGATATCACTTTGGGGACTAGAAAATAATCTGCTCGTACAAAGTCGGGACGGTACTAGGTTGGGAAACCGTCACGTCGCGTTGCAGGTCTTCGCAAGCAAACACTCGACACTGCTCCAGGTTGTCCGTCAAGACCTAAGGGACGAGTTTAGCGCAGAACTTTCACATCGCCAAACTGTTAGTTACAATGGTAGGTACTGCCATCTTATCTATGGCAATACAATCTGCAATCATGCGTACACTTGTCCGATGGTCAGAATTCAGAATTTCACGCACAATGTGCGACACTGTGGTCGATCCGAATTCCTGCTGACATCACGCTAGCACCGTCACTACTTATGATGGAATGCCAGTGACAAGTGAGAGTCGTGACATCGCCGCTAAGCTTTTATTAATCCCACCAATAAACGTGGAAAGTGTTAGCTGAACTGCTGCTTCAAGAAAATTTGTAAGAGTTTTAAAAATAGGATCGTCAAAACTCTGAATGGAGTTCTACGGCACAGAGATATGTTTGTTGGAGCAAGATGGTAGAAGAGGATTGGAGGCTTTTGAAATGAGAGCATTGGGACAGACGAAACAGGTGAAGTGGGCAGAGAGGAAGCCAAATGAAGCAGACTTAGGCATGGTATGGAAAGAGAGGGAATTGTTGGGAAAAGGAGATAGGAAAGATGGATTCATGGTGTTTTGATTGGGAATGATATGCTCAAAACTGTGATAGAGGGGAGAATGTTAGGCAAACGAGGAAAGGGCAGGAATAGGAAAGAGATGCTGGAAGGGATGAAGGGAGAATAGGAGTGTACGGAGATTGAAAGGTACTTACCATAATTTCGGATGTCAGGTTGTGTTTTTTAGGAGGGGCAAGTAAATATAGTTTTTTACATCTCTCTGGGCCGTTTCAATCCAAAATCTAAATTTGTAGAACGCCATTAGTAATAAAAGTTATTTATGAGTGTGTTTCTATGCACAAACACATCAGTAATAGTCAATCAAAAACACTGACGAACGATGAAAACATGAATAAAAGTTAGAGAAAAATACTTCATTGAGTAAGCAAAGTTGAATAATGATTTATGGGTGATTGAATCAATGGATGGTATCCCCATTTCATGCTGTATATTTCTATTCAGGATATACCACGGCGCAAGCGCAATGCGTATAATTATTTCAATCTGCCAGATTTAGAGGCGTTTCAAGAATTTTAGAGGATACTGGACCAAATGGGTAAGGCATACCGGAGTTGTGGAAAGAGAATGGAGTGGAAGAAGTCCATTCGGGAATTTGGGCCAAGGATGAATGGGTTAACAGAAGTTGGAGGGAAAAGGTTGTTTTACCTATTTTGGCCAGTTTGGAATCATTATGTGCTTTATAGGAGAGTTTATTGTCTAGTATGACTCCAAGAAAGGTAACCAAATTTTCTAGGGGAAGGATTTCTGGGTTTAGGTTAAGATACGCGTGGGTAGATTAAGATCGGGTTGTAGAGAAACATATTTTGATGCATTTATCTGTATTGACCTGTAACCTCCACTCTGATTTTATGGACAATTGAAGTCCTTTCGGTGGAGCCTAATTGTTAATAGGAGTAGACGGGAAAAGGGAGAGATTTAAGATGGGCAAGGATGACTCTCTCAAGTATCTTACATGGGGTAAATGTTTGTGAAATTTGACGGTATGAATTTAGGTCAGTGACGGGTTTGCCGGGTTTGGGTAATAATATAGTATGAGATGATTTCAGGGAGGAAGGTAAATAGGATGAAGCAAAGCAGGCATTAAATATGACTGTACTGAGGGTAAAACAGGGGGGGTGAAGGAATTTAAGTGCTTTGGTAGGGATGTGATACGGGTCAGGGGAGGATTTATTGGGCAGTTTGGAAAGGAGTGTGGAAACTCCTTGGGTGGTACAGGCTACAGGTTCGGGGGTGGGAGGGTACAGGAACGGTACTGCAATGATATCCGCAGGTGTATTAGAACTAATTGTATGGTGTGTTGTGTGTGTGTGTGTGTCTAATTCTGTATGGAAAGGTCCTCCCCTCTTTCTAACGTGCCTCTCAGTTTTCTATATGTTTACAGTTTCTTCCCTACATGTAGTGAACAAACAAAATTACGCATTTAAAATTTACTAAATATAAAGCAATAATTCATGCTCATAACTCAAATACTTATCTATTATAATTTAAAATATTTATGTATATCTAACTTGATTATTACATTTATACCTAGAGTCCAATGTGAAACCTAGGATTTGCCAGTATGAGCGGAATCATAGGTTTAAATAGAATACATTCATCACATTTCATTTATTTAGCATTTATTCATAGTTTTCTCTTTTATCAATCAGTATTCACATTTGTATTCAGTGCTTTATGAGAAAAGATCATATGATAATTCATGAAATTTATTAACGAAGTACATATTATTTTGTTAGAAACAGATTCACAATTATATTTGTAATTTTAATTAATTATGACTTTACTCAATATTTTAGCTTCCTCAAAGGTTGGTATTCACTTATCCAATACTAATTTGCTAAAAATATTTTATTTTATCCATACCGAAGCCTACTTCCAAGTTTAGGATGAAATTTTGGTGCTTGGTGTATATATTTTTATTTCTCATAGCAACAGTGTTTTAAATGACTCTTTAAATTTCCTTTTTCAAGTATAAATAATTTCACATTTTTGTGACCCACGTGAATAGCTTTTCAATTGTTAAATATTTATTTCATCCTCATGTTAAAAATTATTTTAATCAGTCAAAAAACCTCGGCGTCTGTTTCTTATCCTCGTCATCCAGGAAGGAATATAAATTTAACGTCACGTTTTATACAAAGTATTTAGCGTACTGAATCTTTGTTTTGGATTAAGCGTCCAATATTGAGCAGCATTTGAGTGATGCTGCATCACCAACGGCAGCAGAATCTAGAGCGTGGTGTTTGGGGCGCTTGAATGCGCATTATTGCGCTTGTTCCATGGTACCGTGGTACTCGGATGGGAGGGAGCACTTCCAATGCGTGAAATGGAACGGACCAGTGGCGCATCAGTGCTATTGACACATGTGACGGAACAACCTATGCTTGAAGGATGGCAGTTCCCGACAATCACCCAAAGGGACGGCTCTCGCACAATGATTAATGCAGATATTGATTGAACTCTGGATTCTTGAAAAACCTGTTGATTACTAATCAATACTGATGCATATAAAATACTCCTTGCCTTTATATTCAGTGAACGTTACCTTAACTTTAGTCTATCGTATGCGTACACTTAGAGTGGTGCTGAAGTATGAATGAAATCACCGAGTGTATGTAAATAAATATCGTCTAGAATGTACATAATAACATCGTTCATTAGAGGAATTTAGCAATTTCCAAAAATAAAGATATTTCTAAGTATATTAACAGTGTTAAAGTATCTTAAATTGTATATATAAGTTACTTTCTTAATTATCAAGGATTACAGCAGTATTTTAATATTTAATTATTATTTATTATACACGTTTACATTTTACATATTCATGGAGGATGAAATGTAACTAATTTTAAATTAATTAATTACCAAATTTTAACTCCATAAAATCACATAAAATTTAATGCATTAATTTTATTAGGTAAGAAGATGAACATTTATTGCCATAGTTGTTGCGTGATTATTCATGAATGAATTTGGGAAATAAATATATGTGTAAGATATTTTACACACATTTTTTTAACATTCTCTTTCACTAACGGCATATCAATTATCCTCCTTATTAAAACGTTTTTCTATTCAAAAGTCTAGGGTGTTCGTATTTGAAGAGAATCCGAAAAACGTAGAATGGCAATATATAAAACCATTACTCCTTTTTCATTTAGGATCTAAAAACTACCCTATTTGATCCCCACCATTATCAGCACACATTCGAATGTCCGATTGATCGACACAAAAATCACAATGCTTAAATGTCACAAATAGAAATTGTTTTTACCCTTCGAAAAATAATTCACGTAACGTAAGGTGTAAGTTTCGATTTGCAGATTGGTGCAATTAATAATCCAAAAATATTTCCATTCCACTGTGTATCATAAAATTCATGATTTTCCATGTGCTCTCACACCTCTGTTGAAATAAGATCATTAACTTCGATTGAATCGGCAAGATACCCCCTCCACAATCGATCATACATTTTAATGTAGCAGAATAATTTCCCTTACTACTGAAAATTTATTGATTTCAGCACCGGCGGTTCTCGGTTTTTTTCCCTTTGCTATTTATCGCAAGTGATAGTTCTTTCATTTTTGTCACCTTTCAATCGCCCATCCTCTCAAATATATTCCGTGATTCTCCACTCCTCTTTTGTTCTTTATTGGAAAAACTCCTCTGTATGTACTCCTATTTCCTCGAACCCGTAAAATGGATTTCTCGGCTCCAAATAGGTGTAGCTGTCGTTCGACCGAACCGCTTCATTCGCGTTTGGCTCCCGAACAATGGTGAACTTTTCATCGGAACACGCCGGATTTTCGCCTTCCGAACCCGGGCTGCGCTAGCTTTTCTACCCCCGCCGCGGCCCCCACCCCCCATCGCCCCTTCCAACGCCACCCCAACCCTCCCCTTCCTACCCTCCCCCTTGCTTCCATTATCGCTCTAGACATAAGAGGCATCTACTCTGCTTTCGCCCAACAAACCCAAAGTCCCACCACCCACACACCGCAAACCCCTCCCATTCCCTCCCCTCCCCGCGCCACCCGGTCTCCCCCCCTTTTCATTCTCCCCTCAACGCACCTCCTTCCCTATCCTCTTCCCTCCAAGATCATTTGGAACACCTTCCATCGCTCCTTTCGTCTCTTCGTCCCAATTCTCTAGGCACTCCTCCTATCCCTCATCACCCTGTTCTCATTCCAGCCCCCCCCCCAACGCACCACCCTCCCTCCCCGAAAATCACAGATAAAACCCAAGACTTCACGTCAACGCGCGCGAGTTCCACAGAGATGCCTGCTTTCTCGGTTCTGAGATGGTTTCTTGAGATGTGGGCTGTGGGGGGGGGGGGGGGGGTCGACGAAGTGTTCTCAGCGGGTGATGAGTGAGAGAGATCTCAAAATTTATGAGCAGTGTGGATTTCAACGTCGGTATCGATAAAGCGGAGTCCTTTTGAGCGAAGGATGTGTATTGGGAGACGGGCTCGAGGAATAAAAGAGGGTAGCCTCACGAGTGGGGGAAGGATAGAGGTGGTTGTTAGACAGGTGGGGTTGAGAGGAAATCGAGGAAGTGGGAAGGAATCACTAAATGGGTCCTGGGAGGTAAAGGCATCGCGATTTCTGACTTAACTCGGTTGAATATAGTCGTGCTAATGGATTTGGTTTATTTTTAATAGATGTCTTGCTGTTGATCCAGCGATCTACACGGTGACGTGGGAATCTAACTTCAAATTTGTTTTTATTGTATGGATTCACGCTCATGTATACCTTCTCAAGCTCACAAAAAAATACCTTGTTTTATTTCAGAACTATTACATTTCAGGTTCTGCAGCGAACGTATTTTTTAAATTTCGAAAAATACTAAAAGGATAAGGGTACTGGGCAGGATGCACGACTGCACGTTACCATCGTTATAGAACATTTATTCATAATACGTTAAAATTTTAAAACGCTTTTAATTACAATCGTATTAACGTAAGTTTGACCGCCCACAGTTATCAAGTCGAAGGTGGTTAAAGTCATTTCAAATCGAGTAGATTTTCATCAATAAACGCCAATTCTAAAAAAAAACGCGCTCATTTTAGAAGAATGTGAACAAAAATAAAAATGTCCTTGCTTTAAGAAGGTTTATCCGTCACTACCCCTAAAAATACTTTCATACTTGATTCATTAATGTAGGGTTGGTCGGGGAAGTAAAGTTGATGAGTAAATAAAACAGGTTACTTTGCAAGCTTCACTCACCATTTTTTTACTTTTTCTCTTTCAAAAGGTTTCTCGGAGAGACCAGTAGCTCTCGACGTCTTGACACCCCCTTCTCATCTTCTGAGGGAATTCGCCCGGACCCAGAGAAAACTTAGTGGAAGGCTAGTAGGGTATACAGGTATATTCGGTCGATAATATGAAATATACCTAGCTGTATATCATTGTTCCCGCATGATTTGAAAATATCCTGTAATTGAGTATTTTTGCATGTAATTACCTTTTTTCATGTGGCTAATGTTTTTCGATTGTATGAGCAAACTGATATTTGCGTAAAGGTGCAACGATTATTATGGTGACTTAGCATCCCCCGCCATACACCTCTCCGAGATATTAGGTGTGAGTGTAGGTGTAGTTGTAGATAAAGGCCCGCCAGCAGGGCACGGCTCCAATCGCAGCGATAAAGATGCGGTTTTAAAAATACTCCCTTATTTCGCAGCTAGTAAATATATAATCAGACTGCATATGTAATCAGTTTTGTTCCTCAAGTCAGGGTGAGTTCAGTAATTACTTTACAAGAAGCGTTAGTATGTGCAATGCAAGTGCATAAATTACATCCAATTGAACTGCATTTGATCGAAGTACTTTGATGAATCGTATTGTATTGGACATGATTAAATAAAATATTTTATTCTATGTAGTATTACTCTTTATGGAAAGAAATCAATTCTATATTAAGAAACACAAATTTATTCGAAAATTCTCCTTGATGACACGGAAGTCAGTACAACTCATTCTTGGGAACGCAGTTTTTAAATATGATAACACTTTAATGGTGATGCTTATTGTTTTTTTTGGGATTTGTTTAACCATTCCATATGTTTTTAGTTTTCGTATCAAAGTTCTTAAATGGACTCATTTTTGGCAATTTTTTTAATCCTAAATTACGAAAAATCGTCATTCAATAAACTATTAAATTCCTTGGTGAATAGTGATCCTTCGTCTTAGTTCAGTATCCCATATCCTCTTCCACATTTGGCCTCTCCTGAAATCGGTCATTCAGGCTTATATTTCTCATTTCTTTATCTTCTTCCGCCCATGACACGTCCAGTTGAAGTTGATTTCCCTTTCCATCCACTTACATCCCACTCCCAAATAATCTCAAATTGGGATCAGAGTTCAGATGTTGACATTCACATAATTTCAAGATATTTATTCACAACTAATGTGCAGGGATAGAAACTGCTGAGGAAGGATAATATTCCCTTAATCACATCGAGGAGCATTTCAAAATTCTGTACTTTCTGATCACTGTGTCAACATACACAATAATATTCGACTATCTAGGAATTAAAGTTTTGAAATATTCTGGATACACTTTTAAATCCAACGAAATGTTTTCATTTAGTGCCACATAATAATGCAAATTTTCATGAAATTCTCTGTCACATATTTGCCCTCCCATATCTTACCATCTTCGTTCGAAACCACTCGTGAACACCGCAGGCAGGATTTTCAAAGGATTGGAGGAGAGTGATGGCGGAGAAGGGTGATCAATCAATGCATTGGGGAAGAGCAGCTGGAGGGAGGGGTCGACATCCTAACCCCCAAACCCCAGGCTGTACACCTAGTGACGGAATTGGCCAGACGAGAAGGGGTGTCATGATTCGATACCCTCCTCAACGGACAAGTCATATGAACCCCACGGAAGAAGAGTTTCAGAGGGCGTACATGCATATCTTTACACGAGGAGTTTACCAACAACATTTCATGTCACTTTTGTTTGGTTTCCCATATTTTCCAAGCAAGAGATTAAATATTTGTTCTGGCAGACTAGAGATTTAATTTAGTACAAAATTATCCAGTTATTTTTCTAAATTTCCGGCCGTTAAAAATAATAGCGTTTCCAAATTTCAAAGAATGTTCAATAATGAGAGGTTAGGTGCTTTTTATTCGCAAATTTGATTTTGCAAAGAAGTAATTTTTTTTGTATTCTACCGTTAGGTTTTAGATGGAAAATAACACCAAATAAATACCTCGTCTCTCCTAATAGAACGCAACATCCTACTCTACACCAAACCTTTCTTCATCTCCGTATACTCCCATCTCCCTTCATTCCCTCCAACATCCCTATCTTATTTCTTTCCCTTTTTCGCTTCCCTTACATTCTGTCCTCCATCACAGTCTTCAACATCCCATTGCCAATCAAAATACTTTCCATCCATTTTTCCTGCCTCCTCATGATTTCTCTCAGCTATCCTCTCTTCTTCTCGACCATACTTAGCATTTCCTCGTTTGTTTTCTTTCTCTCCTCTTCACCTTCTCCATCCTTCTGCACGCCCACATTTCAAACGCCTCCAATCTACGGCTATCATCCTGCTTCAATTACCATGTTTTCCAGTCGTACAAAGCTACACTCTGTATTAATATTTTGATTAAGACTTTTCTTAACATCCTTACTCATCGTCCCTATCATTACCTCACTCCTCCTTTATGAAACCTTCTTTTCCTAACGCAATTCTCCGTCTTATGTCCCTCCTCCTTTGATCTATTTGGTTCAAAACACTTTCAAAAGAATTATGCTGTTCCGACTTTTATATTATTATGCACTATTGTTAATAATAAATAATTAGCCCATTGTGTAATGTTTTGTCACACAGAATGAATTGTTTCGACAGTAAAAGTACTTCACATGGGACCGTTTGCGTTGAAACACTCAGTTTCTCCATTGCAATAAGTGAGGTAATATGCGGCTCTATCATCTGAACTAATGGCAAGGTAATACTTACCACACTAGGCTTATGGAGAGTCTAATTAACCCTATATGCAAGATATGGCCAAGGAATATGATTCAATATGCTTAAAGAGGGGAGCTAATCAAGGTCTAAGGAAGTCGATCCTGGAGCTCCTCAGCGCTGATCTCACGGAAGTAAACTTTGACGCCGCTGTTGTCATTGTAGGAGAAGATTACTAGTGTTTAGACCATTATCTTTGAAAGTCATATCAAAACATTTTGACTTCCCTGGATGTCATCCGTACCTTCATTAGAGAAAAATCGTTAAAGAGACACGGTGTATGTGGTTGGTTTTGTGACTCGTCACAGATGAACAACGAAACTTTCGTGTGTAATATTAATGGCAGCTGTAGCTGATGCGATGAGAAAATGTGTATCTCATTCAAAGGTCTCAATTTGTACGTGAAACATGGCTACATCATTGTAAATCAGAGAGGAAACATCCAAACTCGATGTGTAAATATCCGGCTTCGTTGGCACCGAAAAAGACAACTCTGTCTTCCAATCAATGCCTCATCATTTCACGATATTCAGTAAATATTCTATCAGCTTTTTCTACTAGAATCCAGAGCTGTAAACAGAGCACACTAGGAGGATGTACTTAAGATTCCTTGAGGCTATATCAAAAGCAAAAGTTCACAATTCAAAGTGACTGGCTTGAATGCTGCACAAATATAATGCACGGTCATCCATCGGAAATGTCGTTTATGAATACATCGTGAAAAGAAATCTAAAGTGTATTTCTTATCGCTCTTAAGATCTAGGCGTCAAGCTTTTTCCTTTCCTCGTTGTGAATAAATTCCCTTGAAAAGCGTTTTTCGTCATCAGATGAAGAAAGTGGTTACAATCACTGCGGTGATTGCTCAGGGCCTGTCCAAAAACAAGTTCGAGCATGCCTGAATGCAAGGGTTTACCCTAGGAATGGAAAAAAAGTTTAAGTAAATGCAGTAAATCCAATAGACACTACTTTGAGAAGATTTATTGAAAAATGGAGATTGAATCATGTTATGAGGCCATTAAAAAGATATGAACCTTCTTCATTGTACAGATATATTTTAAATGCTACGGATACCAGAAAATATACTAGTAATTACTGAATCTCATATAAATCCAAAATTGCGCATTATGGATTATTTTTGTGATTTTTGCTTCCAAATGAAAAGAGTAATTACAAACATGTTGCACAATGTTAATTTTCAATACTCATCTTATTTTCAGTTTATTCCAGTTTTAATCAATAAAAACCAAGATCTAATAAAAAAACAAACACCTCGTTGCTGTTGCTGCTAAATGTATAGGGCTTCCTTATGAAAAAACCTTGAAAAAACACTCTTAGGAATAGTAATTAATTTGAAACGAAGTATCTACCGGTGCAATTGCTTTATCAATCGGGAGACGATTTAATTGAGAAATCATTTTATAGCATCAATGACATCCATAGCGTTATTTAGATACTATAAATGTTATTTTGAAAAACATGAGGGTCATTTTATTTGCAAATGATGATGAGGAACGGCCAAATTTGTTTGCTCCTTTAAGTACTTTAGTAGCATCATAGTCAACTCTGAACACCAATCAGCAAAATTCTAATGGAAAAAGTATTTGCTTAATTCAGAAAGTAATTTTACTTTTTGAGGCATTCATAATATTTTGGATGATTATTTCTCAGTTGTGACATAATTCTGTCTACTCTCAAACTAGGATGGAAAAATTGTATTTGTGAAAACAAAGTTACCATCAATTGAAATTCAAAGTTATTTTGCACGTTCTATTTTTTCCTGAAATGTTTCTCAAATAACCAATATGATAAATGAACTCCGTGTATGAAGTGTAAGATAAATGGAGAATCAAGTCACAAGTACATGAACTTGGTGGTATATACTATATCTCGAAACAGCGCCACTCAACATTGACTGCATGAAGGTACCCTGACTGTACCCTAACGTAATCTTAACCATGCTGCAATTTGCTAGTCTCAAATATTACTCAAAATACAGAGAGTAGTATGAGCAGTGTTTAATGTAAAACATGGTCTATTTATTTATGAATGGCCCATCAGGTGGGGGAAAATATAATTGCTAAAAAAACGAGATAAATTCGGAAATGTTTGGGAGATTGAGGACTAATTATTTCAATTTTCTTATGTAGATTCCGAAAGGTGGACGATAGCGAAGGAAGCATGACATTTGCTTTAAAAATTCAAAAGGATTAAAGGGATATGGAGAGTGCAAGATGCAAAGGCATAAGCCTAAAATGAAACAAAGAGGAAAGAATAACTAAAAGCACTTTACATAACAATGTGAAGATATAGGGGTGGGACAAAAAAAGGCTGAATAATTTTTAAGAGATGCTGCAGGAAACTATGAGAACGGTATACTATGCTCACCTTCTCATGCTTCCTGTACTGCAGTGAAACTGTAAGCACCCTGTAATACACTTATGCTTAATTAGCTAATTTTGTGTAAATGTATCAGTGTATTTATTGTGTATGTTTAAAAAATTGCACCACATTCATTTTCCCCTGATCGCTTGAGTTGGCAAATAGGAAAATGTTATTACTGCATTATTTGAACAGATGAAATAAAGATTACGATCATTCATACGATTATATGCGTCCAGGGAATTATGTGCACGCATTTATAATGGAAAGAGTATCATATAAAAGTACAAAATGAAGAATACACATACGAGAACACGAATGAGCACATTTCGTAAACAGATAGTGAATCTTATGGATGAAATGAGTAAAAATTCACTTTCACCATCACATATTTTCATTTTAGTAAAATTACTCATTCAGAAATTCGTTATTGATTTTAAATATTTTCTTTTAAAGCCTTCTACTTCGGTTTAACATTGACCAGACTCTCATTTTGAGTCTCTTTGATACTAAAAATTGAATCTAGGTTATTTCGATCAAGGACCTTAAATGTAGCCAAAAAAAGAATGTTGCGTCTGAAATGCCACCTTTAAATTTTTCACTGGAAAGGCAATGGGGAGCCGGGACGTTGCGTTGGTTAATGTATTGGCCTCGCACCCTGAGGGCCCGGATTTTAATACCCAAGGTGGCAGCATTTTTAATGGCATCCCGATCCCTAATTGGGGTGCTTTTTGGTGGGTACTTAAAATGAGTACGCCATCCATCGGTTGGGAAGTTAAACCCTTTGGTGACTATCGTTAAGAGTGGGCTAATGCCGACGCCAGGTTTCTCTCTACCCTTCCCACATTCCCTAAGATCCCTACCCCAACCAAGTGACCCACCTATCCCAAATGGCGTAAATAACTTCAGCTCTCGATTGCCCCCTATGAAAAGTTATGCTAATACAAAAAAAGTGATTTCCGTGTACCTGCAGACCACCTTCAAGTTTTTATGGCTGCAATGGAAACCCTTATGGTTCAGTAGAGCATATGAAATGTAATATTTAATCTGTACTTGATAATAAAAAGAGATTTTGGTATTTTTGCATACAATAGATTTTTTAGTCGTGGAGATTTGAAATGAAAATTTCTGATTTTTTATTTCTTTTATTGAGTTATATTCTCTCGTTTAATGGTTTTATTTTTATGCAATATTTTCAGAAAAAATTAAAGAAATTTGCCATTTTAAAACGTTTTAAATTAACCTTGAATAAAAATTTAATTATAAAAACTTATCACGATGTTTTCCCAGATTAGTAAACTTAATTGTTGTTTAAGTCATTCAAGAGTGACCAGCATTAACCCCTTTAAAATTAAAAATAAAAATAGTATGGTATAGTGCGAGCCAATTGACTGCATGCATAAATGGATTTATCGGTTGATATTCGCTGCATTGTGAGTAGATAGCCTTGAACACGGATTATCTCAGAGAATGCCGTAGTTCCCTTAAGTGCGATAGCCCCAGGTGTTGCAAGTGGCTCCACAAGACCCGGGATATTGGTGGTCCGCGCTTAAAAAAACCCCTCCCAGTAAAATGATTTTCCTTCGGAATGAATATATCGCTTTCTTTTCCCCTCTGAAGGCATTGAAGGGCCAAATGATGGCACCAAATTCACCGAGGTAATTTCCGAGTGACTTTTACGCACGCATCACTTTCGAAAAACCGTCGAAAAAAAAATAACGGCAAAGTTCCGAGTCCGTGTTGTCTATGTGGAAGGGAGAGAAATGGCGCCATCCCTGCGGGTGAAAGGCATATTCTCTATCTCCTCCACCTCCTCCTCGATAAAAAGAAGCTTCTCAACCACCCCCTCCTCCATCCCTCGCGTATCGAAAGCCCCTTACCCATCCCTTCCCACCCTCATTCCTTGTCTCTCTTATCCTCCTCCCGCCCCCGAGCGCCGCTTCGCCCCCGCCTCCTTCATCATCCTGTGCTGGCCCGCCCACCCCCTCCGGCCATCCCCTCCCACCTAATCCCCTTCCGTCCCCGCCCTCCGTATCTCACGGCCCGAATTCCGCCCATCATCCCCGTCACTTCACAAATGACAGGCCCTGCCAAACTCCTCCCCCCTTCCTCCTCCGCCCTCTCTGCCACCCTCCCACCCATCCACTCACCCCCTTGCCGCACCATCTCGCTCCAAGCGTCCGGCGGCGCCCTCTTTCCCACGAGCAGATGGCCAAAGAATGAAGAGCGATGTGGCGGTCCCCTTCTCTCTTCATCCCCCTGTCCGCCAAGATCCACTTTCCTCTCCCTCCTCCTCCAGCTACTCCCATCTCCCTCATCCCTCACCCCTCCCCTCTCCCCCAGTCCGTCCCCCATATCTCATTTCAAAAGCCCTTTCCATCCCTTCCGATCCGCACACAGTCTGCAACCCCCCCCTCCTCCGCAAGACCGCAGCCCCTCCCACGCCCCCTCTCCGTCCGCCCCCTTTCGCATGAGCGCTCGGCTGCCCTCCCAGGGGCGAATCTCCCTCCACCCTCGCCCCGATCCGACCGAGAGGGGACGCTTTACACTTGATGTGCTCGCCAATTGTTCTCGCAATAATATGCAGTTTTCCGGGAAGGGAATACTCCAGTGATCATTTTGACTAATCAGTCCCTCTGAAAAATTAAATCTTAGTATAAGACAATGTTGGAAATGAATTCTTCTTTTTGTGTTGAAAAAACGTGTGAGACTTAAATGTTCTTTTGTATGCATGGAACTTTAAAAAATCAACTATCTTGAGGTTTAATTATGTTTTCAAGGTGTTTTTTGTAAGCACTACACAATTCTCTCTCGTGCTTGAGAATAGCATAATTGTAGCATATTTTATCAAGAGAGGTGACCGAAATCTGAGGTTAGCCCCGCTATAAAGAATAGCTGAGTTACTTGTTAAGGGCAGGATGTTCAGGGAATGGGGAGGATTGGACGCGAAACCAAGCGTTTGCATTAGCCTACTCTTGAAACGAACGATACTAAGGGATCATACGCAATTGAACGTACAGGCTGAAGGTTGGCGTACCTTAATTAGAGCGCTCTCCACGTGACAACCCAAGTAAGTATCAGGAGAACTCTTAATTAAACGCATCCATCGAAGGGACTCCCAACTAATTCAGGCGAGTTTTTCGCGATCGTTGTAGAATTATAAGTTCATCCGTTTGGATTTAAAAAAAAAATTGGCAATGATCGATTTTACTTCAAATATCCTGAAAACGTCTTTTATCAACTTGGAATTTCTGTCTCATGGAGATTAAGTTTTAATGTTTGATTCCTCGTACATCCTCCAGCAGAATGAGGCTTCAATTACTCTTGCATTTACTAACGAACTTACATAATATAAATTGTTGATCACATTTAAAGATGAAATTAAAATTTAATTTCTTAAATATGCTGCATAAATTGGGAAAAAAGCGGCTATAAATTTAACGTAACTTATTTTGTTTTCCATATGCAAGACTGGAAATATAATTTCATTTACGGGCACTTGAAGATCGTAAAGTTTTTGGGAGACATAGGATTATAAAATGTGAAAATTTAAATAGCTGATAGATTGCTGAGTGCTGAAAGACATTTTAATATTTCATCCTAATTACAAATTCCCGTCAAACTGTAATACAATTGTAACTTGTGATGTAGATCATGACGAATTGCAGATAGGAACTTTATCCCTAAAGAAATTAAGTTTTTATTATACTGAATTTATCACAAGACTAGATTAAATATAATTTAACATTTTGTTTTTCAAGCAAAAAAACATGACTGACATTACTTGGCTTATAATGGTTATATTTTGAGGAATTTTGCAGTTTATGACTTCACATATAATTCATTTCATACGCCAATATTGAACGTGCAAGCCGTCCAAAATACGGCTCATTCAAGGCCAAGTAATGATAGCGAGATTTCTTTTTGGTTGAAAACAATAGGTGGCTCATCCCATTTTCTCTATCCGATTAAGCCCTTAGTTTGAGTTTTGAGCACTTTTTGGCTTCAGCGTTAGTTTAGTTATTGGTATCGGACGGGAAAGAGTTACCTCAAGTATATGAATGCTTCACTTCGAGACTTAGGGTCGAGATTGCCTTCACTTTCATATATAACAAAGAATGAAGTGGTAAAAAAAAGTCTGAGGGTTTGTATTAATCCATTTAAAATGGATTAATACAATCCCCAAGTCCTCTAATTATAAAACCAAATATCCGTATTTGGTCTTAGGCTACTGGATCAATCCGAAGGTTAAACTGCATTAAATAAAGTCTTATTTTATTTATGGCTGATTAATTTAATATATATAAACATGTATTATATTTAATTATATTTATCCATGGATTTTATGAGTATGAAATCAGTATAACCTGTTTAAAATTAATGCAAAAATAATTTTTCATTGATTTTTACGCATCCGGTTAACATGTTTACTCCCAAGGTTAGCGTAGTTAATGTGCGATTATGATGAATTTTTTCCTCGATTAAATAATTAATCAACAACTGTAAAACGATATTACTAGAATAGATTAATCTAGAGTTTAACTTGTTTTAAACCAAGAGTGGCTAGCAATGCTGCCTTGCCTTGTTACTCGTTTCTCCTGTCCTCGCCAGATATTATGTGACCCATCTGTGTTCACAAGCTAATAAACGAACCTCCGAATATTTTTTGTAGTCTTTTACTTTACCATCCATCTTTCTATCGTCCATTAATCTCGCTACAGGCGACCACTTTTTTCTTAAGACTGCGAACAACCATGACGGCAATATACCTTCTGCAATAGACCGTAAGAGTAGCGATATATATTTAAAATAATGACCTGTAGATTAAAAGTGAAGCATTAAAGTTTTTCCTGTCAACTCTGGATGTTTATTCAAATTTTAGTTAACTCTTTAAACCATTTATATTTTGTTTTAAGATTGAAGCTCCTATCCATAAGAGGAGAGGAAATTCAATCAGTGAGAAGATGAATGAATCTCCTCCCATTTCACCTGCATCTCAAATAGTTGCTTGTCCACGTCACAAATAATTAGTCTTCACACTCGTTGATATCAGACCGGAATGGCTTTTATATATCTTGGCTCGCACGAGAAGATATCAGAAAACGAGGTTTCAAAAGGTTCCCTATCTGGAGATTCAAGGATGCTTTACTTGAAATAGTTGTAGTAATGTTCAATGCTCTCGCCAGAACCGTGAGTGTAATACATAAGATAATAGACACGTCGCATCGAAGCATGTCGCATCAAAGTGTAGGGAGGTGATTCTGAAATTAATGGATCAAGTTTTTAAATGCGCTCTGTGATGATGTCTTCCTTACAGTTAAGTAAAAATAAGAGTGTAGGATTTTTTCAGACAATATTATACAAAAATGGCGAAAGTTGCAAGAGAGGTCAACAGATTCTATAATACTCACAATGTGAAGAATACATTCGTATATGACTCATACTCAACGGTGAGGGATTGGATCCTGTGGGTGATCATTTAACCTTTCCTCTCCTTTGCTATTCTTCCTTGAAGAGTTATTTAGGTTTCTAGTTATTTTCTAGAGAACATTTAAGTTTAAAAATTAATCCTTGAAAATTCAGCATTTTTGAAAATTGATTGAATTTTTTTTTCATTGTTACTGACTCTATCACGTTGTCAATATAACTGGTATGATATCCTGTGAAGTACGGACAGTACTCTGGCAGCAGAGCAATGATTGTAAAGACGAGTTTAGTTCAGAATGTAGATTATTCAGAATTCAAACATTTTGATCGTCGTTTTAGACCAATCTAGTGCATGGTTATCTGAATTCAGATGATATACCATCTGTGGACCTTATTTCATGCTTAAATAAAAACTTTATTTCTTTGTGTGCCACGTGAGGCAAATCATTTCTTGTGAATATATTCACAATGTGGTTAAAAAAATACTTCAAAGCAGAAGAAATTTGTTCATTATATGACCAACTTAAGGCGTGAATCTTCGTGAAGGACAATGGAAGTCACTGCAAGTGAATCACTTTTGGTATAAAGATGGCACAAGATGTGTTTGATAATTTAATCTGAAATTATTCTCAGGCTCTACAATACCTATCACTTTCTCATACAGAGAATTCTGATAATATTCTTATTAAATAGTTACAATAGCAAATGTTAAATGACCATTTATGTTACCTCAAGTTATGTTTTACTTGAATGGTAATCTTATAGGCTGAGAGTATCTGCACAGCAATGATCCAAAACGCGATGTTTTTATCATAACTTAATCAATAGTATTTCCATCATAACTTAATAAAATATCAATTAGTATTTTTTTCCAAGGCAATGTTTTAAAATCATGCATTTGTTACGCTTCTGTCAGACTTTTTTGGGTTAATTATTGTTTTTTTTTGTTTTCACTTTCCAATTTCCACGACCCTGAACATTTCGAAATTTTGCAAACTTTTTCCATGTTCAAACTTTAAAAAAACCGAGACATCGGTCTTGCTTAGTCATTATAACCTCGGCTCCAATGTTAACTTCACTAAATGCCAATTGGTCACTTGCGACGTCACTACTGTCACCAAAACTCTCACTAGTGATAGGTGTCATTGAAACAAACCATGCGCGACATTTATATTGAACGGGTGATATTAAAACAAATATAAAATAGTACTTGATGAATTGCAGTTGGAAATAGATCATGGTGACGAAGTGGATTTCGTCTTATATGGACACCCTAGACTCTACTCGAGGGCGCCCCTATTTACATAATGCTCGAAGTTTCCACTTGTGAGAGATCGCTGACAAGCATCCTTGCTTCTGTTTGAAACTTTGTTTTCTTCTCCATTAGCTCTTATCCGTGCAAACACCATCCCTTCGAAGCTTATCCTGTCGCTGGAATGTGAATTCCCACACAGATATCCAGTAAGAATAAAATGATTCAGTCTCTTCATTGAGAAGGTTTGAGTTAGATTGATTAGTATAATTGTGATCAAGTCAATCAAAAATGACACAATTTTTATTTAAAATGTTATAAATATTATTTTTGGCAAAATTCGCATAAGTCGCATAATTTATACCGTCGAAATAGTTCAGGAATATCATGCAAATAGAAAAACTTATCCCGGGGACCTATGAAAATGATGGAAGCACCTTAAAGCAACATTGCAACCCTCTGAATTGTACGAGTACTATGAAAAAAAGGTCGTATTATGTGCAACCAAACTCCGATGATGTTGTTACATCGTAAACCAGCGTAATTGGAACAGATATTCCCCCTTGTACTAATCAAATAGAATTCACGCAAAAACAAAAATTTTATATTTTAATAAAATTTCGGTGAAATATCATCTCCGGGGGGCGCCAGAGCAGAAGGAAATACTACAAATGAGAGAATAATTAGATAGACGAAAAATTCATAAAAAAAGTCTTTAAGAGAATTTCAAACAATGGTAACTACACACGTTGTAATAGCTGCTTTTTTGAAGACAGGATGATACAGTTCAGTCAATTTAATTGTTAAGTTTTGACTAATCATGTGTTTCATTCAGATCTTTGAATGAATGCCGATGTTTTTCACAGAAATAGTTGTTGATTGCCGTAATTGTCGTGGTTATACCTTACTACAAGCGCAAGCGCAAAAATAATTGGAGAAAAGTAACTCGTGCGATTAATTCTTTAATTAAAGCTGATTAGTACAAATGTTTAACGTTAAAGTTCTGTTTTTACGTACGTAAACCTAGTTTCGTCAAGTAACAAGATCACGTGCATATCCATCCATGTGTGTAGCAGATTACTCTCAACCAACTCTTAGATTGAGACGAAGCCGAAAATAAAAGTTTCTTTCAAGAAGCCATCATCTCTCCACATTCTTGTTCACCAATTTCATTCCTCATTTTCCAAATATGGTTACTCTTTTCAATATCCCCTCATTTCGATGGCCTTTAAAATGCGAAATTGACGAGAACGCGGCAATAAGCGGCTGTCTACGTGGTAGTTGTTATACAATACTAGGATGCTAGTAACTAACTGCAAATCCCATGTTGATGAGTTGTATTCTAGGTCTTTTACATGCGCCATATATATATATATATATATATATATATATATATATATCCTCTTTTGTATTTTTTAAGCATTGATTTCACTGATTCTAGCCTCTTTAAATATACTTCATTAATTTTATCCCAATCCCAAAATGCAACCTTTGCCTTCATCGCTTTCCAATTCCATTTCTTTTAATTCTAGCCATGATCTCCAACTACACATCTAAGTATCTGAAGAGCAAAATTCTGCTATCTTGATGAACTAGTGAAGGAATCTTTGCCTAGATATCTAAAATGTATTTATCTTTTTAACGTATACATTCACATTTTTGTAAGCTTTTTTATTATAAAATGGTAAATAAATTCTAAAATATTATATTCCGTTTTCATATTACATTTTCTGATGGCACATCAAAGGCTTAGATTTTATCAAAAGAATTGGCTTAAATCAATTTCATAAACGTACTTGAAGACATTTAAATTACAAAGCAGCTTTACGTTCTCATTTTCCATAACATATTCACAAGAGATTTATATGTTTGTCCCTAGTTTTATACTCTAGTTCATGGAAAAAAAATTTCAATAAGGAATTAATATCATTTGACAGGTGAGGGAGAAAAACTCATCATGCGTCCAATCAGTTTCTTTTCATTTGCAAATAGAATGTAAATGGGGGACAAAGTCGGGAAAAAGGTGGTCCGAATTGAATTTTAGCACGTATTTTCCATTTAAAAGACGGATTAGAACCTCTCTGGGAACACTGCCTAAAATGAATAATATCCTGAAATAAATATATTTAAACATTAATCGTGAATATTCTACCTATCTTATTTTACATTTACATTAGCCAATATTCTGAATAAAGTTTTGATGCTTGCTTGCAAAATATAACCAATGTCATTCAACTGTTAGTCTGATAAGGCGTTGAAAGACTGACACAAGCGTAACTCTCCTTCTGGAATATTGTCACATGGCTACACCAAGGTAATTGTTTTTTCCCCATCAAATCATTATCGTTTTTATTATTTATTCATGCCGTGTAAAGTATTGGATAAACTGATATAAGATTGTCAGGAGGGGAAACTGAAATATTCTATTAGAAATGTGATAAAATAAGGGAATGAGATATATTATTATTTTAAGATGTATTTTCGGAAAATGTCCTGATTCCAAATCAATCAAAAGTAGATTTGTGAGTCTTCACCCTAAACAACGACACGTATTATGCTACCGAAATAGAATACTTTATCAAAGAGAAGGTGAAAAAATTTTTAGAAAAAAAATAAAACTCTCATCCGTCAATAAGATTTTTGTCGGTCAATTTCAAAATTACATTTTTAAATCACCGATTTATACATCCATTCACTACCTCATTCAAAAAACTTTCCCTTGTATGTGGACTGCTCAACGCCCATAATTCACGAGACGCAATCATTATTGATTCTTCATATTACGAGGGTCATCCGGAAAGTAGTACCCGTTCGTGAAATAAAGACACAAAAGTAAATATTAACAAACATAAAAAATTTTATTTGAAAGAGGATACTTTAAACTACTTCTCAACATAATCTCCAAGCAAATTAAGGCATTTGTCATAACGTGTGACAAGTTTCTGTATTCCTGCTGCATAGTCCTTCGCCGCCAGCTCATTGAGATACGCGAGGGACCCATCTTGCACAAATTTTTGCATAATGCAGATGGTGTTTAACAATTTCATGAACAATTGTTCGAGAAACATTGGGAAAATGCTCACAGATGTCATCAATTGTGACGCGCCGATCGTTCCTCACGAATTCGTCAACTGAGCTCACCAGTTGGTCTGTAATGACAGACGGTCTCCCCGAACGCTCATCGTCGTGTGTGTTCCCCCTCCCCATGTTGAAGTTGCGACACCACCGCCGAACAGACGACTCGTCCATTACATTGTCTCCATACACCTCCTTTAATTGGCGATGAATATCACATGGGCGAACGTTTCTTGCATTGAGGAATTTAATCACTGCCCTCACTTCACAACTGGCGGCGTTCTCAATTTTTTTAAACATTGTAAACAATCACAGAAACAACACAGGCAATGCTAGCGTCACGCAACTTGGCTCAGAGAAGGCAGACAAGCCACTGAAGCTATCTGACCTCGTCCAGCGGCTACTCGCGTCGTCAGCACTTCATGCGGCACGAACGGGTACTACTTTTCGGATGACCCTCGTATAAGACTGCTGAGTTTTTTAATGCTCTGTTGTAATTATTGGCTTCTGGATTTTATCCATAAATGGTATATAAAATGTATGATTCACCATAAAATATATCCCAGTGTCTGATTTCAATAATTGATAAAATCAGAATATCTCGTTTACAAAATAGCATGTTCCGAAAAAAGAGTTGATAATATAAGTATTAATTTTACCAACAGAGAAATATGCAGTATATATGTAGAGAGTATTGTTTTCAGATTGGCATGCATTATGTTATGTGATACGGCTATGTCAATATTTAAAATTTTGAATCCCATAGAATTCTTTTGTTAAGAGTAGCGTAATAACTACTCCAGGTTTCCCCCTACCCTTCGTTAATATCCTGAACATACTGTTACGAGTTGACCACCTATCCCTAATTGCACAAATTACTTAATCTGTTGGTAGCTTCCCCTCATAACTACAAATATATCTATCAAGTTGGGTGCCTAAAACATTGAGTATTGTCTGTCAATGATATTTTCAAGTTTAAACTTAATTGTCCCAATTTTTAATAGCCTCAGTTTGAATAGGGCGAGGGTTAGAGGTAGAGAGGTTAGGTGATCCCTCCAGCCCCCTTCCAAAGGGCATGAAAACTCGCTAATTACTTAAAGCTCTCGAATATGTGAGTGACCTTCGACTTCATCTGTTCATGTTGAAATTTGCGTGCTTTCCATGCGATCTGAATGAAAGTCACAAGTTTATGTGAAGAAAAATTATATTATTGCACTTTTCTTTTTCACAAAAGACGTTGTCGCTTTAGACAACCGGCATTATGTTTCAACTACTTTGCTAACGTTAGTGCGCATATAGTTCCTGAATTTCACCCGTCGCGTGATCTTTCTCGCATCTCTGACATGCGGCTTTCTGTTTAACTGATGCTCCACATTCTCGAAGAAGAATTGTATTGTTCCAAAAATTCTTAAGCCAAGAGTGGAGCATTTTGATTTCACTAACGTTAAGCATAGACTAAGCCTTTCTGGCTTAGCTCTCCGTCGAATTGCGACGCTGAGTTGTTGGCGTTAAATAAAGTTTAAACAATAGTTTACATAGCATTATTTTATTTTGATTGCTTAGTGAGTATTATTACATGATTTAATAAGAAAACTACAGGTTTTATTGGACAAATTTATGTTCCGGTGGATAAAAAATTTTAATGTCATCACTGAATATCTTTTTTCAAAGCTTACTTTTAAAAATAAATAACACAGATTCAGGCGTAACATGGTGAAAATCCAAAGAAGACACTTTGCTATTCCACATATAATTTTTTTATTACGACCTAGGTATCATTATAGCAGAAAATCTTCAGCTAGGAAGATGTTACGCTGTAACGAAGCTCCTAACTTTATGGTACACACTGCCCTACGTAAGGGACACGAATCGAGATTGAATGACCCTAAGCTCTTGGGGACAAAACAGGTACTGAAGATGTTACACTGTAACGAAACCTAGGCCATAATAAAAAAAATTCTGTGTGGAAAAGCAAAGTGCCTTCTTGCTCCAATTTACTTGTATCCTTAACCTCAGTTGTTTATGTAATTATTTTGTGACAGACTTGTATGCCATGCATTTCTTTATCGTCTTGGCATTCCAAACATCTTCTCTGTTGTGATGCATTACATCAATTGATTATTTAAATTTACCTTTACCGCACAACTTGAATACTTCAATACTTCTGAGCATTCGGTAAATAGAAAATCTCTAGACTGATAACGGTTATAATACTCCTATCCATGTCCTTTACGAATAAGCACTAATCAAAATGTTTTTTAACGAGTGATTCAACCTATTATTCATGTAATTGTCATTATTTTACTCTGGCCCACCACATTTCCATCGTTCTCAACCTTTCATTCACTTCAATCTCTTTAGTTTACGTCTATAACTGCCGCAGAGAAGTGAAACGAATCGAGATTGGATGGCCTTAAGCTCTTGGGGACAAAACAGACTAGCCTGTTTTAAAAGTGTATCTTGAGCAATTTTATGGCATTTCAGCATCGGAAAAAAGATACCTTATGCATAGTTACGGATATGAATCAATGATTTAAATTAAGGGTGGTGGCGGAAAAGAGATAATGTCAGGCGAGTAAGAATACAAAATGATATAATACTTTGAAACGATGACAAGCCTAACAGTCGACTTCGTTGTTAACAGCTTATTCTGTAATCCAATTAACCATTGTCCTTCTCCCCTCGTTGTCGCGCGTTCCCTTTCTCTGCATGTTTACCCTATTTACGTTCTCACCCCCCTCCCTCCATTCATTTGAGTCTCAGTATTTTTTTCATCTCTCCACGGTGGAGTCTTTATGGCGGACGGAGGACGCCGGTAATCAATTCATGGTCCCACCTTCCATAAGGAGAAGAGGCGAATAATCCAGAGGGGCGACCACATGGGGGGCCAAAATAATGAATGAGAAACGCGAGCCGAATGTATTTATAAGGAGGATTGAAAGGATTGGTTGGGACATTGTCAGGAAAAAAATTCAGAGGCAGGAGTTGATGGTTAAAGCAGCCGTCTCAATTTACAGGGAGTGAGAAGTTTAGCGAACGCAATTAATATTCAATCAGTATAATGGCTTGAGTCTCGTGGCATTAAAAAGCCATCTTTCATCTATGTCGATGTAGTTGGGCATCTCCTTCGGAAAAAAGAGATGGATAGCATAGATTATTAATGCAGCAGATTATGTGATAAACGATATATAAGAAAATGAAAGTTGATATCGCTCGTAGGGGGATAGTAATTTTATTATAAATACTGTTTATTATGAATTCGACTTCACCTCGCCATTTTACGAAGAATTTAAATTAATCAAAATACATTTCACAGTCACGAACTGGTCTAGTTGACCACAGTTGACATCTTCCGCTAATGTCCAAGGTCACGATCTGCATTGATGCACGCAATGAACCCGCATTTCTTTGGTGCACCCACGGCATTTTGCCTGCTCCACTTCTGACATAAGTAAGCGGATGAGCTAAAGAGGAGTTTTAAGAAAGAGTCACGGTCCCGGAAACTCTTTTGCGCTTGTGATCTGCTCGATTCCGTCTTCCCTATCTCTTAAATTATGTGTTTGTCTTTTATGTGTTCCTCTCTTCTTTACGACTTTCTCTCCTGTGCTGAGGCGTCCCTGTCGCCTTCCAAGACGGTTTCGATAATCTTTGACGCATAGTTGTCTTCTTTGTTTTTCTCATGGTGGCTCTGTGGGTTAGCGTAATCAGAATCTGCTCGAAGTATTCTTGGGCGGAAGGGCTGATCGGATATCAAAAATGGGTCGCTTGCAGCGATCCCAAGGCCAGACTGGTACCTCTAAGATTCTTCGAATAGTAGCAAAGTCGGACTCTGCTGATTTTTCGAAAAAATCCTGCGCTGTCCTCGGGGAAAGTTCATCGAGCATCTTCAAGTTCCAGCCGCGGTGCATGTGTGAGACGAGGTCGCCGTGTCCTTGTTTAAAAATGCACCACAGTGCAGTATTCTGCACTATCTGAATTCAAGTGAGACTCGTTTTTGGCACTCTAGACCATATTGGCGATGCGTGCGTCATTACTGGCAGCAAATACGTCCGGTATAATCTTCTCTTTGTGCCCATGCTAGGGAACTGGCGGATGAAGAATTGGCCAAACCCGCTTCAGCGTCGCGAAGTAAATTTATTTTTTCGGAATAGGAACTAACACTGATCTTACAAAGTCTTCCGGCCATATCCCTTCCTCATAGATACTACGCATCAGCTCATATAGACTCTTCCTCCCACATTTTCCTAAACCTTTCAGAAGTTCCGCAGGAATGTTATCCACCCCCACGGCCTTATTTAGTTTCATCTCCCTTAATGCTCTTTCTATCCCATCGTCGAGTATGCCTGGACCTAAGCTATCTTTCTCTACGTTATGTTCCTTTTCTATGTCTCACCTTGTTGGCCTAAGTTCTTTACCATACAGTGCGTCTGTATATTCCTTTCATCTGTTTTCCTTGTCTTATGTGTCAACTATTATCTTACCCGAATTATCTCTAACTGTTACCATAGCTCTTCCTTTCTTACTTCGCGATAAAGATTTAACTTTACTGTACAGCGCAACAATTTAACCCTTCCTTTACAAACTTTCCATATCCTCGCACTGCGTCTTCCACCATGCTTCTTTTGCTTTCTTTGTTGCCCGCCTCAATTTATGATTTAACTCTTTGTACCTCATTTTGCCTAACTCTGTATTTACATTCTTTCATATTCTCCGCTCATCCATCTTTGTAATCATCTCATCCGTGATCCATGGTTTCATAGTCCTTTTAGCGTAAAGGTTCCAATAGTGTATTTTGCAGCTTTCGATAACCATTTCTTGATACATTCCCATTTTTCTTCGATAGCTCTTTACCATCCTCCATGATTTCCTCTACCACCTGTTTGTATTCCTTCCTTTTCAACCCATTTAATGCTTCTACATTCCATTTTCTAACCCGCCGCCCTTGCCTTATCTTTTTGAAACGGACGCTACATTTCCAAATAACTAAATTGTGGTCTGAGTCCGCATCCGCTCCCGGGAAGCTGTGGGAATTTATCACACTGTTCCTAAACCTGTGTCTAACCAGGATATAATCTAGCTGATATCTTCCTGAGTCACCTGGCATTTTCCATGTATACCTGCGTCTTTTGTGGTGTCTTAACCAAGTGTTGGTGATGACTAACCCCTGTCTCCTGCAGAACTCCACTGCTTTCTCCCCGCGGTCATTCCTAGTGTCTAAACCGTAGTCCCCCACCTAATCACCATCTCTTCCTTCGCCTACCGTCGAATTCCAATCCCCCATCACTATCAAATGTTTCCCTGCGGGAACACACGCGATCATGTCCTCTAACTGGTCGTATATCCTATCGACCTCTTCTTCTTTATCGTTGCTCGGTGGCATGTATACCTGAATAATAACCAAGTTCGTCGGTTCTGCTTTTATTTCTATTAGTAATAATCTATCCGTTACTTGCTCTATGTCGACTACGCTTCTTCCTACCGCTATATTTAATACTATGGCAACCCCCCGTTGGATCTCGTCCTTGCCGCTGTATATTATTCTATACTTATCACTCCAGTAATCCCCGCTATCTTTTCATCTCACCTCGCATAGACCTAAAATATCTATATTTCCCCTTTCCATCTCTCGCTTAACATTCTCCAATTTCCCTGTCCTCATCATTGTCCTTAAATTCCACGTTCCATGTATATATATTATATATAAATATGTTTTTATATCAAGGATGTGTTTCTTCCCAATATAAATAAAATACATCCGAAATATCTTATTCAATATAATTATCGACAATATTAATAGTAAAATAAAAATTAGTGTCACAACCTCAATTGATCTCATATGTATTAATACAATAATATGTTTTCTTCAATATATTTTTTTGCGTATAGTTGAGCAGGGCAATTTATTATAATAGTTTAAAAACCTTAATACGATTACTCATTTCATAATTTTGTATTGGAAAATTAAGTAAACAATCCAAATTTTGGAAGTAAACTTAATAAAATCTAAATGGTAACAAACCGTGTAATTTGGTTTCAATAGAATTATCTTATAGGGGAGCTAGAGAGGGAAATGTTTTTATCTTAATTGATCAAGAGAATTTTGATAATGGCGAGGTTTCGCTTAATGATATTGGTTTTATAAATAAAGTATATGCATAATTTTAATAGCGCTTTGGAAATTTATTAGTCTTAGGTAAGCATACAAAATTGTTCATTGTAAATTATTCAAAAATAAAATACCCGAGGTTCATTTTTAGAATCTAAATATGAACGGGCAGGTCCTTCTCGTGTGTCCAGACAGAAATTTGCAAGGGCAGGTGAGCTAATAAAAATCTCACCAATCTTCTCCCGTCACAGCACCTAACTTTTATTATTTATAAATATGTTTTAGATATGTGTCATAAAAACTAGTGAGCTTAAGGGACGGAAATAGTTGAATATGACTGACGTCGAGTCGAATTTGAATCTGAATGAAAATTTTGTGAACGGGTTAGAGCCATTCAAGTGCTGTAAACGAACTGCATTTGGACAAAATGAAGTGCCAATGATTTAATTTTCCGAATAAACTTTGGTTGTTTGTCCCATTTAAACCATTGTCAGTTTAATCAAAACGATGTTTGCGCCTATCCATTTAGTCTGCTCTTTTCGTCTTACCCCTTTTAAATACAACCGTAGTCAGCCCGAAGGTTTTCTGGCGAGGCGGGGATAGGCCTCAGCTAAAACTAAGGCCAACGGCGCGTGAAATTCACCCAGCTGGGCAGTTTCTTTCCATCCGACGGCTGCTGTTTCTCAGGGAGATCTAAATCAGAAAACTCACGCAGCTTTTCTAAGGATGCTCTGAGGATCAGCGTTTGTGTTCTAAGACGTCTGTGATCTATCTTTGGCCAGCCCTGTTATCACTGATAGACCATATTCAATACGGCGCTGCTTGGTTGATTAAATAGTAACTGAAGTAAAAATAGATAGGCGTTTAATTACTCGCAAGGTGTCATTTCTTATCCTCACATTATCGTTTCGAGGCTCTGAAGGGCATCACCGCAATTTAAATTGGGATTTGCTATTTTGTATTGGATAAAGAAACCTAATGTACAAGGAATTTTTAAGAAAAACGGAGAGGATGATGTTTTCCGCACAATGTATAATGAAAACAATTAATTACACGTTATTATGTATTTTCAATATATAATATATATTTGGTACAAGTTGCATTGATTTGGGCCCCTGTGAAACGTCAGCGGTAGGCATTGCAAATTGAAACATTTTCAGTTCAATTAAGCCTGCTAGTAGTGTAAGTAGTAGCTTTAGGAGAGGTGACCGATGGCTGAGGTCATATGCACCTCTACAGTTGGATGAGAATGGAAGTAACCAAGGGACAGAAAAAAGTAAGTGTAAGTAAGGGACCGAAACCCGGTAACGGCATCAGCCTACTCTTAACTAAAGGCGCTAAGGGTTTTTAAGTTTTATGTTCCACCTGACGGACGGTGTAACCACTCAAAGAGGTCTCCGCAAAGTACTCCAAGTAGGGAGACACTGCAAATGATCTGCCACCTCCAGAATCCGAACCCAAGGCCTCTGGGAGGAAAACATTTACATTAGCCACCGCACCAATCCGATCCCCTTTAGCCTGCTTCTGATTATGACAGACGCTTTCTTTGATGATGCTTCTTTACCATAGGTGTGAGGAAATGTTAACCTGAGCAAAAACTGGCCTGAAGGGTGGTAAAGAATTTGACATTGATTTTCTTGAAAAAACGCAATTTCGGGGTGGGTTTCATGGAAACAGTCGTGCTTAAACAAGTATCTGGTGTGATTTGTTTATTTCCTAAGTTTGTGAGGCACGGAATAAAATGTTCAATATTTCTTTTAAACTTGTTAGAATCATTCAAGGATCATGTTTCATAATACTGGCAGCGGTGTTAATGTTTACTTCTGTAAAAGCAGTGACTAGATATATGGCTCCGCTTTCTTTTGAAAATGGTTTGCCTCCCCTCTTTAACAATTTTAAATCTTATTCTACATGTGATTTAGGGAAGATTAGACTCTCAATAAGTTTTCTGCAGAATTTTATTAGCTTCAGCTGACGTATTGTTCAATCAAAATTTAAATGACCCGTCGCGTGCCAACGCCATCGTTTCTGCAGGCGACCTGCGAATGTTTCAACAACAACAGTTGCCGCCGACTAAGTCCTGATGTCAAAATAATTTAACTTGAGTCACGTATTTAAAACGACATACATTTATCTAGCAATATGACGTAAAACTATGATTTTATCGTGATAACTAATGCCAATAAAAATCTTATGACTACTATTCATTGGATGGTACTGTTCTTTATGGAAATAAAAGAGACCTTTTAAGAAGTTCCTTTATCATTCTTCCCCAGGTTTTTTAATCAACTTTATTCCGCATCCGTGGAATTCTCCGCAACAATGGACACAGATATATATGGCTGCCAGTGGTGACTAAAAGTAAGGGCCAGTGAGGACAGGTCGTCCGAATTGGCCTCGGATGGGACGTACGTAAGTGAGTTAGGTCCTTAGACCAGTATTTAGTATATTGAGGGCATATGTTTTCTTGAAAATAAGATGCACAAATAACAAACGCAGAGTCATACAAATAACTTAAAGAATTATAACACATCTGTTCTCTCATGATGTCACCATAATGTCAAATCTAAAATATAACAACACATTTTGCCCGATTAGTGCATTTCATTTTTATTTCGCTTCATGTTGTCATTAAAAGGACGTTTACTTGATAACTTTTACATTTCTGTGTTCTCCTCTCAAGATAACTTGACAACGTACACTATAATAAAACCTATAACTTTTCATACTTTTTAAAATTGCACGTTATTATGTGCGAAATTCGATGCGGCAATTGCAAATTAACATTATATTAAATTGATTTCATAATATGCTATGAACATAAAAGGCCTGAACAAATATTTCAAGATGATTTTTTTTAAAATAATCGCTTTTAAGGCTTTTCTTCATAAAATTGCTATTTTTTTAAACCACATAAGTGAGGTCCTGCTGATCTTTTCCCTTAGAAATAAATTTTATTCCGATTTGATGCCAAAATACTATTACTAAAAGCCCGATTCCGTTACCAGATACCATTACCGGTAAGATTATTACAATAGTTTGTAATCTTACGGTTAAGGGAATGCTTGCCCATTTGTTGGGTTTGGTATTTTCTAAAAGGCCACTGCAACTCAACACCCCTTACTTACATCCGACGTACCTTTTGGATGCATCATTATGTTTCAAAAATATTGAGACGTTGGCGTCGCAAATTGTTGGCGGCATCGGTGAATCTACGCATCGGCGATCGATGCGTATCTCCCTCGCAAACGTCCCTCCCTGCCGCGCGGGGCGCAATCGGAGGACGTTCCACGCTCCCGGGTGCTAATGGAAAGGGCGACGGAGAGGCGCCGGGCGGCGCCGTCGACGCCGGGGCGCAGAGAGGCGTGATGCAAGTGGGAGGGTGTGCGAGGGGAGGAGAGAAGGGGGATGGTTGAGCGGAGGGGGTCTAGGGCGCGCTAAGTGGATGGCGGAGCCGCCACCCCTTTCAGGGATTTTGGAAGGGTAAGCGTTTGGGGGGTGACTTTTATGGGGTGTTGAGAAGATAAGAGAGAATTGAAGAGGGGGTGTTAAAGGAGGAGGGATAAGGGGAATGGGGAGGGTTGGAGGAAGAGTGAGGATAAATATGCTCAGGCGAAGGAAAAAAAAAGGAAAGTTGGTTGGGTGGGGGATCTAAGGCGGGGGAAGTTTAAGCCAGGGTGTGGATGTGTGTGAGTTGAAAGGGGTTGGAAGGGGTCTCTTGGGGAAGTAAGGGGACTGAATTGACGCGAGGAGTTGCGTTAACAGGAGGAAAGAAATGTGGGAACGAGGTTGTATAGAATCAACAGTGTCCAGCGTTATTTCGTGGAAATTTCTAAATCACCGTGAATTGAAATACCGGTTTTACCATTCGCAATTATTTTTTTAACCTGAGATTTTGGCGTATTACATCATTTGGAAATGTTAAAAATAATACTTAACAAACCTAAGGAGGCCTGAAGCTTCGATACGGTAAATCTTTTTTCTTTTGCAAAAAAATGAAATTGTGAGCGGTGGACTCATGTCCCGATTTTAGATGTATTCGATCAATTATTTTTCGTGCGTTAATACCGAAGTAGTTCAAAATATTTCCCCCTTAGAACAACCGAATGATATTTGAGACACGATAGCTTTCGGGAGATCACAGCGATAATTTTTAAACTGATTGAGTAAAAACAAGAATCGCGTAGAAGTAGTGCACCGCAGAAATGATGCTAATTCACTTTGTTGGAACGTACTGTACACTAGAATAGGTGGAAATCACTATTTCTAATTAAAAAATAAATCTTGTTATCAAATTAAAAATTACATATGTGGTGGGAATCTCTCAATACAATTTCTTGCTCTTGCCATGGTGAAGTTTTCTTGGCAGCAAAACCCGCAAACTCGTATTTGTGGGGGCCGTTTGATAACGAGCTACGGTATATGCTTCACGAGGGATGGAGTCATATCTTTGAAAACCTTCCCCAATGCATTTTCCAAAGCGCAGCTGCCATTAAGACCATTACAAATACTACTACGTCATTTTATTTTGCATTGCGTTGCGTAAATTAATTTCATATATTTAAAAAAAACACTCATTTACCTGGAAGTGCATAAGAAAAAGACTGGAAAAGTTTCATGAAAAATTATATAATTTTTGGACTTAAAAACTTTATTTCTATAAACACGTTTCAATTTTTAAAAAAACACCCAATTTATTGCAAGATGCACTATTTATTCCTTCAGCGTTTCATAGCCTTATAGAGCTTTTTTGCCAAAAGATGGATGCAAAGATGAAGTTTTTCTGAATATATTGTTTCAAGATTGTGCCTCGTCACAGCCTCATATTGTAATCACATTGAATAGTTACCGACTTGATAACTATAAAATATGATTGCCAAAGTTATTCCGATGTTTTAATAAGCAATCTCTGCATTCCCAAATTGAAAACCTTTCCGGTAACTAATCCGGTTTTTGGCATACCTTTCAATTTGTGTTTCGTTTTCTCTTAACAGAGATCATTAAGGTACCGATAACTATATAATTTACCAATTCTTCTGAAAGTGGAATGACAAAAATCCACTTTATATTAATAATGCCTATTCAGCCTCATGGAGCACGAATACACGCTGTTGGGTGTCATAATGATGCAGCGTTTTGTGCTCTGACCTGCCCTCAGTGCGTTTGCCTCCATATATCACACAAAAATATTTATCACGTCTCGTGCCCATGTGGTCCTCTCTAAGGAGAAGTAGAGGGCCACATTTGTTTTTCCCAACTTAAACGAGGCGCAGTAGTATATGGCCCCAGGCTCTGCGGCAGAAAAGGAGGGAACACGTATGAGAACGCGTTCTTTTCTCTCAGTCTTTTTCTAAAGACTGCGCTTTATTTCTCCTCCATTCCGCATCGGCTAAGAGTTTTGGTGACAAGAGGTGACTAAGGACATAGCTACATGAAATAAAATATATCCAGACATATCAAGCCATTTTAGACCATCGTGATTCTAAATCGTCTCAATTGTTTTCAAAAATGTTAACAGTTATTTCAATGGAGGGTCTTAAGATTGAATTACTGAGGCCTTGAATCATACTTCAAGGCGGAAGGCATGCAGAAATTTGTTGGCCGAAATTTGGTATACGACTTGACACCTCAAATATCATAAAGCCCTTAACTATTAAACAGAGACGAAGATAAGTACTTGAAGAAAGGCATTCTGTGAAGGAAGCTGTGCTGGGGTGGAAGTGAGTAATGGGGTACGGGGGGATGCTAGAGATAGTTTTCAGAAGACGTAAAGATGGGGGGGGGGGGGAAATATGGATTTTTGGTCCAAAAGTGACACGGAGCATTGTGCAGTTTATGTCTCAAGGGAGTTGTATCCCTGAAAAACACCGTAACCTTTTATGTGCACATAACGTATAGCCATAAAAATCAGCGTTAAATATTATTATCATGAAAGCAAAGCCAGATTTTATGCTGTTTTGGTGATCCCGTTCTCAGGTCTGGTTTCCGGGGCAAGGCATTTGACGCTGACACTTGGGAAACTTAAAGGGCAAAGTCCTTCACCTAGTCCATACTCGAAGTAGTACAGGTTCATTTTTTACGGCCTCTATTGTATAGGATGATAAGTACTTGTGGATCAAACTTGTGAAAAAAATCAACTTGAATGGCCTGTAGAATATTTACAAGAGTCTTAAATATTTTATAGACTATTTCTATCCATAAATGGTACCGTGAATCGATAAACTACCATGCCTAATTTTCTGGTTTTTTCAAGGCTTTGCTCAACATTTTGAATTTCCTCAAAAACCACAAAGAATTTTATACTATGCGTATGTAATAACGATTTTCGCCATCAAAATTGACATTTCGTCTTTAATTACAACAGAATAAGTATGGTCATGAAACTAAAAATGGAGGTGGTATCGAGATGTATATGCCAATTTCATATAATTTTCTATATTAACATTTTAAATTGTCAGATATCAAATTTCGGGAATAAATGAAGGTCTTGGAATAAAATTGTGAATAGGAATTCACGTTGTATATCAATAATTTTGTAATATGCATTTCATCACAATGGTGGGGAACTATTAGCAGAAATGTTATGGATTAATTTTGCATAAAAGCGTGACATTCTCATATAAAACCGATGAAGTGTCCGCCAAACATATGTATAATCATGGCAGTATACACTTGTCCTTATATAAATTATAACAATTAATCATTAAGAAGAAACAGCTGAGATCTCATAGTTTCAAAAATGTCCCCCTAAATTGCTCATGGTGCTTTCGAAAATGTTTTAATAATAATGAAAAACCTGTTAGAGTACTTGTATGCAGACCATTTACATGATATCTGTCGACGAAATACTCATGAAGGGGCGTCTATTTTATATCGTCACTCATCTTAATACATGAACTCAGTTGACATACTGACTCATGCAATCAGGTTCCAACCACTTTAGATCTAATTATCGCAAATTTAAATTAGGACGCTCTAAGGTTCATAAACTTAGTATAATTGCTTTGCTGAGGAGTGGATGCTGGTCCAAATATGCGAAGAGAATGAATACTGTGGTGCCTTGTAGTTATATTTATTGACCTAATGTTTGGGCCAATGGAACTAACTAATCAAAATATGCCATCGACTTTCACAAAGAGTAATACGATTTATCACCGAGATTATTTTTAAAATGAAATAAGGACATTATGCCTTTGGTTAATAGTGAAGTTCTTCTGAGCTTTATGCTTACCTTATATTTATCGCCTGAAAACTTAGGGAAATTTTTACAATAAACGCCATATGTATTTACACCATCCATGCATATTTTCCTCTATAGTTCATACCTGATGTCAAATATTTTCGATCGAATCGCATTTTACTGATTTCAACTCCCGATAAAGGAAACCGCATTTCATAACCACTTACCGCATCTCTGGATTCCTTAAGATAAAAATGCAACCCCACTCCCATCTGAATCCGGACTCCCCGATCACGGAATTAAGTGACTCTTATACTCCACACGTCTCCGAAGGCATTTAGGTATGGAGATTCGGTTCGGATTTCGTTCATTTGAAAAATAATAAAAGTTTTAAAACTCCAAACCCTAGAGCGATGGAGTCACAGTCGCCGGCGCCCCTCACACTTCCACGATAGTTTCGGAGGCAGGGATGATGCGTGCGTGCGTTGACGAGGGCGTAAGAAAACAGGGTTCTGGACGACGTTGCTCGGATAACCCCTTTGACCCCCGCGAGATGGGCGTCTCCGGAGAAGGCGGACGGGGTGGAGGGGTGGTGTGGAGGAGGAGGGAGACTGGCTGGCCCTAGGACCCTTTCCAGGGGTCATCCCCACAAGATTAAGGCCATTCCGATGCGAGTGTGATGCTCCGGGGCGACTCCGTGAAGAGAGTGCCTGCGGCGAGACGGACGGGGTAAGGAGAGATAGAGAGCGACTCTTTGTATGTGTGGGGGAAGGATAGAGAGAGAGGGTGAGAGTGGGGGGAAGGGGAGGTTTGTATGCCGAGATGCGTGGTGTTGGACGGGGATTCCGACGGCGTCTGTCGCCATGCGATCCGGACTCTTGGAGAATTCTGAAAGCCGATTTTATTTCGAGCACATGCGTTCTCGTGGAATGGATCTTTTTCCAGCCGTAGGTACCCGGGATGGGGTGGGGGTGGGTTAGGAAGGGGAGGGGGATGTTGGGGTGGAGTCGAGTTTCTCGGGCATCCACTCCTCCCCCCCCCTCGAACCCCCCAGTTGTTCTAGTTTCTGTCCATCGGGGAGCGTGTGCGTGGAATAGCAAGATTTTCCGGGAGAAACTACGGAGAAGAAGGCGTTCTACGGTGGAGAAACTTGAATCATAAATCTTAGGGCCGCATTTGCCGTTTTGTTTCGGAAGGTGCGCAAAGCCTGGGGTAATTTGAGGGGTTTGACAGAGTTCGTTAACCAATCGAAGATTGGAGTGTGGGAAAAAGGGCGGGGGTTGGTTTATTAGAATACCCGGAGCCTCTCCGCAGTTGTTAAATACGTTTCAAATAAATGTAGCTTGAATATCAATTATCTGTAGCAGATAACTGAACAATATCACAAAATAAGTACTACTTGTCATTGAATTATATTTATAATGAGATGGTGCCCAGGTAATAAATATAGGTGAAAATGAGATGTACTCAGTTTAACGGAGGATTTACAATCAGCAGCATATTTATGTCATTCTGATTCAATCGTCATAAATGTGAGTTAATCTAATAATCGTGCATCATAAAAGTGGAAATAAATAAGTTCAGTGGTAATTATCATATTTAAAATAAGAAACAATGGCTTTATCAAAAATTGTCCTCTTTTATTCAAGATTAAAATGTAAATAACCGATTTCAGATCACACAGATTGTTTCCATGACAAGTTCACACGAGTAATTTTCCATTTATTTATTCATTTTATCTTTGATCCGGAAAGAGATATTTTTTGTAATTTGCATCTGGATTTTTAATTGAAAATAACAAAAAAGACAATAAATAGATACAAAAACTGAAAAAAAAGAAAAATACGCATTAAATGAAAAACAAACACATGATAGCTTGTGTTTCTCTGATTATGAAAATTATGTGAGGTGGAAGAGGGTAAATCATAAAAAGTGTTCTTTCATATAGGATTTCCAACTGCCTACCCACCTCACTCAAAGCAGCCTTCTACTCACCCATAACCCTCTCCAAACTTCTAGCCAATGGAAAAGACACCCAGGATAGCCTTCTCAAATCAGGCATTTATAAACTGAAATGCGAGGATTGCAACAGCGTTTATGTCGGTCAGACCGGCAGGAATATCAAGTTACGAGTCAAGGAACACGCTAGGTGTCACAAAAATCAGAATAACAACTCTCTCTTCGCCAAGCATTTACTAGAATTCAACCACAGCAGTGACTTTGTCCCAGAGATATTACACACACTCCCAAAAGGATTAAAAATGGATGCTCTCAAGCAATTAGAGATAAGAAGGCACTTGGTGAACCCCAACACGACACTTTGTAATGAGCAATTATTCCCATACCCCTCCCCACTCCTCTCCGAGAAATTAGCCTGGAAATGGTCAAAACAATCCATCAACGCACCTGCGAGCCCCCACCCCCCTCAAATCCTTCCAACCCTCCCCGCCCCCACTCTGTCCTGAGGGTATATATGCTTGCTCTGTCTGTTTTGCAAATTTGTACCTGATGATGCCGCAAGTCGGTGAAACGCGTCGTGCCGTATAATAAAATCTGTGGAAAAGTACGAGTCTTTCTTTCTATTTCAATAATGGATGAAAAATATTATTGTTAATGACACAGTTCGGTAATATTTAGGCATTTTACGTGCGGTATTGAGCAATTAACCGTATTTCAATTTTTTTATTTAATTACATGAAACAAAGTTGGCTAAAAAGTGCATTATTTTACTCTTTTGAATGTATTGAACTATTAATTTGTTTACTTGAGCACTTATTTTCCATGTATTTCTGTGGCTTAAATCCGAAAACCTTTTACACGTGTTTCCGAATATTTATTCTAGTAATTATGTATTCCCCATGGATTTGTTTTTGAATAATTTACTTAGTTATATTACTCTATAGTTAATGCATACACAGGCAGTGTTCCAGAAGGCTATAGAAGAAACAATTTTTGAGTAAGTCTAGTGGATCGTCTGCGCGAGATTAATTTTTTTATCCCTTTCTCGTTTCATCCGCAAAGAAGACCTTCCAAGATCTGCATATACTCAAAGATTCTCAAAGCTTGAAAGCAATACTTCCCTATGATCACTTCTATAAGCTTGGTTAATTGTTTTTGATGATGCATCAACATTCTTAATTTTGAAATTTGCGTAATTCGATTATGAATTATACTTTTCTCGGGGAATCAAAAAGTATAATCTTGGTTAAAGGAGTCAAGTCTCTGAGACCTGATGCAAAGCCTTCCTTGAAAAATTTGAGCGGTATTTCTCAAGCTCTTCCTGGAATCTTCCTGGAATTGTAATATATCATCTCTCTCTATCTCCAGCGTATGCCTTATATTTTTTATTTCTACGTCTACCAATGCCCAATGAAAATATGTTGTTCCAAATTTGTTATTGATCTTAAGATCTTATATTTCCTTCCTTTGCCAGCAAAGAGGTTCACATAAAATTATGGAGAGATCTATGGCCATCGCTGAAAATTCAATTATTGTTTTGATAGCAATGTGAAACTCCCTTAAGTGATGTAAACATGTAATGTAATCGTGTAAACCTGCAGCATGAGAAAATGCGCTTCGCCATAATATTAAATAGTTTTTCAAGTTGAGAAATAAATGGCTATTGAATCTGAAAAATAATTTTTCCATTGGGTATAATAGATTCACTATACGAGTATATTTTTTCAAGGAAATGTTCAGTTTTAGACTTTGAGAAAATATGTCCCTATCTGAATGCAATACGAACTGATTTCTTCAAATTCATTATTAATTGAAAGCTATTTTGCTAAAGTATCTGGTTTAAACAAATAGTAACCTAGTAAGTAATCTCTATAAGCAAAGAATTCGGCTTTGAGATACTTAGCGCGAGCCTTTGGGAGCTGATAATGTACAGAAAACTAAGCGTGCTCATTCCTTCGATTAAATTTATTATTATTTGGTAAATTCATCATAGTGAGTTATATCATATTTTGAGAGGCATGTTAATGATCAAAATTCGGAGAAATGGTTGGATGGTCATGTAATGGTATAAATTTCTTCGAAATGGGGGCTCATAAAATATTTTTTTCTCTTTTACCTGATAACATTTTCCGAGCCCAAAAAATGTTTTTGGAAGAGAAATTTTTAGCGCAATTTAGTTTGATAACATTACTAACACACTAAATTTGGGCATATCCTTTGGTCATTCGTAAATTCGATTATGTGATTTGGTTGCGTTTCACAATCCTCGTTCATAAAACCCATAATTTTGATGCAACGATTACTTGTACATACAATATTTGTTCTCTGGAATGCATTCACTCATACATGATACCCTTGAAGTCACCCCTAGGGTGCGTGTCAGCGGGTGATTGCACACCAGACTACTTTTGACCCTAATTATGTTTCCCCCTTAGCGCGGTCGGGGAACGTTATTATGATTACCTAGCGTTTGTGGAATAAATAACTTCTTAAATCTATTTTTTCTACACTTAATCTCTCTAATTTTGCTGGTATGATCTTGCCAACCGTAGTATGATGAGGTTAAAAATGTATTTTTCACAGTATCGCAAAGTTTGTAATTCAATCTTCGTGAGTGATTCCCAGCTTAGCTTTTCTAATATTTTGAATACGCTCCTCAGTTTGTCATTACAACGTTTTACAAATCTTGCTCTTCTTCCCTAGAGGCGATTCCGTTCGGCAGTCAATTTAAATTCGTGAGGATTCCATATTCAAACAGAATAATCTAAATTAGGCCTAACCAGCGAAAGATAACATTTCGCTTTAACCTTCTTATCAGATTTCCCCAATACTCTTCAAATAAATTCAAACTTTTTGTTAGGTTGTCCACCTAATTCCCGCATGGTTTACTCAGGATAAATCGTGAGTAAGGGGAACATCCAAGTGTTGAATACATCACCTGGAAATGCACCGAATTGCATTTATTTTAATGCAACAGGAATATACTATATTGTCTAAGAAAAGTTTTTAAGAATTTTAATGTCCTAAAAATGCTACTTAACGTAAATTTATATCAATGCTATCAATATTGAATAAAGGCACTCTACAATTCTTTGAAAGCGTTGACAAATATGTTACGTCGCCAGATTGATAGTGCCGTAGGATAATGCTGGATGAACGAAGTAGAAGGAGGAAACGAATTGAAGTTCTATTTAACATGAAAGCAAGTATTGGTTATAAAGAGGCAAAGAATACATACATACTTATGTGGGGATACAATGGTTTTACAGGTCGTCCTAGGATAATGGCATCACCCTCTTCTCGGGTCTGTCAACAACCTATGATGACTTTAAACTATTGCTCGTAGTAATGGTAACGAGACTCGAAAATTCGGTTATAAAAATGTAAATAATAACTCTTATTGTATCGCTTTTGGTATAATCACGCGCTAACGATGGAGGAATACAGTGTTAAAATCAATCTAGATCTTTAAACTAAACGCTGGCAGGACGAGCTTCTGGAAAGTCCAATGGAGCACCTAGAAAATGAAACCGGCCACCATCCCTCTGTTGTACCATAATCATGTCTTGATAAACGCACGAATGATTTTTGCCCTTTCATATCTATTTGATTTGGCATTTTTTTGAAATTTAGACATTCTTTTTGTATGAATATCGTTTTGCGAACTAATAAAACGCATTCAAATTCATAAACTGACATTTTTCATAATGTCTTCATTGGATCACATTATCAGTTTAGCTATATACATTTTTAAAATAATTTTGCATGAAAATTTAGGTATTGGTGGGTCATTAGAAAAAATCACCAGAATATCTCTTGAAAGCATAATAATCTTTTAAAAGCTATACGTTTTATCTTGAAACCCTTCCATGAAAGCTTAAAGAATAATTTTAATGATTCCAAGTAGGGACTACTTCATCTCAGATTTATGCAATGTTTTATTACACGTTATACTCCACATCGCAAGAGACCCAAAAAGTAGTTAACTTATCTTCTTTCCGTTTTCTTTGCAAATAGCGAATTTATTTCCTCACATTTCGCTACCCACACGCTTTCATCATCTGGTGTCCTGATGAGTCTGTAAGACTACTTGGCGGAAGTATTATCCGACAAATTAAGTATTAAATATCATTTTTGTGTTGAATTTCTATGAAAATGGCGTTAATTTGCAAATAATAATGAAAAATAATTCTAAAATAAATTCTAAACTTTACAAGAGGAATCCGAATGAAAAGATAAAAATCCAAAAAACTGAAATTCTATTCCAAATATTTTTGTACAATTTTCCATCTATTATACTTATCTAAAGGTTTTAATGACCGATGTCCAAAATTATCGACATAAAAATTGTTATGCAGTAATCACCCTTTTGCTCCACGAAGTGATTTTAATTTGATAAGCCCTTCAGTTCCTTTAACCTTCACTACGCAAAGAGTGTTAAAAGTTGGCAGATTTTCTCTACCGAATGGTTTTAATAATTTAGATCATAATCTTTTCATTTGATGTAAGCATTGATTGAAAGATATCTCAACGTTTTGTTTGCTATTCAAATCATTTATTTCGCAACACACCGCTCTTAATTGATAGGGAGCTATTCAGGAAATCATTCTTTTTACTTCACCTTCGTTTTTCGTGACTATTCGTTTGTTTTTGCACCATCCGCGACACGTGAAGTCCTCTAAGTTGTATCCTCATGCGATCTTCATTAAAGGCCCACAGAGCATTTTCCCGTGGTCCTTTACACGCCAATATTTTTGCTGATAACCACCCACCCACTGTTTTTCTCGACAGATTCGACAACAGGGATTCCTCTCTCTTTCTCTCTCATTTCCGAGTGTCCTCACTCTCTCTCTCTCTCACTCCGTTACTCGAGTGCAGTCACACCCCTGCTCCTCACGCGACACCCTGTCCCTAACCGTATCCCTTCACGCCGATTCCGCTTCCCGAAAAGTCCCGCCCGTACCGACGAAATGATATAAACGCGTATTTGTTATTGTGTCTCCTCCCCCACCCATCCCACCTTTCTTCGGCGTTACTTATTTCGCTGAAAGGAAAGGGAGCGGGGGTGGGTGTGTTTGGGGTGGGGTGGGTTGGGAGGTTTGAGAGGAGAGACCCCCGCAGTGCAAGAGGGAGTGAGCCTCTTTCGCATGCATTATTCATCTCGCCTCCCCGCGCGAGGCTGGCAGAAACGGGAGGTCCGCTGCGGAATAGGAAACCGCGGAATGGAAAAGATGGCCGGGGGGTTGGGAGAGGGGGGTGTGGTAGGAACATGTGTGTGCGGGGGGTGGGTGTGGGTTGGTGCGCTTTGAAAGATAAAAATCTATTTCCGCGGTCATATCTCCGACTAGTATTAGTTTTTTCCCCGCTCCGCCCCCCGTCTCTCTCTCCCCCTTCCCCACACGGCAAACCGTCCTCCTTTTTCCTCTCCGCCCACCCTGTTCCGTTCTCCCCTCCACCCTCCATCTCCGCGGACAGCCTCAAGAAGGCGGGAGCCAGCGTAAACTTAAGGGTTCCCGGAATCGTTGCGGAATGTATTACCGGATTTAGGCAGAGCGCGGACAATTGCATTCACTCGTAAACGTGCAGCTTTATGCGGCCGTCAGGAAATTGATCCTCCTTCCTCAGCGACCGAATATGTTTCCCCGAGTCAATTTATGCGCTTGACATCGGTTTGGTACAAATCGCCATGAGGCGGGGGTGGAAGAGGTTCCCCTTAAACGCGAGGGCACAGTTCGCATAATACGTACGTGTGCGGCAGGGTTCTTTCCCCCCCCCCCACCCCCGCCCACCTCCCGTTTTTATTTTGTTCGTGCTTAGAGACAGATTTACTTTGGAGTCGTGGGATAGGTTTTCTTTTCTTGTCATGTCTTGTGGAAAAATTGTAATAATCCGTTAGGAATGTGTTTCCGTGTGTGCCTAAGAATTTTTAGGTTTTCGATGAAATAAGAATGCATGCAGCTCAAGAACCAGGGTGAAGGGCGGCATTTTACCAGATGGACGTCAGCTCACCTGAATGCGCTCATTATGAAGTGAATGAACAGCTCATTACAATGTTTTTTTGCACCAATATTTTGGATTTACTCTTACGTCTTTGTTACGTAGTCTCTTAACTCCTTTGTGTGTCCTGTTGTCATGTGTCTTTCAACCTGTCCCTCTTTCTCATTTATTCACCATTAGTTTCCCCTACCAGTATACCGTTAATTATTAAAGTCGTGAGATTTGCCATAGTGTAGGGAATAAGAATATTTTATTTTTGCTCAAGAGAAGTGCTTCTTAGATGCTTATTTCTTTCGAATAATAAATAGAACCTCTTCAGCACTCAGGAGAAGTAGTGACGGTTTAATAATTAATGAATCTATGAAATCTTGAGATCGTTTAAATTCGCTTATCTTTATCCATATTAATGTCGACCGTATTTAGGTGTTTGTACTGTTTAGATTAATAATTCTAATGACTATTGCATATTCACATACATGACGCATATAAATTCATTTTCACGATTATTAAATACATTCGCGTGCCAAAGTTTTGGCACTTTATTGCATTGGCTTGCATGAGCACATATGTAAATATTAATTCGGTATATTCCACTTAAGAATGAATTTTATCAACTTCGTGGTTAATAAAATGATTAACTATTCAGGTAGTAAAATCCCAAAATAAATCAAGAAGTCACGAAAATTTCAAATGAAATACATATTCCTATTTAGCAAAATATGCGAAAGAAATTGTTAGATGAAAAATAGAAGGCGCTCATTTGACAATAACAATTCAGTTGCAATGAGGTGGAATCGCTCCATAGTGAAAAAATAGATAAAATCACTTGCAAATTTTCACTTTGTAAATCTATGAAGTAGAAAATTGGAAGTTTTTTCTCTGTTTCCTTCATTGTGCAAAATTGACTTTGAAATCATTACTCTTTAAAAAAAATCGGCAACGATACGATGTCCTGTGAGCCTCCAAATAAGGTCCGAATCAGAGTTTAGCTTAACACTAGGCCATTAAAAAAGGAATGAATATTGGTTGAGGCAAAGAATACTTTAGCGTCACTTCCCTTAAATCTTTTCACGACGTACTTTCGCCCTCGCCTCCCCCTTACCCACCCTTCTCTCCGTCTCTTTCACCCCCCTTTTAACCTTCTTCCAGTTAATGACTCAGTGAGCGGCATTTATACTGCCAATGTTGATCCTTCTTATTTATATCTGCCCCTTTTAATGCCGAGATTCACCGAAAGATGGAGTCGGGGAGGGTGGAGTGGGAGGAGGGTTTTATACGGGCTGAGGAGTCGTGGGAAGGAACTGCAGGCGGTGCCAAACGGGTCTGAAAGGGGAAAAAGGGTTGCCTCTCCCCCTCTCTTTTTTCCCCTCTTTACCTCTCTCAGTCTTTCTTAAGGGAGTGGGAGGAAAGGGTTTGGTATTTTCCCCCTTTCCCCTTCGAATGGATTCGTAGTGAAGATATCAAGTGGGGCTCCTTGCCAAGCGAATGGTATAATGGCTGTCGGAATCCTTAATTGCGAGGGGATCCGTTCGGATGCATCGCAGTGGGTTTTTTCTGTTAAAAAAATTTTTCTCACCTCCTGCGAGTACTCACTTCGTTTACCACTCGGGCTTACCTTTATTCAGGGCATCAGTTTTGTTTCGTCGCGGGGGTAATTGAAATGCGTCGCGGTCGTGTAAGCAGCGACAAACGTCGAGCGTATCTGATGCGAAAATCGTTTGCATTTTTGCAAATAAAAGACGAATATGGATATCAATGGTTTTGGTGACGATTTAGTAACATATTTTTGTTTCGAGTGATGGAAACTGGTTGTGATTACAATTTTTGCGTTTAATTCGTGTATTACCCGATTGTTTATGACCACTTTGGAAATATTTTTACTCATTCCTGCTTTGTTTAATACTCTAGCTATCAGCCCATGTACTTATTATGGATTTTAATTAGCCCCAATATTAGCTTGAATAATTAATTAGCGTAATGAGCAATGATTAATATATAATAAACACCAGTATTAAATTTAATTACACTAGTATATTATCAAGGATATAACCTACAGGTATTTCATACTTAATTCATTTGCAGTAATTGTCTTAACTTAATTACGAATTTTCAGATTTTTTGTCCAACATAAAGCCAACCTAATTATTACGTCTTCTTTTTCTTTCATAATTCCACTAATATTTCAGTGGTTCCTAAAGAAACAATACTTTGAAAAGTAACATGGCTGTATCTCAATAATTATATCTTACGTCCTGAATTATCTTTCGTTGAAGCCTAAAAACTGCTACTTTACTTTCTTGTGTGAAGCATATCCAATTAATCTTTGCAGATGCATAGTTCTACCTGATGAAATCTACGCTTGGTAGTATAGATTTCATTTTCTTTTTGCTCAAATATATCATTTACTCTTTTGCTAGTATAAGGCAGAATTTTTTCTGTAAAACCTTAGATTATTCCATGAGATTAACTTAAGTTCGACTTTACCGAAAGCTGTCAATTAGAATCGAGATCTTATTATATGTCTGTAATATTAATTCGACATTGTAACAGTAACACGTCACACTTGCTCTTCTTAAAAGACTATCAACGTGTGAGAATTAAATTAAGTACATTCCCGAAAAATTCAAAGAAAAACTGGAAAGAGCGTGTATGTAATATTTAATATCTCAAGAAAAGATATCGATATTTTATCATGGGGTGTACAATTTGAGAAATAAATACCCAAGAGTGAGTGGAGGGTTAAGCATCACCTAGAATAATTAATGTCTACATTTAAAATTTCTAATGATTTACCAGGAATGCCAATTTTTATGTGAAACCCAGCCACCCAGCATTTGGTTCACTAAAGTGTGCTCAAGAAAGTACTTGTATTAGATCAAATATTATTTCTGTGGCTGGTTAGCACATTCAAAGTTCCTAATGGCTTACATTCGCGGGGCGGAGGTAAATGGGAGCTGTGCCTATCAGGTCATCCCCAGCCTCCTACAACTGGTCGGACCACGATTTATGTCGCAAAGATAACCTCGGGATAGCCTCAAGAGGGACTACTTAATATCATTCTCATGCAAATGATCCCGAGTGGCAAATCCGGTGGAACGTAACAATCCTGATGGATGTACCCGACCCCCGACCGACCAATCAAAAGTTTACCCGATCGATTGGGTAATAGCCCTTCCGTTTTACCGGTTCGTACTTTGCCGTCTTATAAAGCTCTGGAGAAGGAGAGACGGATGTGGGTAGGACAGTCGGGGAGGGGGGGTAGGTTAAATGATGTCGCACCCTTCGAAAGGCCCTGCGTCGTTTGTCAAGCGGCGTCAGACGACAGAGAGAGCTAAGATGGGAGTAGTCTTTTCCCCCGATAGATGGTGCGATCTGCCAGGGAAGTGTGGGGTATGCCAGGCGCTCTTCGAGCGGGAGAAAATAAGAGAGATGCGCGAATGGGAAGGGATGGGACTATTCTTTCCGTTTTGGACGCCGAAGAAATCGCACTGATTTCCTTCACTACAGTTCCTTTACGTCTTCGAAATTAGGATAAATGCACCGATATAGTTTTAAACTTACCTCAACCGAAGCAATTTGATATTATTCAATGATATGCTTAAAAAAAAGCATTTAAAAAAATGCCAAAAATTCAATTCTCATATACATGATTGCAGTTTTCACTAATTGTATGAATTAAACTTGGGAATCCCAGCGGTATTTTTTTTTATTTTACCCTTTTCCGGATACCAAACGAATCCTACAGTAAAGCAAGTTGAAAGTGTTGGTACTGACAGAAAAATAAATGCAGAAATCTAAGAAGTACCAAAGCTTAAGTCATATGATAATTAAACTATATGCTTAAGAATTATTTCGTCATAAAAATCAGTTGTAGTTTCTGATCGATTAAAGGAATACTCAAGGTAAACAAAATAAACAATAAATTCGTTCATTGCTACACTTTACATTTGAATATACCGTCATTTATTTTGCCACCACAAACAATATCAATAGTAAGAATGTAATAGTAAAATTTACTAAATGTACTGAGAAACTTACTGTGTGCTAAACACAGAACTCTGACGGTTCACCGTAGTATATAACTTCTTTGTTGGTAGTAAAAGCACTGTTGAAGTCAATTCACATTGTGCCGGCGTATATCAACTTTCCAAGGGATCTTGATCTGGGGATTATGACTTAAACTGATGCATCTGATCAACAAGGGCTAGTAATCTTCTGAATTAGATCAAGTTAAAAAACAGATTTGAGTGTGTTTATATGTTTATATATATATATATATATATTTATATATATATTTATGTATACATATATATATATTTATCTATATATATACATATATATATAGATAAATAAGTAAATAAATAAAATACATAAATATATATTTAAATATATATATATATATGTATATAGTATATATATATATATATATATATATATATATATATATATATATATATATATATATATATATATATATATGTATATAGTATATATATATATATATATATATATATATATATATATATATATATATATATGTATATATATATATATATATATATATTTATGTATATATATATATATATATATATATATATATATATATATATATATATATATATATATATATATATGTATGTATATATATATATATATATTTATGTATATATATATATATATATATATATATATATATATATATATGTATATATATATATATATTTATGTATATATATATATATATATATATATATATATATATATATATATATATATATATATATATTATGTATACATATATATATTGATTTAGTGGGTGATGAGTAATTTTGCTGTTGACTATTACACCAAACTACAGCCGAAGATAAGTCTATAATTCAATTTATATCATACATAGTCGGTAATTCAAATCACTTCGAATGTTTCCCTCGTGGGTATGGCTTCCAATGACTGTGAATAATATTGCGTGTCGTATATAATGTACCTATAGTATTTTGGTAATCCATTTTCCATAGCAAGTTTAAGAAATTTAAGATTTTCTTGCAATTAATGAAAGATGGCTATTCTTAAAATTATTGCATGCATTTGAATGGGTATTTTTTTAATCACAAAGAAAGATGAACATACATTATATATGCATTGGAACTAACCTAAATGATCCCTGTAAATTACATGTAATTCTGGTCGATAAAACGCCGGTCTCTGTGGTTACTGTTCAATCTCCAAATGTTAATTATTCCCCCTTAAAAACCAGGAGTGGTCAATTATAATCACGTCTTTTGCATTGCTATTTCTTTCCGCTTAATGCCAGTTTGTAAATTAGACCTTGATGGAAAGAGAATTTTGTAACAAGCAACTGTTGCTGGTTCGCAATGCATTAGGGAGTTTTTCATCCCGAGTTATTTCATTCCCTGCGGCCCTAAATCATATTATGTGAATTAACGGTGATATTCGTCCATGACATCGTGCATTCATTAGGCACACTCCAAGTGGTAGCTCAATTAGAATTGTTAATTATTCTTTTTAAATGACGTAATAGTATTAGACAAACGTATGCGGCTCCGAATATTCCTGTTTATAACTGCACTGCAAATAGTATTTGCCAATAAGTGTCCATGCATACATAAACTTTGCTGTGATTCCAAGGGGTGATTATTGCTGGCTTGTTAACATGGAAAATTCAAATTACTCATTCCGCGAGTGTACTAGTTAACCACCCGAAATTGCAAGGTGAAATGGTCCATCAGTTGGCTCATTTATAGCGTACACTCATCAAGGAACAACGTGACTGTTAAAAATTAACTATTCGTGGTTAATATTATAAGGAATTCGCCTATAAATGTAATAGATTTGACAAGAAGCCATGAATTGGTTGTTTGAAAGTCATATAAAAGAGAGGCTGAATTTACTTTCAAAAACCTATCTGAATGCAAATTTAAGTCCAATAAGTGTTTTAAAATTACGTTTCAATGCACTTCTTAGTTAATATATGTTGTTAATACCGGTTTGATCTACCGGTTAAGGTAGATTTTTGATAGGAACAGTCCATGCACCTCCACATCAATACATTTACTTGCCTCTACCAGCAAAAAAACAACCTGACATCGAATACCACAGTAAGCCATTCTTCGATTCTGCCAACTGCTTTCCTCCCTTCATTCCATGCAACGTGCCTATCCCATTCCTTCCTTTTCTCGTTTTTCCACAGTCTGCAATACTTCCATTCCAGTCAAAACGCTCTGAATTCATATTTACTACTTTATTTGGATTTAATTCAAAATGTTCATCACTCATTAATTTTAGGTAATCTACCTGTTATGGAAGGTTTTGGATGGATGAAAATACCAAATAAATGTTTTTGACTCTCCTAAAAAATAACACTACCTAACTTGCTGCTCTGAAATAAGTCCCTTTTCATCTCTAAGTACTTCTTTCTTCCCTTCATTCCGTCCAACGTCCATATCCTTCTCCTACCCCTTCCTCGTTTGCTTGATATTCTCCCCTCTATCACAGTCTTCAAACATTCCATTGCAAATCAATATGGTCTGCATCCATATTTCTGTCTCCTTATGATTAATTACTCCAAGAAATCCCTTCCCCCATCCTACCATACCGCGAACCTCTTCATTTGCTTTCTTTCTGCCCTTTCAATTTTCTTCACACACATTTAAAAAGCCTCCAATCTACGCCTATCATCCTACTTTAACGACCGCTTCCGCGCCGAACATAACAACGCTCTTTATCAAAGTTTTGACGAGCCTTTTCTTACCATTTATACTCAACGTCTATGTCATCAACTTCCTCCTCTTTGTGAAAGTTTCTTTGCCTAACAATATGCTTTTACTTATGTCGCGACTATTTTGAACATTTGGATCCAAAACACTTTCGAGATACTTAAACTGTTCCACATTTTGGCTCTCCTATTTTAACGCTTAAGTTAGTCTTTCTTTCTCTTTAAAATCGCAGAGGCTTACATCATTCATGCCGCCGCGAAATAAAATTAATGGAAGTATAAGAATATTATTTAAGCAAGTTAATGTAACTGGTTCCATTTTTTGGGGTAACATGAATGATAGTAAAAAGAGACATTTCAGGAGTTATATGGTGGAATATCATTATTAATTAAAAATTTGCCATTTACCTCAAAATAACTTCAGTATGACCGGTTTTAATGTAACTACATCATCATAGGTCACTTGATGATGATGTATTAGACTGAAACAGGTCGCATTAAATTTTATTCAGTGGAAAATTACCAATTTATATATTCTATTGTTTCAGGCTTCACTTCGTGTAAGTATTTAATATCAATTACTAAAAAGTATGAGTCTTTCTTTTTTTTTAGTAATGGATACCAATTTATAATTAATTAATGAGTATAATTATTCTCATTCCAGAGTTTTTTTTTCACTACATTCGCCTTGCGATACTTTTGACTATTTTCTCATTGAGAAAGAACAAGTAAAAAGGATATTTAGGATCCCATCGTAGATATTCTTCCGAGAAAGAAAAAACTACAGTAAAAAACTGTTGAAAAGCAGGGAATATGCATTCGTTGCCCAAAAATGAAATTTTAAGGGGTAACAAAGAGGGTGCGTGTAATCTTAAGAGTTAAAAGAACAGTAATTTGGTAACCAAAAAGATCAGGCATGACACAGTTCACTGAAAGAGGTGGGAGTAGTGAGAGGGAATTCAGGAACGGAAGAAAATTTGGTATTTAATCGCAATTAAAGACGTTATTAGATTAAGCGTGAGGCACTAGCACTGCCATTGTCGCAGTTTTTAACTTTCGGTACCAATTGAAAAATGGAGTTACCTCCCCTGTATTTTACTGATTGCTAATTTACTCCTCATCATTTATTTTGAATTCTCCACCACTACAATGAGAGCACTGCTAAAGACATCTCGAAGTACATCATACATTTGAAATATCCAAACCGGATATAATATGAAATGCTGAATACATACCTATTGGCATCAGCTACTTTTGTCTGTTAACCACCAGTCATTGATTTCTTCCCCATGCACTATTTTTACGATATTATTCATATTTGACGCTAAAAGAATAGGCTTTTTTCAATTTTCTCTCTGTTCATGACCCTAATAGGTAAATTTAGTTCCCCGTTTTAACATATAATTTCAACTTTTGTTCATTAACATTTATGAATGGAGGAGCAAAAAATTGATTAATTTTAAAATTTGTTGGTCTGAAATCAGCCTTGCCTTCGTAAAACAACAAAAGGCAATATAAATATTTTCGTTAACTCACAATTATGATGCGACAGCTCCTCCATCCGGAGATTTTCCCGATCGGAGGAGCAGCCGCTAGGGATAGAGGCGAGAGGGAAGTTTTCGAAAATTACGCAGAAACTAATGTCACCATAGATCTTTCATGCTACTGACAGTGTCGGCTCAAAGTTGTCCCAATTCTTCAAAAGTTTCTCTTTTTACCAACTTGACTGATAAGGCAAAACGTACTGATATGCCATGCATATCGCTCTAAAAATCCAAAATATCATCTTACCTCCTTCCATCATCCATTTACGCATGAATTGCTATATCCGTAGCAGTTAGACATTATTATATGACTGTGGATATAACTTATCATTAATATGGAATGAAATAATGGACTTAATTTTTTTCAGTATAAAGAGCTGGTCATCTCATAGGTCTCTGCGACGGCTATATGGGTATTATACAAACATAGAAATGCGGATCGTAACGCTACCGAGAGAAGAAGTGACTTGTAAAGCTTAGGAGGCTACCATTCAGTATTAATCACTTTTTGGTTCAACTTCCACACTTAGTGCGTATTTCACATAGATAAGGTCATTAATATTTAATAGCAATAATTTTTAGCTACATCTGAAGAAAGAGTAAGTACTTTTTTGATTTTTCCTTGGAAAAAAATAAACGTAGGTATACTGACGAGATATACAGGGTTCGTCCGGAAAATAAGTGTACTGACTCCTGGGCTGGGCGCGCCGCTCCAGGCGCGCCCAGCACCGCTCTGATGGGCTGCGATTGCAGGGGGGTATGTTGGCAAGCGACGCTGAAAAAGGCAGTCGGCTCTGAGCTGTGGTGTAGTGAGGAGCTCTGTTAACGCGAGCCTCCACGCTCGACCCACGTCACGGAACGCGATGCCGAAGTTTTTGGAGCAGCGTTATTCCATCAAATTTGCGGTAAAGCTTGGGAAATCGTCTACCGAAACTGTCAGTATGATTAACCAGGCTTACGGGGAGTCACCCATGTCCAGAAACATGATCTTTCGGTGGCACAAGATGTTCGTGGAGGGCAGAGAAGAGGTCGACGACGAGTCTTGGAGAGGTTCCAGATGATGCCTTCGCGGGAGCGTTCCAGGAATGGGAACGCCGCTGGAACAAGTGTATCGACTCACAAGGGTCCTATTTTGAGGAATATTAGCTTAAGATATGTAAAAGTGTAATAAATTTTTTTTCCTGAGCTCAGTACGTTTATTTTCCGGACGAACCCTGTACTACGGTTTTTCCGATCGTTACCCTGGGTTTTTCGGGGACATCAAATGGAAAGCATTAGTATGCAAAATCGATTAATTGGAACCTTAATTTTTCTTCCATCATAACTCATAGACTAGGTTGCTAGTTTAGGTGAGGAAAAATGAGAGTCCTTTTATTGTTCTATCTATCCAAAACAGAAATAAAATATCAAACTAGTCGCTCATTTCATGTGATCAAATTGTGACCGATACTCGTATGTGTACTGGTCTGCTGGTACATCATTAATTGTAATCCTCTGGATAACTGATTCACCACATGTGTAAACACGTAAACTTTGGAATGCATTAAATCTGCCTAATGCATGCATCATGGCTAGGCTAATCCCTTATTAAGCTCCCAATGCCTCAGCTTTCATGCTGACCATGCATGGCGTAGAAAACAAATGAAAATATTTACATGCCACCTTTTGTAATATCAATCAACTCCTCAATGCTTTCTAATCACCCATCCTCTAATCGGCTCATAGAACCATATATTCCGAACAATTTAGCAAGGGAAATTCTGTTGAAACTATCTTTTTGATTTATAAGGGATTAGCGAAATACCTGAACTGCATTATTTGAGGAAAAATATTAATCCCATACGAGCCTCGTAACTATGAAAATATAACGCACCTCCACTCTTTTATAATTATTCATAGTCAAAGATTACTTTTATGGACCATGAGTAAGATTATGAGCTGTTCCTTTATTCTCGGTTATAATGCATTCAAAATCAGTACTACCACACCTGTCCAATAAATACGCGAACCGATGCCATAAAAACTTTATTTTGCGAAATTCGTATGTTTTGGAATGTAGACCTTAAACTCTCATTATTCCCTTCAGAATGATATGTATGATAGCGGTTAGCACGACTTCGTGGCTTATCTACCACCTTTTTTTTCTTTTTGTTGATTCTCCCAACTTTTGTGAAAACGTATTTGCTTTGGATTGTTGATTTCGGCCTTCTTTTTCAATTCATTTCATGGCGGTATTGTGATAATCACTATGAAAGCGCATCTCTGGACGTTCTTCACGCTTTCCACACCCCCTTCCCCCTCAGTCTCGGCTCCCAGCAATCCCTAATCCAAATCCCTTACTCTCTCTCTCTATCTACCTCTTTCTCTCTCTCCTCCCACGCTATCATCATCCCCCCTTTTCATTCAACGAACCGATTCTTTGAACAATTCACCCTTGCCCACCACCCAGCCCGGCTCAACTAAACCCTTCACTATCGAAAAACTCTCTCCCTCACTCTCCAGCTCCGCCCTCCCCGCCCTATCTCTCTCCCTCTATATCTATTACCCACCCAATCCCCCCCCAACTCCCACCCATCCCACGACCAATCTCCTGAATGCTCTTGGAGTTTCCATGACGCCTCATTATCCAGGAATCTGCCTGCCCGGCGACCCGGAGAATGCTTGCTAGCACTTCGTCCCTCCTCCTTTCTCGGAACCCTATCCAGAAAAAGGGTACCGTTTGGGTGGGGGGGGGGTGAGGACTGATGAGCAGCTAGGGCCTCCCCCCACTCCACCGTTACCCTCCCCTCCACTACTACCCTCCCTCCCCTCCCCCCACCCACCGTCCGCATATTTATCCGGGAGAGAAACAAATGCCGTCAGACTCTCCGCTGAGATTGAAATTGCAAGAGGAGAGAAATATACGGGTGATGGGGAGGGATGGTGTTTAGGGGCAGAAGGGAAGGGGAAGATTGAGGACTTTATTGGGGAGTGGGGGGGGAAAGAGAGAGAAAAAGAGAGAGAGAGGGGGGGCGGGATAGGACACGGCGGATGGAGAGGATTTAGGCTGGAGGCATAATTTCCCTCGCCGAGATTTTCATTTTCAGATTTCGAAAACCACACTCCTTTCCATTATTCCCATCGCCCGAAACGTTCGGACACTGGCCTTAATCCTTCCGTGGCACCCGAGAGGTTTTCATTCCCTTCATGGTCTCCACTGCTTACTTGAAATCTCTCCCCCCCACCTCCATTCTCCTAACCCCAAACCCTACAGTTTTATCTTAAAAACCCCTCTCCTCCCCCGTCTTTCTCCCTTCCTCCGCCAAATCACTCCCACCACTCTCTCGTTAATGTTTTTCTTTCCTCCCTTTCTTTTCCTGCCTCTTCCTCCTATCATCTCTCCTCCTTCCAATTTAAAATAACCCCTTCGTCACTTTTCTCCTCCCTCTCCCCCCTCCGCCCTCCGCAATCCGAAGCAGTCGACCCCTCTAGTTCCTTCCCCGCTTACTCTTCTCCCTTCGCCCCCTCACTCTTCGCCCCTCCTCCCGCCCAACTCTCACGCTCCGCGTTGCGAAACCATTGGTAGCAGCGCTTCATTTCCTTTTCCGGGCGAGACCCATGAAGACCCATCTTCTTTGTTTATTTTCTTGCTTTGTTGTATTTTTTTTGTTTGGGTTGACGGGGGCTATGTGAAAGGGCGGTCCTCTTTTTTTCCCCTCCAGGGTGTAAGTGCCAATTGGTGCTGATTTTTCGGTCGTTTTGTCTCCTATACGCACCTTCCAAAATTGGGCATTATTTTTTTTATTCCACCCTAAGAGTTTGAAATATATGGTTTTTCCACGTTTACGTGAAAGACTTGTGTTATATTTTCAATGCATTACCAAAATTGATTATTGGGTGGGAGTAATGAAAGAAATGCACTGCGCTTACTTGATATGATCTAGGAAAATATTCAAATGTGCCCTGAAAAATATACGTATCGAATTAAGTTAGGGAATAAGTACCTTGGTACTGTGAGTATTTGAAGTTTTCTATGCACTCTTTGGTTATGTTCGCTCGTACATTCACACAATATCGCAAAAGCCGCCACAAGGGCGTGTGGTGAGGGGTGTTAGCTCACCTACCTTGCATTCACAATACTAATAATATCACATCTACACAAATAATAGTTTGATCAGCCACTGGAAAAATATTAATCATACGAATGAAAGTACTTACACGCAACAATATTCTATAAAAGAACGTGTATATTCAAGTAATACTGTAGAACTGTTAAAAAGATGGTTCCGTAGAATAAAAAACAACATGCTGGAAAGAACAGGCAGGATATGGACAAAACAGATAAACTGCCAATTCTTATGATCCCCTTCAAGTCTACGGTTGAATCTAATTTGATCTCTAATGGTACGAGGAAAAAAACGACATTTAAAATCTCTCCATTCTACTATCTATCTCCCTGAATTTACGTTGTTGAACTGATCTACCATAGCAAGTCTAGTAAGGGGTTTGTAATATGTCTTAAATATCCTCACATAAGTAACATCTCTCTGAAATTTATGCATTGAATTTAACCTGTATTTAAACTAACTGTCAGCTGGTGGTCCCCATCCTAATTCTCCTAATAGTGTCGTGACACTGCTGCCTTGTTCATCAGAACGTTTTGCAAAACTAGCTGCTCTTCGTTGCACTCGATCTTGTTCCGAACCAGACTACCCTTGTGGGGATTCCACGCACTCGCAGCATACTCTAGGTGGGTTCTAAATAACATGGTGTAGTTACTATACATATGTGTTGTAGAGCCAACAAATCATACTGCCAACCGGCCGATATGGAAAAAAGATGATTATTAAGAGATGGAATGTTATATTAAATCGGAGCATCTTCTTTCGTTCTACTTCTTTTATTTATCAAGCTATTTTAAAAAGGACTGAAAAATCATTATTAATACAAATATTTGTTGGTCTGCCTTGTAGGATACTTTAGGATGGTGACAGCCTAAACGTTTGACATATTTTATGTCCTGCTGCAAATCAATATTTAATTATTATTTTTATTATCCCCCTCATTTAAGGCAGATCTTACGTTTTATACAGTATTTTCATCATCTTAAGCCTGCCCTTAAATTCACACAATGTGAAACCGTTTTTTGCTGATTTTTTTCATTGATTATTCATCTGGAAAGAAACTGAATTATCAACCGTTATCAATTCACGGAAAATTGCATTTATCTGGATAAAGTCTTTTTTCTTTCCTGCGCACCTAAAATGCTTTCAGATTATGATTTTGAGTAGTGATATATTGGACTGACGCTAGTTTATTTTCTACGAGAGTTAAACTCACCATTATTTTAACCATAGGCTTCATTTGTGATATTTTGAAAACTCCTGGCTCTCTTCCACTAATTATACGTATTTTAATTGGCACACTACACGAAGATCGAATGAATGGAAACTTACAATATTATTGCTCTCTGAGATCTTCCTTTTCTGAAGTTGTCCCAATTCTCTGCTGGGGCTTATAGAAAGTTTTTTATTAATACGGAAGAAATTATGGCAAAACACCTCAGCTTTGGTACGTAATTGTATGTGTGTATGTGGTCTCTTGGGATTTTCAGTCAGAAAGAGAAAGATGATCTTATTCCAGTGGTTTTTTTGAATTTAATGTCGCGTCCAGAGAAAAAAATTAAATGCTCCCTAAGTAACGAGTATTGCTGTAATTTAGCCCTTCCCAAAATGAAGTTTCGACTCGGGCCAGTAATTAGCGACCACGTACTAGATAGATTGAGACCGTACTTGGAAACATTGAAAATAAATCGAACACTGTTTTCCGCCACGGTCACTATCTGCTGAACTAATTCCTGTCATTCGCACTTAACCGGATTTGCAAGGGAATAAATGAAAACCAAAATATAACAAACGCTTTGAATCTGAGCTTTAGTAGCAATAATTCCAATTTAAACCTCATTAATAGATACGGATGTATGCGAAAGCTATGCAAATGACTAAGGTAACAATCAGTGTCTTCCATTAGTATGGAAAGTAAAATAATTTCCTTTTCTGTTACCCGTCCACACATTTGTAAATAAAATTAGGTCTACCTTTGAAACTATATTGCTTTAAATCGGAAGCATTTATCAGAGTAAATAGGCTAAAGTAATTATGTCAACACACAGCTCGCTAGCATGCCTTCCAATAGACGTAATTGAACGCTGGAAGGTGAGATGCGTGAGAATGACTCCATTAAAGTATCCTTTAAGCTTACTCAGGTCTAATGAATGGCGAAGAATGGCTGTATTTAAGTAAATTTCGTCAATTGGATCCTTACCATTAATCAAGAAAGTTGGTATGCGTCTGAAAATTCAACATCATTTTACTAAATTAGAACACTTACCGATAGATAGCATCCAAGTACCATCCACAATGTAGCGTTGGGAAACAACCGGAATAAACTGCAGTAAGAAACCCGAAGGTTGGTTTGTAATATGAGGGCAGTGCTCACCTAATACTTAAGCTTATGTAATATATACGGCGTATGTAAGTAACATTTCGGGGCAGAGGGATGTCCCTTTCCCTTTCGCAGCCATGTTTTCCCAAAAAACCTTGTTTCGCGAAAAATAGCACATCTCAAACAAAGCTGAGGGTGGCGGAAGTGTCACCAGTTCTTGAGTTCGGGCTTTTATGTCGATAAAGGAGCGCTTTGGCCACAAAACTATATGCAAAGGTGGAACCATTATATGGCATATTAAATATTTAATGCTACTTTATGTCCTAAGCTTACATTTATCAAATGTAATCTTAATCAAATTTATTTACATTTACGCTGAAATGACAGTCCTTCCTGAAGGGCATCGTTCAACACAATCGTGATGAAAATTAAAATTCAGCGCTGAGCGTTGCAACGGCTACGGTGGATTAAGACGTCTTCTCTGATAATAAATCTCGTAGTGTGAGGGACGAATACACCATTCAGAATCTGTATGAATGAGATTAATGAATAAGTTATTCAGATAATGAACACGTTTATCTGAAGAGAACCAAATTATGGACTTAAATATTTCCTGAATACATTTTTGTTTCCTGATTCCTTTGTATTCTTTTCAAGTTTTATTCCTTTATGAACAAAATAAGAAATACGTATTCTAAGGAACTTTGAAGTAATCATATTTCAAGTATTAGAAATCGTCATTGGTCACATATATATCATGACTCATTGGGTAATTTTTACTAGTCATTGTAGATATTAATCATTTTACTTGTTAAATATAATTTTAGAGTAACTTGTACTCATTTTCAAATGGGCAAAAATATAATTTTTAATGGTATTTTCAATACCCAGTCCTCTCATCTGAATTAAAGGCGAAACCTGGATTCTTGATTCCGGTAATGCGGAATATTAAAATCCAGATATTTTAGAATACTTCACCATTATAATTTCAAAATAAGCGTACGATATTAGATTATTCTATTACGTTCATTCATACGTGTAGATCCGCCGACCCAAGCGTAGAATAATTTCTAGTCACCCGTCGTATTATCTGCATCCAGTTTCATCCCTCTTTGCTCCATAACTTTCGTCGCATCCCCGGGAGCGATGTCAATGGGAATCACAGGAATAAGGAATATAATTCTCAGCCTACTCCACTTTGATCCACGGCCTCGGACTATTACCAGGACGAATCAATTACGTTCCATTTTCCACCTTCGGGCCCTGACCCCTTCACTTGCGGGTCGCGACGAAAATAAAGCCTTAGAGAAGAGTTTTCCATCCTCCCACCTCGACCACTCCATCTCTAAGCGCCCCACTCCGCTTGGGTAAATAGGGCGCGCGCACCCTTGGGAAGATATCGTGTTAAGCGCGACCCGCCTACCCTCTCTAAGGATTTCTTTCCTGGTGAGGCATAAAGGGGGTCGGGATGAGAAATGGCGTGACACGGGTCTCGCAAAGAGCGCATTTGAAACGCGTGGGTGAGGAGAGAGAGAGTGAACGTTAGTTCCCGCGCTCCCTTCCACTCCTCTCCCGATGTCAAGAGGGTATGCCTCTCCCTACCTATTCGATCAACTTCCTCCCTCCTGAGGGAGGGCATGAGTGAGGTGGAGAGACCTGAGGAGAAGGGATATAATCAGGTCCCGTCGCGGTAGGAGGGATCGGATCCCTTAATGGTTTCCTCTCCGTCTCCCCTCCATCCACATTCTCTTTCCCTCACTCCCTGGAAGGACGGACCCTAGCCGAGGGGCGGAGGAGTGCTGAAGAGATACTTTGGGGTCTTCAGGGGGACAGCGGGTGGTGTTGGTGTGGAGGAAGAACGCAAGGCCAACAGAAAGCCTTCTTGATTCCGTTCGGATGGGGTTTGATGACACAGGGTGTTTAAAAGGAGCTTACGGCTCGGGGAGTTGGAACCGGGAGGTAGGGAGAGACTGTCAACCACGGGGGGGGATGAAGGGGGCTGAGCACCCGCTATGGCCGTGATGAGTTTCCGAAGAGATTCGTCCCGATGTACCACAATAGATGGCGGGAGAGGAGTCGGAGAATTTTACCCCCGCATTAATACAACCGGTAGCGTCCTAATTGGAGCGTTGGAAGCATGATCAAAGGGAACGTCCAATTAAACGTCCTGTTCGAATATGTCACTGTTGTCATGCTCAGGTATGTCTCTGCTATGGATTTCAATAGCATAAGCAGATATGGCAGCGACCAATATTTTCATATCTGTCCACGGGTTACTTTCTAAATGCTTTCCTCTTCGGAATCAATTCCATTCATAAAATCACAATGGTAAATGTACGGTTTATTCTCTATATTTGCGATAAATGTATTGCGTAAAATGTGCTATTTAATCCCTGTAAATATTTCTCTTCTGCTATAAGTTTAATGAAAACCAATGGAAGAAAATGTTTACCAATTCGATGAAATAATAATAGAACCCTTAAAAGCGTTTGACTTTCCCGACGATGATTGTTCACCACGAACATTGACGGACTATAGTGTTACCATAATGATGGTACGTGTATTTTTTCATGATATTCTTCTTAGGCAATAATAACTATAATATATAGTCGCTCTTAAAGATAAAATTCATTGTTTTGTCTCTGCGAGTTTCAATTATAAAACATTTGGGTCTCATTCCAAATTGCATGCTAATGTAGCATTCCCATAGTATTTACTCTCTCGGAATGTCATCTGGATGGGATTGGACGCGGTTGAGTCAGTGATTTTACTTAAAACGCTGACCTTTACGATTTGTACAGCCATAAGTGTACGTAAATTCTCTAATTACTCTATTCGCGGTAATTTCATCGGAATTATATTGATGAAAAGCCACTAATTTGGACTGGAAAAGATAGGTTACAATCTAAGTTGAATAATATCGAGTAAAATTTTGCTGTTGGCCCCCTCAGACAAGTGTTTATATCTTACAATAATGGAAAAATGCCCCTAATTATCTGTAGACATCATCAAATGCAATCGTTCCGACGCTTTTCGAGTATAGTTAAGTTTGGAGCACTCAAAACACTCAAACGCACGGCTATTTTGGTCGGAATATCCTACACATCAACCTTAAGGAACGCATGAGTAGTATATCCAAATATCCCATAAAAAAGCAACAAAAAGACTGAAATATGCGAGAAGTAAGGATTTTCGGGGAACAATGGATGCCTTTGCTTCCATTTCCGCTAATGAATAAAGTTTAAAAAAATCAAATTCATTCTTATTTCTTCCATATATTTCCAGTTTCTTTTATGCCCCTCAAGATAAGTGTTGAATCAGATTCTTGGAAGAGCACATTATATTAACTGTGACTGCGACTTAATCAAATTTTTTCCAGGAATGCTACGACTAAGCTTTTCTTTGTTACACGGAGCGTAGTTAATAGCAGAGAAGAATATTTGCTGAGAAAATGTAGAGGGGTGTAAAGTATTCTTAAGTGATGCTTTACAGGATTACGGAAATTATAAATCCTACAAAATGTTGAATACGACATTCATATTCAACTTCCCGTTCAAAGATTTTTTGTGAAATAAGATGAATTATAAGACCTTACGCTGAAACGCGTCAAGCGTATGGGATCTTATCAAATGGTCCAATGGATAACTATACAGGTTATAGAAAAAAAGCTGCCCTGTTCCATGAAAATTCATGACGACGGACAGTAGGGAGCATAACATGTACGAATTAATCTACTACGTGTATATAAACATTCCAGTTCCACTTTGGCATTAAGGAAATATTTCCAGCTTCACATCCACCCAGGCATGCCAGTCCACGGAGAAAGATGGTACATTTAGACAAGGGAACACGAACCGAACCGAACCGATATAGCACTGCGCCTTGCGCATCTTGTCCCGATTTCCAGCTGATGCTGATAAACGGTGGTATGATATGGGTATTTTAGGGCGTGGTTATGGAGAAAGGATTATTAATTTACGGTGGGCATTGCGGTAAGTTTAGGACGTTTATGCTTGAAGTGCGGATTTTTATCGTAGGACCATAGGTTTTCTAATAAGGGGTTTTGGGTGATGGGCAGTGATTTGGAAAAGGACGAAGCAATGGATTGGAGGTAGGTACTGATGGGTGGTAGCTGTAGATCTTTGTGGAGGGAATCATTGCGAAAGAACCAGGGGGCTTTAGCTATATGACGGATAGCTTGATTCTGAAAAGTGCAAATTTTCTTTATGTTTGTGTCGGATATGGCTCCCCAGGCTGGGTAGCCATATGTCAGGACGGGGCGAATCATGGATTTGTATAGGATCAGTTTGGTACTTAGTTTAAGGGGACTTCTGTGATTTAGAAGGGGGAACAGGGAGGCACGCGCCGCGTTTGCCTTGTTGAGAACGTACGTAGTATGCTCCTGCCAGGTAAGTTTCCTGTCCAGTATGACGCCCAGGAATTTGGCTGAGTTTTTAAGGGGGATGCGGGAGTTACCATAAAAAAGGGCCGTAGAGCAGGGTTTCTTCCACTTTCTTGCAAAGTTGACATGCTCGCATTTGTCTGGATGGACACAGAGTTTCCAAGAGTCCATCCATTCTTCAACTAAGTCTAGGTGTTCCTGGACGTTGTCTGCAGCAGTGTCAGGGCAGAAAGACTGGGATGCAATGGCGGTGTCGTCGGCGTACAGGTACACTTGGGTTTTAGGATGGGAGGGGAGGTCATTTATATAAAGATTGAAAAGGGTTGGGGATAAAACAGCACCCTGAGGGACGCCGGCGAGGATATTTCTCGGGTTTGAATTGTAAGAGTTGATAGAGACAAAGAAAGTTCTGCTTGAGAGGAAAGATGCTATAATGTTAACAAGAGAGAAAGAGATATCAGTCTGGGAGAGTTTGTAGACGAGCCCTTCTTTCCAGACACGGTCAAAGGCCCGTTACAAGGGAACAGATAAATTGAAGATGTATATAATGTAAAAAAGTTCGTAGTCCCGACAGTATAAAACTTGGACACTCGATAATGAGAAATAATACCAAATGCTGCTATTAATCAAATGCGAATGTGATGTGAATTTTAGTCGCATTATTGATTGTACATAGGTTTTTAGTTTGATGCGTAATGTGCATATGGTTCAAGTTTCGTTAATTTGACTCTCCAGTTGCGCGCAGCGGAATCGTTTGCAATTTGAAACATTTGAAATACACCTACGGCTCCATTGAAGGTGGAAAACCTGTTTTGGACAGGGTGTGACTTCACTCTGAGGGAACGGGAAAAGTCACAAGGGGTTAGTTCTGGGCTAAAGGAAGAGCGAGGAAAACCCTTAATATTGATTTCCGCGAGATACTCAGGACCAACATTTGCCATGTGTGACCTTACGTTATCGCGGTACAATACCCAGCTTGTTTCTTTGATATGTAACCTTTTCGCGATTGATACCAACTTGAAAATTATTTTATATAATGAAAGGAGAAACTTTGTAATTCCACATAGATTTATTCGACGGACGACCTAGGTTTCGACGTGGCACGTCATCATCACCTGATGATGACGTGCCACGTCGAAACCTAGGTCGTCCGTCGAATAAATCTATGTGGAATTACAAAGTTTCTCCTTTCATTATGTTAAGTCGATTCCATGAAGTCACGCCTGAGACAACGAATTGAAAATTATTCATTATATCCTTGTAATGGGAGGTATTGCAAACTTTTAATTTTTACTAGTGGATAGTCGATATAGAGACTTAATTTTTATTTGTAATCCTTAAGACTTCTCTGCATAGTCAACATCCAAATTTATAGATTTATGTCAGTTTCTTGACCTTTCGACGGTCGTCTTTGTCGAACAAAAGCTCCAAAGATTACCTCGAAAATCTATGTCCACTTCTTGAATGACGTCATTTGTGTTGTCATATCTCTGACCCCGCAATGGTTTTTGAGCTCTGGGAATAAGAAAAAGTTGCTTGGGGCAAGATCGGGAGAATACTCGTTGTGACGTAGCAAAACTTCATAGCCTTTAATTTTGCTTCGCGCCTTGGTCGCGATTGCCGGTTGGGCTATGTTCACTTCTGAAAAGGAATAAATAACGGGCTGCCATTTCCATTAGCAGCAATCATTTCATCGTGGATTTTCCAGGCACTAAAACCTTTCAAATGGAGGATATTAATCACATTGCGGACCTCTATCTTCTCCAGGCAGCGAGTTACTTCAAATTACAGATCCCTGAAACCAAAGCAAATACGCATTATTCGCAGTAATAATCTACAGCATTTTGGATATGAGGATAAATCAATTAGCAAAATTAATTTTATCCAGGTATCCCAGTTTTTTCAGAGTAAGTATAACTCCAAAGGGATATCTCTACGTAGACCTTATGACAAATTGTAATCACATTTTATAAATTAAAACCCAAGGCCTATTTTTCCAAAGGTTTAAATTTCAAGGCACCGCAACTACATTGGTGCTGTGGGCGAAATGAACGGGTTTCAAATTGCAGCGGCTGCTGTTAAGCCAATATCTGGGTTAAATCAATAAAAATAGTACACGTAACATTTAAATAACAATTAAACATGGAATATCTGTTCATGTTAATTTTTGCCCTTATGATTATGCGAATGGATACTTCATGATCTCTCATCAGTGAACAGCTCTCATGTTAGGCATCTACAAGTACTAAAGCCAGTGGATTTACTATTTACTATACACCTTCTCAAAACCTTGCATGATGAGAATTCAACGTAGAAAGTTATGTAATCCTTTGCTTGAAATTCATTATGAAAGGGTAAACGAAAAGATGGTCCGCGACCTTTGAAATTTAACTACACCATGAGTTAGAAGAAGGAATATCAGAGAAAACCCATTTCAAAAGTTGATCTCGATTGAGAAAACTGATGAAGATAATTGGTAAGGATTTTTTCATTTCATGTATATATATATATATATATATATATGTATATATATATATATATATATATATATATATATATATATATATATATATAAACACATATGGATATGTATTTTAAACAAAATAAAATTGGTTTTACATGTGTCCAATATCAATTTAAATGCGGCACTCCGAGGAAACGTTAAAAAATCGGCTATGATGGATAGCAGAGAATTTTCAAGCAAGGTTTCCATTTTCTGGAAAAATATTTGCCTCATTTCCTCCTAATATTTTGCTATTCTCTAATTACGAGCATGCAGAACACCAAATGAACACTCTTTCTGAATGGAAATTCTTCACATTAATAGGGTCTGGTAAAAATATTTATTAAAGAATTTTTTTTGTTACGATTAGTACCGAAATAATATTTATGAAACTTTTTTGATTGCTTTTTATATTTTTTCATTACCAAACTTTTCATTCTTAATTACCATCTATGTTTCCTGAGCCTTCGGTAAAATTGATTTATTTTAGTTTTTGATAAATACCATGAGAATTAGAATGAGGTACGAATTATTTCATTGACACTTGAGAAGTCGAATGAAGCCATATCGGTTAATTACGGTAATTAACCTAAGATGAAGAGTTTATTCCTCTGGACGACAACGAATATTATCTACCTCTCTCACAGCAAATATCCAGTGTTTACCTTTGAGAAAATCTGGGATGCTTTTTTCATTCAATCTTTATGGGTAGAAATGAGTCGAAAAAGGGAAAATTTTATCTCCCTGATATATTTTAGAAATCACCTCCTCTAGGTCACAAATGATTTCAACCAGCACTCATGAAATTTAATTCTTGATTGACACCGTGTGCATTTCAATCAAAGATGCATTTCTTCCTATCTAGGAGGATTTAATGAATGAATTTTTTGAATGAGCCTCCTTCCATTGAATAGACCTTCATGCATCATCTCCAGAGGCAGCATTTCTACCAATGGCAGCGGTAACATATGCATTGAAATTACACCGAGTGACGGTTAAGACCATTCTGAATTCAATATTCACTCTTTTTATTCCTGTCAATCAACAAATTTCTGGGTCACACATTTTAATATCTGGTTTTACTGCCGTTATGTCGAATAACTTATATATTCCCTAGTGAGTTCATAATTCACCATCCTACGCTGGTAATACATTTGACTGACGTTGTACCTTATGATCCTATTTAAAAAGTCTTGAGCTAAACTGTCCATATGAGGACCTTATTTAAAAAAAATATTTGTCATTTCCTTTTCGAATATTTTGGAATTCAATTTTTTAGTCCAGTGCGTGCATTTTCCTACCGCACTTGCCTTCCCGGAGACTTTTATACTAAGGCGCTTAGAAAGGTTTTCCCTCTTGCCTAAGATATGATTGAAATCTAATAATATAAAAAGAAAATGCATTTAAAAATATCTCTGGTGCCCCATACTGGCATAAACATTAAAATAGGAGGGAATAGGCCACAGTAGATGTGGCAGTGCATGCAACTGGGTAGCATTTTAGAGGGAGAGAGGCAGAGTACGAGAGATTTCAACAAAGTGAGAATTAGGGTTAGGGTGAAACATAGAGGAAAATAACTATTTAGATGGTGAAGAGATTTAACTACTGGGATAGGTTCTAGGAGGCTATTGAAAGTGGAGGGTGGGCTATTAAGTCTGCGTTAAGGCAGGCAGAGGTTATGAGTAAATGAAGAAAAAATTAATACAGTTCAAAGAATAAACAAGTTTTCACCGAATTTAGAAGTAAATGGACGTTAAGCGGCGTTCAAAACATCCCTTAGAATAGGTAAAGTATCTCTACACGGGATTTAATAATCGACACTGGTCATTTAGACTATCTTAAGTCATAATATTGACGACGAATTAATTCTCCTTTAATCTTAATTGTACATTCCACGCCATTGTTTCGCTTTTCTCATGAATTCGTCGGTCTTATCGACAGCATTCTGATTTGCCCTCTTTGCTTCAATACAGGTACATTTTTTACCTGCACATTTTTTCATCGCGCTTCATTCCCTGCCGCACACCAGTATGGCGGTTTATAGGCCATATTTCAGGTGTGCGTTCTATTATTTCAAAATTTGTGCTTAAGTTTAAATAGAGCCTGGTACAGTCCGAATATGCAAACGTTTACGTTTATCTACATATGCACCGTGAAACCAGTCTATGGCAAAGTTCACAGACGCGTCTTAAATTCGGCGTCATCGTCACAGATTTCGTCGTTTAAAACTGATCAGCACCTCCGAATACTAGAGCATTGCCATGTATGTAAACCTCTCAATCTAAAGGCCAACTAAGACTTACTTCGCGGAACTGTTCTTTCTCTCTTACATATTACCAATTTCCCGAACTCCTTGCAATCCCGAATTCGCCAACACAAAGCCTCCCGACCAATCGTCGTCACCCACCCGCTCTTTCCTTCTTCGTCATCTTCCCCTTCCCTCCCGCACGATTCCTCTGATGCTCGTCCAATCCCCTCCTGACCTTTGCCCTCACTCTACCCAGGTCCCGCGCCCCGTCGCATTCGTTGGGAAACCTGGCGGGACCATGTCTCCAAACCCCGTCCTAAAGTAGAAGATTAGTCCATAAACCTTTGGCGCCGGGAGCTCAAGCTATCTGTTCGAGACACCCGTCCTTCCCTTCCCCAGCCTCGTTCATTCGGGGGGGACCAAATTCCTCACCTCACCCTCTTCCATACCGTATTTCTCTTCATATCCTTCTGCTTTCACTTAAATCCCTGTCTCTCATACCCCCCTCCCCCTCACTAACTCCCCACCTCATCTCACAGCCTCCCTCGTCCGTTTCATATTATTTGGAACATCTAGGGCGCTCTGAAAAGATGAACCCCGGTCCAGATGAGGTGGTTATTGCTTCATGGGGAATGACTCCCGAGCCAATATTTTCTTTCTGCGTCTCCGGCGATCCCCCTCCGTCATCCAAACTCTCCCCTCAACCAGTAGTAGACCACGTTCTCACGTCCACTTTCATTTTGCTTCATTCCTACCCTTGTCGAACTTGAAGATTTCTTTCCTCGAAGAGGGAGAGCCTTTTCATTCTTCGAGATCCGTGATAGACCGCCCGGATCCTTTCATTGGTTTACCGCCCGACTGTCGAATTCCGGGGGAGGAGCTTAAACGAGCAATTAAGTAAGCCTACGAATCAGAGGCCCAATCGCAAATATCTAAGCGTTGCCATCTTTATTGAACGGACAAATACATGGATAATTATTTTTCGCTATTTCCTCGCTGCTAATTGATCTCTCGTGAGCCTTCAAAGCGTTCGTCATTTCCTGGAGTGATGAGAAGATATGATTCCAACACCATGTCGCGGAATTGAAGAGATCTCGAAAAGGAATTCGTTTCGGCTTAATTATCCATGGTCTTATGGAAAGGGAAATTTGAATAGGAATCAGCGTACGCATATAGGTCATCAGAAAATTATTTACGGTGAATATCAAGATTAAAAATGGATAAATGCGATGCTTATGAATCATGGATATGTTTTGAAACAGTTGCAGATGGGCCCAAAACGGCTTTTGATTTGGGGACGGAAGCGAAGTGTTTATTCAATTCCATATTTCGCCGAAACGAATGGTTTTGTAAAATACTTCTGTGGCTTTTTTGTGAATAAGCCGTTTTGTTTTTTTCATATTTTGAATTACCGACCAAAACTTAAATTCCTCCGATCGCGTTTTCAATATAAAAAATCGGTAAACAAAAATTATCAAAATTTTAATCGTTTACAAAAATATAAAAAATGTATGATTACCTGTATTTATATATATATATATATATATATATATATATATATATATATATATATATATATATATACATATATATATGCATATATGCATATATATATGTATATATATATATATATATATATATATATATATATATACTACTAAAAGCTTTAGAAAAATGTGGGAGGAAGAGGCTATATGGGCTGATTCGTAGTATCTATGGGGAAGGAATCTGGACGGAATATTTTATGGGATCGATGTTCGTTCCTATTACGAAAAAGGTAAAGGCTGCATCACGTGAGGACTACAGGACAATTAGTTTAATATCCCACGCAGCTAAATTTGTTCTCAGGATCATAAACAAAAGGATAGGGGGCAACGAAAATGATTACTTGGGGGATGATTAGTTTGGGTTTAGGAAGGGGAGAGGTACTCGTGATGCCATTGCAGTAATGAGATCAATAATCGAGAGGAATATAGAAAACAATCAGGGTGTATTTGCCTGATTCGAAGATTTCGAAAAAAGAGTTTGATAGAGTGAATTTGGAAGAACTATTATGTATATTGCAGAAAATAGGAATATATTGGAGGGACAGGAGGCTAATCTGCTTTAGTTTGTCGGTCAGCCGTTATGTCGGTCAGCCGACAGTTGTTATGTGATGATGAATAGTGAGTTTATGATTACCTCTGGTATTTAGTTTATGTATTCTGTCAAAGCTATTCAAACAATTGGTAAAATATTGATGATTTTTATAATTTAGTATTTGAGAGACTGAATACGGTATGTGGAGATTCCTGCTAGAACCCTGAAATAGCCAGTTAAGTTTGTTTTAATATTCTGTAATTTTCAAATTGCAAATGAAACGTACGCATGAGTTAAATACCCTTTTGTGGTTTTACCCACAGCTTGTTTTAAAGGTTCATAAAAACTCCTATGTCACTATAATCAAAGTGAGGAATAATGAGAGAAGAAACTATCTGCTCTTTTCATTTGATAAGCATGACATGCTGATATATTTTAGGGAGTTGAGGGATTGATTTAGAGTTCTACAAGTTTTAAAATTTTGTAAAGACCATGAGGAATTTCCGTCTACAAGGATACCTCGATATGTAACATCATTCTTTATTGAAATGGCTGTGCCTTGAAGATACAAGTTGATTGGTTGAAATACTGCGATGGATTTTAGCAGTTTGGCATATCCAATCAGTAAGCTTCAGTTTTATGTGAATTTATGCTAATGAAGTTTTGCGTGCTCCATCTCGTTATGTTATTTAGGTTGTGACGCGGTATTTAATTTATAGATAAATTTTCCCCGATACCGCGAGACAAGGGAGGCCGTGACTCTACTTGTTTTGAGGGCGCCAGGCTAGCCGCATGGCTAGCCGCAGAGTCACGCCGCTGGCTGTCACCTGGCCCATCACACTCCTCGTCCCAGGGGAGGGCTCGCTCACCTTTGATGTGCCCCGGGGTGGGCAGCGGCTCTTCAGCTGAAATCACGAGGGACGCAAGGAGGCGCATAAAAATGGACTCCGACGAGTAAACTTCATAAGAACTATTTATTATCACAAGAAAAGGTGTGGGCGCTCCCAAGCAAACATGACGCGCGGTGCCGACGCCTGCTGGGCCACGATGTTGGGTGGCCGCCTCGCTGTCGACCGCTGGCTCCCGATGTTCCGGTCGGGGCCTGCGGTGGGCCCACACGGCGAGGTCGGTTGCTGGCACGCGCACCCCCGGTGTTCGCAGGCTGTCGGTAACTCGACGATGATAGCACACGACCTTCTCTCTCGGGCATCTCACAACGAACTCTCCTTACCACGTGTTGGCCGGCACTCTCCGCGCGCGGCGCGCCCCGCTCTTCTTTTTTCTTACATACATTGTCGGCGCCCACAGATAGCGCCCCGCCGTTCTACGGCTCGCGAGAGGGGCGCGCGTATTCGAACTGGGCAAGTGACGCTGCGCCAAGCACAACGTCACATACCCCCTCCCTAAGCCGGACACTCGTCCGAGTGGACCGCTTACAAACGAGCCTGCAACTGAAACCTATGAACACAATATAATAACAACAATTTCACAGATTTCTACCAGTAGTTCACTCAGTTTTGAGATTCTGTCTTCAGCTATTGGATAGAAAATGGATAGCACAACTTTTTCTAATTTTAACCACATTCTCTATGAACATCAAGTAATACATTTGGTATGAACAAACTTTTGGCATGAATCTTTCATACATTCCAAGGGAATTTCTCACAAAATTTCAACAAAAGCATCACTCGCTCAGATAGTTCACTCTATAAAAGGCAGTACGTCCTCAGCTCAAACACATCACACCTCGTTTGCAAACTTTCATTCACCACAATTCAAGGGCTATGTGCCATAACAACATTAATGTCCGACAGAGATTTTCACATCATTGAAAAATAAATCGCTCACTTTGACACACAGACAAGATAACATGAGGCAAACACACAATGCTGACCTATTGCATAATACCAAAATTCATAAGGAATTTTTTTGAGAGTGTGCTCCGTGGGCTTGGCGCTCGGAGGACTCACCACTTTGACGAGTGGATCTTGGTGCTATATATCTTTTCAAGTCACCAATATCTACTTTCGCGTTTTGCTTATTGGAACGCGTTTCTACGATATAAACTGTTGGAGACAGTTTTTTTAGTATCTCGATCGGTCCTTCAAATTTAGGGGCTAGCTTGGCTGAAAACCTATCAATCCCACTGGACAGATGGTGGGTCCTACACATTACTAGGTCTCCTACATTAAATTCGATGTTTCTTCTACCCTTATTATACGCTCGCGCCTGTTTTTCCTGTGCTTTCTCTATGTTCCCGGCTACTAGATCTCGTAATAAGCCTAACCTATCGGCCCTCTTTTTCCACGCTTGTGGATCCAATCTGCTCTCTATGCCTTCCCCCTTCTCAAGCTCGCGCCGCAAACTCTTCACTGGCAGTGGATGCCTTCCGAAGTTCAAGTAGGCTGGCGAGATCTTAGTCGAGGCCTGCTTCGCGGTGTTGACTGCATGCCTTAGTTCGTGTAAATGCTGATCCCAGTCTCTATGGTCTTTTTCTACAAACATCGCGATGGCCGTCTTCAGCGTTCGATTGGATCTTTCCACTGGGTTTGCCTGAGCATGGTATGGAGGCGTTGTTGTATGCGTTATTCCAGACTCTGCCAATGCTTCTCTTACGCATTTGTTATCAAACTCTTTTCCATTATCTGTCAAGAGATACTCCGGCGTTCCCCAGCGAAATAGGACAAGCTCCTCAAGTGCTTTAACCACGTTGGCCCCCGTAGCAGCTCTGACCGCCTTTAGCTCCACCCATCTTGAAAATAAGTCCTGAAAGATTATTAAGTACTTGTTCTTGGCTTTGCTAAGCGGAAACTCCATGAGATCTGCTGCTACGACGCTCCATGGTCTCTCTACCGTTCTTTTACCCAATAGTCCCTGAGGCGCTTGCTGCGACGTTTTGAACTGTTGACAGTCCTGACATTGCCTCACAAAGTTGTGAATGTCGTGATAGGCCCCTCTCCAATAGTAATCTCGTACGACTCGATCGAAGGTCTTTTCCACTCCGAGGTGGCCCGATGAAGGTTCACAATGGGCATCCCTTATGACCCGCTCTCGACATTCTTTTGGAAGCACGAGTTTCCAGCCCTCTTCACAATCAGCGATTGGATCGAGCAGCTCATCGTACTTGTAACGATACAAGTGGCCCGCTTCGACCTTCCAATTTTTATACCTCTCCGGATATTTGCTGACTTCCTCGACTCTGCGTTGGTAGTCCTCATCCTTTACTTCCGTAATTTCAGCGATCTTCTCTTTGCCAGAAAGTTGCTCGTACATACGAGATAGTGCATCAGGCAAATCATGGATCTTACCTCGACGATGCACCACCTCGAAGTCCCACTGCTGCAACTCCAGCGCCCATCTCGCGAGCCTACCCGTAGGTTCCTTGAGATTTCGCAGGAATTGGAGTGCGGAGTGGTCTGTGATCACGAGGAACTTGTAGCCCTCTAAATAAGGCCTTAGTTTTTTTATGGCCCATAGAATAGCTAACAACTCTCTCTCTGTCGTCGTATAGTTTTTCTCAGCTGATGTGAGAACTCGGCTGACATAAACGATTGGATGTTCTCCGTCCTCATTCACTTGAGAAAGAACACCTCCAATTGCTTCACTACTCGCATCAGTTTGTACGATGAAGGGTTTAGAGAAGTCCGGCCTTGCCAAGACCGGGGCTTCCGTAATGGCCCTTTTGTATGTCTCAAACGCTTTCTGCTGTTCCTCTGTCCATTCCCACTCTTGACCTTTGTGCAATAACTTGACCAATGGAAGCTTGATTTCCGAATCGTCCTTTATGAACCGAGCGTACCATCCAATCATACCAAGAAATCGTCTTAGTTGTTTGAGGTTAGATGGTGCTGGATAATTCACGACTGGAGCTATCTTTTCCGGATCTGGTCTAAGTCCCTCTGCGTCTAACAGATATCCAAGATATGCAGCCCTGGTACAACAAAACTCGCTCTTCTCCTTATTGATTACTAGCCCTGCCGTCACACTCGCTAAACTCACTCTAGGCGTGGACTCCACGCCGACTCCCCCTCCCTGAACCGGACACAGCCTATCAGGTTTGTCCTTAATGGTTACAGGGTATGTCACACTCTCACTCGACTCATTCCTGCCCGTCCCTTTGTTGGAACACAACCGATCCAGAGTGAACAGTACTTGAGGCAATTTCTCATAATCGCTCTCCTGTTCTGATTTCCGGCCCGCGTGAAGCGACTGGGCAGAATCTACATTCCACGCATGTCTCGGCGGGCTTTGTGGCACCGACGAGATGCTCTGAGGCCTCTCACTCATTCTCTCACTCTCTGCTTGCTTTGGTGGCTGGAGACAGGCTGGCCTGTTCGATCCTACCAAAGACTTGACCCTTTCGCTTTCTTCCGACCTAACGGATTGGCAGAGCGGAGCTGACTCCGTCGACCAATGCGCCTTCTGCCCCTTCTGCCCCATATGATTTGATGGGCGGAGACGGGCTGACCCGCTCGGCTCGGCGAAATCAACGGCTGGACAGCAAATATCAGCTTTGCGGTGGAGGTCGGCCGTCCGTCTCGACTGCTCAGCTGGAGAGCTTTTCCTGATAGCTCCATTGCATTGGCCAGATCGATAGAGGTTGGCTGTCCACCTCGATCTGGAGATTTCTTCATCCTTGATCTTTGCCAACGCCTCAGATGGGTGGTGGATGTTGGCTGTCCAACTCGACCCAGGAGCAGATGTTTCATCTGGCCCATCTGAGTTTATCTCCCTTCCTTTCCCTATACAATCCTCTACTCCACTATTTACATCTTCCTTGATCGAATTTGGTTCGCAGAATTTGGCTGTCCAACTCGGCTTTTCCAAAATCGAATCACCATTTCCTAACTTAATCGACTTATTCCTATGATTATCTAAATCTAATTCAGCCGGTTTGTGTTCGACGGGTTGGTTTGCGGGGAAGCCGCTTGGGCTAGGCGACTCCCCGCTTGTCCGTTTTCCTGCCGAGTAAACAGATGTTTGCAATTAGGGCAATTAATTGCCAATAAGCCGACCTTGCCGCAAAGTTGGCACTTTTCTCGTGTCCTACCCTGTCGACTGGGGCAATTGACACCGATATGCCCTCTTGCGCCACAGCCGAAACACTGGACTCTCGGGCACACATTTGCCCTATGTCCCGACTCTCCGCAGGAATAACAAGCTCCGTCAAAGCCCGGTCCCTGGTCTCTCGCCTGTGAAGGCCTAGACAACGTAGGTCTCGTTATGGCCCGGTTGTCCCATCGGCCATTGTAACCTGCCCCAGAGGAGCTGGGCGTGACCTCTCTCGGAGAGGACGGCTCGCCATTTTTCCCCATAGTGGGCGGTATTCTCCCTCCCCCATCCGTGATGGACTTTTTCTTGACCTCATTGTGTTGAAGTTCGTTAACAATGCTGGTCTTCTTATTCATTTCCTCCACATTGCTCCCCAGGGCCCCTACTTTCGCTGGTTTTCTTGATCCTTGCTCTTCTCCTTTCCTCACATAAGCGCCAGTCGTGATTAGCGACTCGCTAGCTGGCATAGGATCATGATAACGAGCATTGATTGCCATTCTTCTTTCATACTTCTGACCACAATCCATCAGTTCATCCAACGTCTTAAGGCGTCGATCCTTTATCTCATTTCGATATTCTGGAAGTAGATTGCTCAATGCGACCTTGAGAAGTTTCCTCTCTGACAACGGTTTCTTCAAATATTTAGAAAGATGTTGTAAGTTGCCTATAAATTCTGCTATCTTCTCCTTCCTCCCTTGGGTTCTATTGGTAATTTCCCTCATCACTTGCTCTTCGTCCCACTCTTCGACGAATCTCTGTTTAAATCGTCGTTGAAAGTCATTCCAGTCTTTGATGTACTCCTCCGTGGCCGCATACCAGTTGTAAGCGGTATCTCGAAGAGTAAACGGCAAAACCTTCAAGATATCGCTATCCGAGGCATTAGTGCTGGCTCTGATGTTTCCCAACTTCTGGAGGTACTCTCTTGCCTTTGAATTGCCGTCTCCTCGAAATTCAAGCTTCCAACTCTGGAACGCCTTTATGCATCTTTGCGAGATCTCAGCTGAGCGTGACGAGCTCGTACGATGTCTCTTGGATTTAGATGCCAATTTTCTCGGAGCACTGGCCCTTCCTAACTCAGAGCTGATGCTCTGTCTATGTCCATCGTCCCCTGATGCATCGTCCGAGTCATCACTGCTGTCAGTAGATAACGACCCGCTCGTTACCTCCGACTCTGAAGAAGATGACGAAGTGGATGTTATTTCCCTCCGATACTTTTTCTTGGAACCCTTTCTCAAGTTCACTTCCTTATCGTTCTTCTCACTGCCCAATTTTTGTAAAATTCGGCTAATTCCATCCGTTAGGTTGTTGATCATCTCGTTCTGCTGTTGCAATTGACTCCGCAACTCCTTTATTTCCTCAGAGTTGCGGTCGCTCTGTACTGGTATCTCTTTCTGATTTGATTTCGCTTCCGAAGGCAGAATGCGCAGTTTTTCCTTTTCTCTGGTCAAATCTGACGCTTCTTTCCTTTCCCCCAGCGGCGGAAAATCGTATGAGTCCATCAGCGGCAGTTTGGGCTGAGGGCCTCCCGCTGCGTTTGCTGTAATGGTCCGAATGGGGTTCAGTTCCTCATTAATTTCTCCGTTGCTTGCGGCAACTTTCTCCGTCTCGATGTGCTTCTTTTTATGCCCCTTACTGCATGCTCCTTTCGTTTTCCGCCCTGCCTCTAGGTCTTCGTCCCAGTTTAAGGCGTGTAGAGCTCCTGAGAGGGTTACATCGTCAGGCTGCACATCCTCGTCCAATTCTTTTGACCATGGTGTCCCTAACCGTGGTTGTGCCAAAAGAAGCTTAGCCCGCAATAATCGCTCTTTGCGTACTAAGAGTGGCCCCACCAAGGAGTGTCCTTTACTTGACAACTCATTTTCCACCTCTTCTTCACTCATTTGCTTAATTATTTCAAATTCTGCCTTTACCGCTGAATGCCGTAGCAGTGCCCTCATATCTCTCTGATATCTCGCCAAAAATCCAGTGTCACCCTCCATTGTAAATTAGGAAGAAGAAAATTCTTAACCTATTGAATAATTAAAGGATTTGCCCCACCTAACCTAAAATACGCTTACTGCAAAAATTTAATCCTAATCTAAAGATATTTCCCTGTTCTACAGTTATTATAACAAATAGGGTAGAATAAATCAGAATTCTATATTAAAAGCATAACCTAACCTCAAAATTCAAAAATTACAAACTCCACTTCCTCTTTTCAAAGGATCCTCTGCCACTCTGGGGATACGTGGCCACGCACGGAGCTTCCCTCACGCCAATAATAGTAGTTAATCTTAGAAACCGATCGTCCCTCCGCAACTTAACTGGAAACAAGTCGCCTCGGGAATGTTCACAGCTTTCATCCCACCCTCAACGCCAAGCAACCACTCAAAGCAACCGCACAAACCACATTCAAGTACAAAAGATTGAGTAGAAATTATAATCTCTTATTTACTGCTTCCCTCACAAAGAATTTTAAATTTTTTTATTTCATGAAAATGTATAGCGAAAAAAAAAGGACTAATTTATAAATCAAATAGAAAAATTGTATACCGCTCGCGAAAGAGCTGTACGTAATAACTGGCGCTCGCGCGATGTTAATCACGCATCGTTCCCGCTCACACACACGCTTTGCACACCATGCCGGTATCACTCCGCTCGCTCTCCTTCACACCATTGTTGCCTCGTCAAGGCCGACGCGACGCCATTTTACACTCGCGCCGCATGCGCACTCTCGAAATATAATTGTCACTTTTCTCGCACAACAATAGAAAGGCTGCCCCACGTTGGGCGCCATTTGTGACGCGGTATTTAATTTATAGATAAATTTTCCCCGATACCGCGAGACAAGGGAGGCCGTGACTCTACTTGTTTTGAGGGCGCCAGGCTAGCCGCATGGCTAGCCGCAGAGTCACGCCGCTGGCTGTCACCTGGCCCATCACACTCCTCGTCCCAGGGGAGGGCTCGCTCACCTTTGATGTGCCCCGGGGTGGGCAGCGGCTCTTCAGCTGAAATCACGAGGGACGCAAGGAGGCGCATAAAAATGGACTCCGACGAGTAAACTTCATAAGAACTATTTATTATCACAAGAAAAGGTGTGGGCGCTCCCAAGCAAACATGACGCGCGGTGCCGACGCCTGCTGGGCCACGATGTTGGGTGGCCGCCTCGCTGTCGACCGCTGGCTCCCGATGTTCCGGTCGGGGCCTGCGGTGGGCCCACACGGCGAGGTCGGTTGCTGGCACGCGCACCCCCGGTGTTCGCAGGCTGTCGGTAACTCGACGATGATAGCACACGACCTTCTCTCTCGGGCATCTCACAACGAACTCTCCTTACCACGTGTTGGCCGGCACTCTCCGCGCGCGGCGCGCCCCGCTCTTCTTTTTTCTTACATACATTGTCGGCGCCCACAGATAGCGCCCCGCCGTTCTACGGCTCGCGAGAGGGGCGCGCGTATTCGAACTGGGCAAGTGACGCTGCGCCAAGCACAACGTCACAAGGTCAGCATTAATTTGTTGCATAGCGAGATTAAGATTATTGATCGAGGTGCTTAGATATACCTTTGGGTAGAAGAAGAGGGGAATGGGGAGATGAAGATATTTTATTGATGTACAACGAGAATGGTAGTGGTCCCAGGATTGAATCCTGTGGAACCCTGCGCGTTATATCGAGCCATGAATAGTAAGTGTCATAAGCCACCACTCTTAAGGGCGAACTGAGAGGTAGGAGGAAATCCATTTGGTGGTGATTCTTGAAAAGCCAAGGCAAGTTAATTTAGTCCGTGGTACATCTATTTCAATGAAATAAAATTCAATGGAATATAAATGCTTTGCTAAAGTCAAGTACCTAAGATTTGGAAAACCGCGCAAATAACGCCTATTTTTAAAGGTGATGACAGGGAGGATCCCAGTAATTACAGACCTATATCTCTCACTTCTATCTGTTGCAAACTCTTAGAGCACATAATTGTCAGTTCAATAATGAGACACCTTGACAATATTAACTTTTTAAGTGACAATCAATACGGATTCAGGAAAACCCGCTCCTGCGAGACCCAATTAGGATTATTTACACATGATTTACTTTTATCGGGTGAGAGAGGTAGGCAAGTGGATGCCATCTTCTTAGATTTTCAAAAGGCATTTGATAAGGTCCCACATGGTAAACTCATTCATAAATTAAAGGTCGCGGGTATAAACAAGGGCGCCATAAGTTGGGTTAAACATCCCTATCCTGTTCCTTCCCTTTCCTCGTTTGCCAAACATTCTCCCCTCAATTACAGTATTCAACGACCCGCTGCCGGTCAATACTCCCTTCAGCCACTTTTCCTGCCTCCATAGGATTGCTCCCAACAAACCCCTCTCCCGCCCACCATACAAAGTACTTCCTCGTTTGTTTTCTTCTCTGTCCATTTCACCTCCATTCTTCTCCACATCCACATTTCAAAAACCCCCAGTCTACGTCCATCCTGCTTCAATAACCACGTTTCCGCGCCGTACAGAGCTACGCTCCGAATTAAAGTATTTACGAATCTTTTCTAAACATCCTTACTCAATGTCCCCGTAATCAACTCCCTCCTCCTTGTGAAAACCTATTTGCCTTGCGCCATTCATCTCCTTACGTCCTTACTACTTTGACCGTGTTGGTCCAAAACACTGCCGAGATACGTAAACTGTTCTACCTGCTCTAGTTTTTGCCCTCCTATTTTAATGTTAAGCTTAGCTTTTTTCTTTCTAGAAAATCACATAACCTTTGTTTTATTAATATTGATTCTCATCCCATACCTATCGCACTGAATTTCCAATTCACTAAGCAATGCTTGCAGCCCCTTGGCTGACTGAGACAACTAAAGCTTGGTCATCAGCAAACCTAACTGATTTACGAATTCCCCGCCAGCCTTCATTCCTGCCTACAGTTCCTTCCATGCCTCTTTAATTATTTCCTCTTCATACAGGTTGAAAAGCAACGGTGATAATGGGCAACCCTGCCTTACACCTCTTCCTAACACTGCCCATCCGGACTCCCCGTTCCCATCTCGCACCTAATCAGTCTGAGACATGTACAAGTTGCGAATTAGCCTCCTATCCCTCCAATCTATTCCTATTTTCTGCAATATACTCATTAGTTTTTCCCAATTCACCCTATCAAACGCTTTTTCGAAATCTACGAAACAGGCAATTACCTCCTGGTTGTGTTCTATATTCCTCTCGATTAATAATCTCATTACTGCAATGGCATCACGCGTACCTCTCCCCTTCCAAAACCCAAACTGATCATCCCCTAAGGAATCATTTGCCCCACTCTCTATCCTTTTGTTCCTGATCCTAAGAACAACTTTAGCAGCGTGGGGTATCAAACTTATCGTCCCGTTTCCACCCTGGTTTCCCGTTGCCTTCCTCAATAGTGTTTTTAACGTGGCACCCTCACTTATTGGCCGCCCTTTCTGGGATCAGACGCCATTGCAGCTGCCTCACTAAGGAACAGACGCTGCGTGGATTATCTTTCGTCTGGCTCCTAACGTTTGACTTATGGGCTTCTCTACCAGGAGGAATTATTATTATCCCCACCAACACAGCTATAGGGGTCAACGGAACTCACAAGCCCTTCCACCATGTCAAGGGGTTAGTGCGGGAAGGGACTAGTTATGTTTTTATCACATAAATCACCTATGTTTAAATTTCGTGTGACACGCTATTCAGCATTCCATGGCATGTCTAACCCTGATGTTTTTTGGTGAATTCAAGAGAATAAAGAGAAAGTCAATTTTTTTCACAGAAATCTCTAATGAAATCTATCATCCGGTGTTTTTTTATCCAAGCTCCGAGTGTAAGGAAAATAAAACGGAGCAGCATTCCAAAGGGCCTCCATTATAACGGCATTTTTGAAAGCGCCCAGATATTCCTCAAATATTTTATTCTAGGAATGTACGCCACACCGGAAGGCCGAAAAATGATCAGTGGAAATTTCTGCGAAATGAAACAACGCTATTTAAGTCGGTGCACAAAAGAACGAGGAATTGTGTGAATGGAATCTCTCTTTTAACCGACGTACTATTCCACTACCGGAAGAAGGATTAGAGCTATGAGCACGAAGCGAGTAGCATGGGAGCGGAAGTTGTCTGAGGATGGACTGGAGGGAGATGGAAAAGGTGGAGGGAGAAATGGGAGGAGAGGGTTGACAATAGACACGGCGGGGCGGCAGGGGGTAGAAAGAAGCTTGGTGAGGGTGGAGGGGAAGGGAAGGAGCGAGGGATACGGAGGCGGGAGTGTGGAGAAATACTGTTCAATTATCTCCGGAGTGGTCTTTAATTATCCGCCAGACCGGAGATGGCGGTAGGTTTCTAGGGGGAGGAGTTGGTTCGGGAAGGAAGCTATGGAAGCGGAAAGGGTATATTGGGTGGTGAGAGTGAGAATACTAACCGTCCTTGCTTTGATAGATAGATAGAGGTCTTTTTTTGGGCGAAATTGAGACTTAATGGTCCCTTCTTCCATTTCCCTCATCGCCGTATACATATTATTTTAAGCATTAAACTTATAGTTACATTCATATGTACACATAAATAATAGACAGACATAAATTAATTTAGCACAGTTTTACACATCAAAAAGAAAAAAGGTATACTTTTATATACACACACACATACAGATATAAAATGCATACACATACACACACACACACACACACATATATATATATATATATATATATATATATATATATATATATATATATATATATATATATATATATATATATATATATATATATATATATATGGTGGGCAAAGAGAGGGGTTTGTTGGGAGCAATCCTATGGAGGCAGGAAAAGTGGATGAAGGGGGTATTGACCGGCAGCGGGATGTTGAAGACTGTAATTGAGGGGAGAATGTTAGGCAAACGAGGAAAGGGAAGGAACAGGATAAGGATGTTGGACGGGATGAAGGGAGGAAGAAAGTACTCAGAGCTGAAGAGGGACCTGATGTAAAGTAGGATGTTGTGTTTTGCTAGGGGTCACAAATTATTTAATTGGTAATTATATCCATCCAAAAACCTACCTTAACCGGTAGATTACCTAATAATATATATATATATATTTATATATATATATATATATATATATATATATATATATATATACACACATACATACATACATACATACATACATATATACATACATACATATATACATACATACATACATACATTCACATACATAAATACATATACATACATACATACATTCACATACATAAATACACAACATAATTACGCGCATATACTCCCATACATACATACATATACATATATAAATTAAGGATACAGCTTCACATATACACATATTCACAGTAAATGACATTGAAGATAGAGAGCAACAAAATAAGTCTAAGCAATGAATGAGGTTTTTGGGAAAAGCTAGGGAGAGCGTGGATTTTGCGGAGGGGGGTGAAGTGAATTCGTGGACTAAGGAGCCTGCAGGATGGGTAGCTAGAGGTCATTCCGACGGGTGGGTGGTCGAATGTTGAAAGGGGGATGGTGGAGAGATCCTCGAAGAAGTGAGGGAAATCGTCTCTCGGACGACGTCATTTACAGCCCGCCGTGGCTTGCTTTTCTTTCCAGGTTTAAAGCGAACCTTCCCTCCCCCCGAGACCTCAACCGCATCATTCGTCCCTCCCCTTCACCCTCACTCTTGCCGCCACCCCCGAACGGACCCGAAACACTCCTGCCTCCCGCCCACGCACCCTATCTAAAATAATCTTCCCACACAGGAGTGGGGGAGAGATTCGGTGCACGGGACGTCCCATGCCCTCGGGGGGTGGAAACTCCCCTCGTCTCGGCGGCCGCTCCCAACCGTGCATGAGGGTTGTGTGACAGCGGACGGCAGTGTAAATATTTGTCTGACGGCGGGGACAGAGGGCCGAGTGAACGTTGTTTAGCCTCCGCGCCGCCGAGATTTGGTTGTGTGTGTGTGTGCAAAGATGATGACGCCTAGGACGAATTTCCCGTGGAGACTTCGCTCATTCTTGGGCTCGGATTTAAGCCGCGCTCGAGTAAGCAAATTAGATTTCCAGCTTCGCTGTATTTTCCGTCGTCTTCAAACTGAGGTTCGATTGTATCTCGCCCCACGTGACGGGGTGGCGAGTCGAATTGTTGTTCGAACGTCGCCGGCACCTCTTCCGAGCGTGGAGTCATCGTGCACCTGTGCTGGTGCATGCACGAGTGACGTGATGAAATGCATAAACCACTGGAGATCGCCATTAGTTTGTGAACTTAGCACATACCATTTTGAAGCGATAATGTTTTTTAATGTTTGCATATGAGCGTTATTAATCCAAACGAAATAAATTCCTGCGCTTGATTTTCGGCGGTGGATGTAAAATTTGGCAATTCCTTGTAAATATGTTTATATTAAGATTTAAGTGAAATTAAATGAAACTTAAATACGTTGGGGAAGTTTTCATCGAGGTCTGCTTTTCACATTTCGCCAAGCTTTTGACTCGTCAGAAGATTTATTTCGCTCTAATCCCATAACATTCTTTTGGCCTTTAAATCGGATTTTTATCATTAAATAACAAAATTCAAAATCTAAAACACTCAAGTAACTGTTGGAATAAAAGGCAAGCACAAGTGCAAGTAAATATTTTTGAAAATAAAGTACTCAACTTGAATTGTAATATTAAAATTTTCCTATTTTCCCCGTCTAATGGAAAGGAAATATTCGGATATTTGAAAGTTCTTCTTTTGGTGCTTAGCTCAAGCGCTTTAAATCATTTTCTTTTGATTATTCATGCCCTTTCCACCTTCTTTACAGCAGCCTATGCCTTATATCATCGCATACTTGGAGCTTGCTGCCGCAGAAAAACCAGTTGGGATACTAACAAGACTCTTCAGACACACCAATTAAATTATCATATCCAAATAAGTAAGTTCTTTTCAATGCATTATACCGAAACTTTATAAATACAACGTAATTGATTGTTATAATTGCCCATGAAAGAAAAAAATAACCTGAGGTGTATAAATTTGTTATCGGCTTCAGCTATCTAAGTCCTTGGGGTCTCTCTACCTAAATCTTTGGGGCCCCTGATAGTTTCAATTAGTAAAACTATTTAAATCAAGAGAGAATGAAACTCTTTCGTGCAAGATTTTCCCATTCCGTCTAAATAAATTTTATTTATTGCATACGCTTAGTGTACATCTATTACTTTAACATATATTTACATTATGCTATTTATTTCGCGATGGATAGACGTTTATCTTTATATTTATCTACTGCACCTTGTACTCATAAAAAATTGTCTGCCAATATCGAGCTATTCCGCAGAAAAAAATCATGTTTTCAATTTTAGGTCCTCCTAAAATCGTCTTATTTGGAGACAACTATTCCTGATGAATATAGATTCTTGAACGTGAATTACTATAGCATGAATAACAAACCCTTCTCCTTGGGCATCAACCTTGACGTGCAGGGACAGCTTTTTGAGCAACCCTTAAGCTGTGTTGTCAGGAGAGATTATAAATGCTCCTGGTTGGGCCACCTATGCACCAGTGAGGTTGCTTTAAAGGGCCAGCGGATTAGTTGTTTGAAATAATGAGAAATACAGTAGAAAATCACATGAACTTAAATCCCGGTGTTGAACAGCAATATTAGATTGAGTTACTAAGAATAATCCCTCTTCATCTATGAGTACTTCCTCCCCTCATCCCATCCAACATCCCTACCCTGTTTCTTCCCTTTCCTCGTTTGCCTAACATTCTCCCCTTTATTACAGTCTTCAACATCCCGCTGCCGGTCAATACCCCCTTCATCCACTTTTCCTGCCTCCACAGGATTTCACCCAACGAACACCTCTCTTCGCCCACCATACCAAGTACTTCCTCATTTGTTTTCTTCTCGGTCCATTTCAACTTCTCCATTCTTCTCCACACCCACATTTCAAAAACCTCCAATCTACGTCTATCCTCCTGCTTCAACGACCACGTTTCCGCGTCGTACATAGAAAAAAAATTCTTAAAGGAAATACTGATCCAGAGTTCTACAACCGCAAAATTAGATCCTTGAAGAAACAACTGAGAGTGATTCACAAAAAACGGAACGAGAGCTCGGAATGGCTCATAATTTACAAAAAATTAGTTCGTGAATTGTATAGAGAAAAGAAAATAGCCAAAGATAGTTTTCTACGGAAAATAGTCGGGATAGATAATGGAAATAAATTTTACAAGTACCTCCGGAGGAGGAAAGACAACAGGGAAAACATAACAGCTTTAAAAAAAGAGGATGGGACGCTAATCGTTGATGATAAGGAAAAGGCTAATGCGTTTAATAATTGGTATGCAAGTGTGTTTAAGGTTATGGTAAATAAAAAGGAGCCTGTAGATACATCTCTGAGTCAACAAGGAGGCGAAAAAATATTGAATGCCAAAAGTATTAAAACGACAAGCGCAGAAATTTATAAAAAATTATGAAAATTAGGGCAAATATATCAAAAGGACCTGATGGTATCTCAATTGACTTGCTTAAATTGGGTGGTAGTGTAATTTAAAATTATATAAATAATTTATTCTTTGTTAACTTAAACAATAATGCCCTGCCAAATGCTTGGAAGGAGGCATATGTTACGCCAATGTTCAAAGGAGAGGATAAGGCACTAGTTGATAATTATAGACCAGTAAGCTTGACATCAGTTGTATGCAAACTATTAGAAAAGATAATGGCTGATTATCTCTGGGACTTGTGGGAGAGTGAGAATTGGATGTATAGTCGCCAATACGGTTTTAGAAAAGGGCACTCTTGCGAAACTCAGCTATTAGGGTTCTGCCAAGAAATGTTCGACTCTATGGATGCGGGAATAGAAGTGGATGCTATAATAGTCGACCTGTCAAAAGCCTTTGACAAAGTTGACCACGATTGCTTAATTCTTAAGATGGGCCAATTGCCACTACACACAGATGGAAGAGTAATCTCTTGGGTCAGAAATTTCATGGATGGTCGAACTCAAAGGGTCAAATTAGGAGAAGTGTATTCTGAAAAAACAAGGGTAACATCGGGAGTCCCACAAGGAAGCGTACTTGGCCCGCTCTTGTTTTTAATACTACCTTGATCAAAAAGTTCCCGGAATAACCACCGTGTGGCGCTCCCATCGTTCCGATTTGAGTTCTGTTTTCTTGTTAAATTTGTACATCTGTTGTTGCTATTCCCTTTAAATCTTAGTGTCATAACTTGACATTTGCAAAAGTTACGTAGCCAAGAGTACATCTATCTCTGTGTGTGTTGGCGATTTTTTACAATTTCAGAAATGGATTTAAATTTGCAACAACGAACTTGTATTAAATTTTACGTAAAAAACGGATTTAGTGGCGCACGGACGTTGGAAATGTTGGAAAAGTGTTTCGGCAACGATTCTCTAAAAAAAACGGTCGTTTACCAGTGGCACGAGCGGTTCAGAAGTGGTCGTGAGTCAATCGAAGATGATGAACGCAGTGGCAGACCATCGACATCGAAAGTCGGTGAAAAAATTGATAAAGTAAAAGAAATGTTGGTCAATAACCGTAAATTAACCATCAGAGAAATAGCGGAGGACTTGAACATTGCCTATGGATCCGCCCAAGACATTGTGGTTAATGATTTGGGTTTCCGTCGTGTAGCAGCAAAGTTGGTGCCAAAAGACCTCAATTTCATGCAAAAAAGAGACCGTGTTGACGTCGCAAAAGACATGATTTGCGAGGCTGAATCCGATCCCACATTCATCAAAAGGATCATTACTGGAGACGAGACGTGGGTTTATGAGTACGACACGCAATCCAGACATCAGGCAAGTGAATGGCGTTCACCAAATGAGCCGAGACCAAAAAAACCACGTCGTTTTCAGTCAAAAAAGAAGGCAATGCTGACGGTTTTCATGGATTAAAACGGTGTAGTGCATCATGAATTTTTGCCAGAAGGCCAGACAGTAAACAAAGAGTATTATTTGGGCGTTATGAGACGTTTGCGTGAAGCAATTCGCCGAAAGAGACCAGAAATGTGGGCAGAAAACTCGTGGATTTTGCACCATGATAACGCACCGTCGCACAGTGCTATCATTATTCGTAATTTTTTGACGAAAAATGCAACAAATACCATCCAACAGCCACCGAATTCACCTGATTTGGCTCCCTGTGACTTCTTTCTGTTCAATCGAGTTAAAAAACCATTACGGGGAACGCGTTTTAGCAGCCGAGAGGAAGTAATGGAAAAATCGCAGGAAGCACTGATGGACATACCGAAAACCGAATATAAAAAATGTTTCGAGGATTGGATCAAGCGCTGGCATAAGTGTGTTGCAGTCGATGGGGATTACTTTGAAGGGGACAATATAGATTTAGATGAATAAACTTGTATTTTTAATTTTCTGAATAAATTCCGGGAAATTTTTGATCAAGGTAGTATATATAAATGATCTCCCAATAAATATTAATCCTCAGATAAGACTTTTTGCAGACGACTGTATTATCTACAGGAAAGTCGAAAATGACAGAGACCGTGACAAACTTCAAAGGGACATTAATAAAATGGCAGATTGGGTGAAAAAATGGGATGATATTAATGTTAGCAAATGCAAATCCATCACTTTTAGCAATAAGGTAAATGGAAACAATAGGGAATATAAGTTCTCAGAAAATGTCATTCCTAGAAGTGATACTTGCAAATACTTAGGTGTATATTTTACTAAGGACTTAGGGTGGGGGCTAAATGTTGAGTACATCTCTAAGAAAGCTTTCAAAACTCTTCATTGGGTGATGAGAAACCTCAAAGGGAGCGTTAGAGCAACCGAGGGGAAGGCTTATCAGACCCTAGTAAGACCAATTTTAGGGCACGTTTCTCTTGTATGGGACCCTCATGAAGAAGGTCATATTAAAAAACTGGAAAAGGTGCAAAGGTAGGCTGCCCGATATGTACTGGGGAAGCATAGGAGGATGGAGAGTGTGTCTGACATGCTAGAAACGCTGGGCTGGGAACCTCTAGAAACTAGAAGGAAAGTAAGCAGACTTTGTGGAGTGTTCCGAATTCTCAAGGGGGTTAAAGCTTGGGAATATCTTAGGAAAGAGGCGGGGAACCCAAATTTTATAGGCAGAAATGTTCACAAATTTAAGGTAAAATGCCTTGCACAGAGAACAAATAAAAAAAATTTTCTTTTCTAAATAGAACAATTGTTGAGTGGAACACCTTAACTGCAAAATAATTCGAGCCCTTTCCTAACAGAGTGTATACTTTTAAGAATAGATGTAAGGCATATATGTAATAATTTGATTGATGTGTGGTGTATTGTATTATATGTATTTGCTTAATTTTTTTTATTTATCTTTTTTTTTCTTGCTGATAAATGGTTGTAAATGGGATGGGGATTAACTTGTTTTGTTAAAGAGACATGTGTTTTGAAGTCTGGTTTTATGTATTATCTTTTGCGATTATTTGGGACTTGTGTGCCACCTGACAATGTCTATCAGCACATGTGTATTTTTAATAATAATAATAAAATTAAGTTTTTTTAATAGCTACGCTCCATATCAAAGTTTTTACGAGTCTTTTATTCACATCCTTACACAGATATATATATATATATATATATATATATATATATATATATATATATATATATATATATATATATATATATATATTCCCGTGGAACTTTTAAAATGCTTAGGAAAATGTGGGAGGAAGAGGCTATATGGGCTGATCCGTAGTATTTATGAGGAGGGAATCTGGCCGGAAGACTTTGTGAGAGCAGTTTTAGTTCCTATTCCGAAAAAGGTAAAGGCCACGTCATGTGAGGACTATAGGACAATTAGTTTGATATCCCACGCAGCTAAAGTTGTTCTCAGGATCATAAACAAAAGGATAGAGAGTAGGGCAAATGATTACTTAGGGGATGATCAGTTTGGGTTTAGGAAGGGGAGAGGTACGCGTGATGCCGTTGCAGTAATGAGATTATTAATTGAGAGAAATACAGAAGACAACCAAGAGGTATTTTCCTGTTTCGCAGATTTCGAAAAAGCGTTTGATAGGGTGAATTGGGAAAAACTAATGAGTATTCTGCAGAAAATAGGAATACATTGGAGGGAAATGAGGCTAATCCGCAACCTGTACATGTCTCAAACTGCTCAGGTGCGGGTGGGAAACGGGGAGTCAGGATGGGCAGTGTTAGGAAGGGGTGTGAGGCAGGGTTGCCCATTATCACCGTTGCTGTTCAACCTGCATGCAGAGGAAATGATTAAAGAGGCATGGGAAGAACTCGAGGTAGGAATGAAAGTGGGCGGGGAATTCGTAAAATCAGTTAGGTTTGCTGATGACCAAGCCTTAGTTTGTCAGTCAGCCAAGGGGCTGCAAGCATTGCTGAGTGAATTGGAAATTCAGTGCGACAGGTATGGGATGAGAATCAATATTAAGAAAACAAAGGTTATGCGATTTTCTAGAAAGAAAAAGGCCAAGCTTAACATTAAAATAGGAGGGCAAAAACTAGAGCAGGTAGAGCAGTTTACGTATCTCGGTAGTGTTTTGGACCATCACGGTCAAAGTAGTAGGGACGTAAGGAGAAGAATTGCGCTAGGCAAAGAGGCTTTCACAAGGAGGAGGGAGTTGATGACGGGGACTTTGAGTAAGGATGTTAAGAATAGACTCGTAAAAACTTTGATATGGAGCGTAGCTATGTACGGTGCGGAAACGTGGTCATTGAAGCAGGAGGATAGACGTAGACTGGAGGCTTTTGAAATGTGGGTGTGGAGAAGAATGGAGAAGGTGAAATGGACAGAGAAGAAAACAAATGAGGAAGTTCTTGGTATGGTGGGAGAAGTGAGGGGTTTGCTGGGAGAAATCCTGTGGAGGCAGGAAAAGTGGATGAAGGGGGTATTGACCGGCAGTGGGATGTTGAAGACTGTGATAGAGGGTAGAATGTTGGGCAAAAGAGGAAAGGGAAGGAACAGGATAGGGATGTTGGACGGGATGAAGGGAGGAAGAAAGTACTCAGAGATGAAGAGGGACCTGATATAGAGTAGGATGATGGATTTTGTGTTTTGTTAGGAGTAGGAAAATATTTGTTTGGCAGTTGTGTCCATCCAAAAACCTACGTTAACCGGTAGATTACCTTTAAAAAAAAAAAAAATATATATATATATATATATATATATATATATATATATATATATATATATATATATATATATATATATATATATATATATATATGTTCAGGGACGAGGCTATAGCTTCTGAGTCAAATAGAGGATTGCTGGGAGAAATCCCACGAAGGATAGAAGCATGGATGCTGTAGGTTTTAAGTTGCGATGGGATGCTGAAGACAGTGGAAGCATGGGAAAGAGAGGAGAATGAAAGCTGGTGATGATGGAGCAGGAATGGTATGGGCATGCTGGGCGGAATTCAGGGTAAAAGTGCTTGAGATTGAATAGAAGCTTCTTATAATGTTGTATGTCGTGCTGTATTTTGTAAGGAATATTGGTGAAATTTTTCGCTACATCGTTTCTTATTCTTCATCAATTTTAATCTATCTTTATGTGATTTAATGCCATGCCATTTAATGCCATAAACAAATGTGAAAGTGTTGTTAAAAACCTTCCACACTGGGAAAAGGATTAAGTGTTTTGCCAGGAAAAAGACGGTAGTGTTAGAAACGCCTTTCGATATTTATATTTTATCTTCAGGGCAGGAAAACCGAATATTTGATTTCGTCACTAAGGGCATAAAATTGAGAATCTTTCACTGTATTTTCTTAATTATCATTTGCTCTCTATTCCACCATCGCCTTTCTTCAAATATGTTATATCAATTTATTGCCAGTACTTCAAGCTTGATGATGAAACACTTTAACGAAGTTGTTGAATTTCCTTTTAAGCGTTTTCAGGCAAATAGGGTTTTAAGCCAATGGGTCATTAGAGTTGAGGGTCAGGTGTCAAGGCAACCAGGGAGTTGTGGAAGCTGGGCCTCAACGGCCTGTGGGCAAGTCAAGGAAGGGGTGAGTGAGAGAAGCGGACTCCCCGCATTTATTCGCTGATACCCTTTCACCCCCTCGAGACCATAGGGAGGGAATCCTGAACCTCCCCCTGAAAAAAGACGCGTGCGGTCTTAAGAGGGATGGTGGCCGGTCAACCTGTATCTGTAAGGGGGGATGGGGAGGCTCCGGGAAAGAGAGAGGTCCCAGAAATATCCAGGACGATCGTCACAGGAGGGGTAGCAGGTGAATCCATCGACTCAGTATTACCTCCGGAGGACATCAAGGAGGATCAGGGTATTACTCCTTAAGGCGGAACATTCCCAAGGCTGCGAGACTGCGAGGGGAGTCCGGTGGTGAGGAAGCATCCGGTACGTTTTCCCCTTATATGCTATTTCTTTTTATTTCGTCTTTCGGAGGGTGGTAAGAATACTACGCGAGTGTATACTACGGATGGGAGTTTTTCTTCGGCAGAATTGAAACCTTAACGTGCAAGAATGCATTCTGGAATATCTATCCCATGGGAAAATTACTATTTCTCAGAGCTATATTTGCTTCAATTAAGCAAAATAGCAAGTGGAGAAAATTTTTAGTGATATTTATCATTTTGAATGATTTTTCAGGTAATCGCGAAATATCCAGCAATACATTTAGAATGATATAAATGACTGTCTACTGGGATATGAATGACGTGCTCGGAAACCTAAGAGACTGCTCTGTCTTTGTGCTTTATGAAAATTTTATTTCTTAGAAACAACTAGAGGTGTGACTGATAAGGTTGATGGATAGACAGAAGCCTCTTTTAGGATGATAGAAATATCAGCTTAATCCCATAGTAAGATTATATTTTATATATTGGCAGTCATTGAAATAACAATTCAAAACATTTCTTCACCGAATATTTTGTTGGATGATTGCGTATCTAAAAATTTGTCTTTGGCATTATTCAATTGGTCTAAGTCAAAATTTTTTTCGGTATAAACGCACCAATAAGCATGTACTAAATAAAATCTCTCTTGAATCAGTGAAACTCAATTTAAACTGCGATAATTTTCCTATTTCGTCATTGCAATTTTTATTATCTCCAGTTCTAAGCCACGGGTCAACAATTAGGAATTTTTAAGGGCTAACGAGTATTCAGGATAAGTGAGAAGAGAAAGACAAAAGTTGATGTGTTGAATAGCTACGGCAAAGGAAAAAAGAAGGAAAAAGGGGTAGAAGAAATACACTTGAAGAAATATGGGTTAAAAATTTTGGTTGTAAATTGAAGGCCGGGGTAGAATGGAGATCTTTGGGAGAGCAGAGCAGGGAAAGGGAATGGGCCTGATAGACAGTATGAAATAAGGCCGTAGTTAAAAAATAATGAAGAAATAAATGAGAAGTTTATACGATAATTATAACTAAATAGTTAATATAAATAAGTAGATATGGAAACAAATGAGAAGGTGACACAGTTTCAGGCGCAGTATGGTGAAAATCCTTCATGACGAAAGAAGACACTTTTTCAGATAGAATTTTTCACAGACCTATGTGGAACGGGCAGTCTTCTTTCATCAAAATGAGGAGGAGGTCGATATGGTGGGGTAGGAGATGGGATGGAAGGGAGGAATCATAAGTAGGCAGGGAAAATAGATGAAAAGCATATTAATCAACATTGGGATGCTGAAGACTGTGATAGAGGGTAGAATGTTAGGTAAATGATGAAAGAGCAGAAATAAGATACGGATATTGGACGGAAATGAGGAAGGAAGGAAGTGCGTGTTTACGGTGATGAAGAGGAGCTAGTTGAAGAGTAGGATGTTGGGTTGTGCTTTGAAAAGGTGTGACAAAATAATTATTTGGTAGTAGTTCAATCCAAAACTTACCTAAGCCGATAGATTACTTATAGTAATAATAGAAGTTAGAGACCACCCTAAACCCAGCTTACTAGCCAGAAATACTTAACAATGCTATTTAAAAAAGAATTCAATGAGTTTTATGCAGCTTAATACGAGCATATGAGTAATATTAACATTTTTCCGTATTGTTTAAACCTTAGGATTTCAGCATTGTAAAGAATTATAGTAATGAATATCTACCATAAAAATTTACATCCAGTAAAATGACGTCGTGAAAAATCTACAAAATATTTCGAAAGCCGCCGGAAGAATGTGTTGCGGAATATCAGTCATACATGCACAGTTATTAGCACATATGTCCTTGAACTTGAATATATGTCAACTTTTATACTTTTTCATATTTCGTTCATATTAGCTCAATCGATCTTTTTGCGCTCTTGGGTTGATTTTTTGTGATTTCGTATCGTTCGAGAAAAGAACGAATTTTATCTATCTCCTTTATTGTATACCGGTTATCGACTCAACCAAACAATTTTGTGCCGTGATAATTCTACCTGTTTCGCCAGAAAATTCAGGTGTGTTCTTCCTTTTTTCTGAGTCTAAGTCTAGTCTGCTCTCTTTGAAAACCAAGAACCTACCACCCTAATTCCTCCAGAATATCCGTGACACTTGCTCGCTTCTCGTTGTAAGTTTAAACCAACCTTTGTGGATTTTCTCAAAATGTTACCTATTTATTTAAATAGAGTTTTCTCCCATGAACCCCAGATACTTGCGGCATATTATAAATGAGACTTAAGTAAACCAAAGTTACACCTCTCCATTACCTTTTCATAACATTTTCCCACAAACCGTCTCATTAAATCTAGCCTCTTTAAAGCTTGCCCGAGGAATATTCTCCCAGTATGTTTACTGCAAGAAAGTTTTAATTTCAGTAGTGTAATGCGCCCGTATAAGATATGCTCTAGAATGCTTATCTCGATCTCAAGTATTTTTTAATAACTGTATTGTTTATATTTTTATTTATCCCAAAACTTCAGCGCTGTCTATTTTCTAATGTTTAATTCAAACTCCCATTTTTTACACCATTCAGATATCTATCAATACCAAATTGTACAGAAGAATAAAAAGCTATCTCTCGCTGTCTTTATATCTCGGTAAATTTTTTGTCTCCTGAAAGTTGTCTGCCATACAATACCTACCTGCTAACATACTTGCTTAGGTCGATAATGTTTGCCAAGGAGAGTAGGAGCCCTACGACACCTCCCTGCTGCAGACGTGAATTTTTTCCCCTGATGCAATTAACCTATCGACGATTAATATTTTTTCACTGTTAGATAAGAATTTCCTTTATGGTTAATTTTTCCTCAATATCATAAGACCGTAGTTTATTTAAATCGCATAATATTTTAGTTTGTGCACCAATGTGTCATGAGGAACCTTGCCAAAGGTTTTCTTGAAATAAAAAAATACTGCATCGACATGCATGTTCCCTTTTACCAATGTCAGGATATCCTGAATGAAGTTAGGAGCAAACATAGGATTCTATCCCTGAACTAGAACGACCAAGATATATAGCCTTTATTTTACGCTCACACAAACTATAATCCGTCGAAAAATCATTTAATACTCTAAATTTAATTCCTGTCATGCAATGTCACAGCTACCATCTCGCATTCCATCCTGAATGAAAAATGTGTGTTTTAGATATATCTTTCACTTGGTATGTGGTCTTTTTTTTGAACTATCACTCCCAGGCCATGAAAATTGATTCCATACATTTCCTACTACCAGAAATTACTTTTATTGTATCAGATAATTTAAATGGATAACATTTATATTTTTATTAGGTGATACTATGTTTTCAAGACTCGTATTGTGTACTTTTGTTAAATGATTATGCGTAATATCTTTTTCGAGCGTATCATCCTAATATTTTAATGAATGCCCCATTTTCTTTAACTTTTTTTAAGCACCAAAAAATAATTTAAATATGGCATTGCCCCCACGGTAATGATTAAAAAAAAGAAATTTTTAGAGGATATTTAATTGGGTTTGCCATTTCAAATTTCGGGTACACCAGTTTATTCAATTTAAAGACAATGATTTCTTCACTCTTCCCTACACTTTTTGGTCAATATTTTTCATGTTTGTATACAAATACTTATTTGAAGTCGTTATAGTATTTTTTCTGCGAACACAGCCTGATTCATCTTCCAGCATATATCGCCATATGAGTCATATACATCCATACAACTCTTGCGTTGCAAATACCTCTTAAAGTTTTCCTCTTATGCATAAACATATATATATATATATATATATATAAATAATATATATAATATATATATTTATGTATACATATAATATATATATGTATATATATATATAAATATATATATATATATATATATATATATATATATATATATATATATATATATATATATATATATATATATATATATATATATATATATATATATATATATATATATATATATATATTACACAGTAACAAACAATATAGAAACACAAAAAATGGAGCACTCACACGTTATTTCTTGATAATTTCGACGGAATTCTACTCTGTCTTCATCGGAAGATAGAGAAGTCATTACTTCTCTATCTTCCGATGAAGACGGAGTAGAATTCCGTCGAAATTATCAAGAAATAACGTGTGAGTGTTCCTTTTTTTGTTTTTCTATATTGTTTGTTACTGTGTAATGTACTTTTCGACACTTCTGTGTTAAGTCGAGGAAAGCATATATATATATATATATATATATATATATATATATATATATATATATATATATATATATATATATATATATATATATATATGCTTTCGTAGACGTAACACGGAAGTGCCGAATAGTACAATACACAGTAACACACAATATAGAAACACAAAAAAAGAAGAAAACTCACACGTTATTTCTTGATATTTCGACGGAAACAATCCGTCTTCCTCTTTCCTCTGAAAGAGGAAGACGGATTGTTTCCGTCGAAATATCAAGAAATAACGTGTGAGTTTTCTTCTTTTTTTGTGTTTCTATATTGTGTGTTACTGTGTATTATATATATATATATATATATATATATATATATATATATATATATATATATATATATATATATGTATACATACACATGCTAACACACGTGTATCAGGATGTCCCCACCGTGGGGAATGGTTTTTGAATTCTGAATTTATTGCATTTTAATGCACATTTAGCAAATGGTTTCCTTAAAAGTTACTGTCCCAGCATCTCCCGCAGTTTCTTGAAACTATTAACATTTCCTTCTGTTTCTTTCCCGAAAACAATCAAAGTTCTATTTTAAAGTTTTTTATGTATCTTTTATAAAAATATAATCTTAGAAATTTAAGCAATTGGTAGCAGGTGGGTATCATTTTGCCATCAAAGGGCATGAAGAATGAAAGGATATCGAAGAGTGTCCTTTTCTTTTCTTCCGTCTGAAATGTAATTCTTGCCGCTTCTGTTACATACTGGCATGCTTATGAACTACATGTTCTCTACAAGTTTGATGGTTCTCTCATAGAGTATTCAACATATGTTGCCTCCTCATTATTACTTCATTTTCCTTGCGGCCGTGAAGTTTTTGCAATATCCGATCTGATTCTTGGAATGGTCTCATAACTAAATCACCAATACGATCGGTTTCTTATCTCGATTTGTTCCTCCTTCGAAACATTTCCAAACAGGATGTTTGCCAATATTAAATCATATTACAAGCCGGAATTTGATGGTTTTCCTCTCTTCCCTTGATTTAATAAATTTATATTTTCCCTTGGTGTTCTTGTAATCTTTCCTACTCCGATTTTATCCTATCATTCGAGAATTATCAGGTTTTCTGGCTCCAGGGTCTAACCCTTTTATTTTAAAGCAACTAAGAACTGTCTATAGATATTTTAATTTACTCCCGAAGTAAACAGACATCAGTTTGCACAGCGATATTACGCCTAGAACACATATTTTTTACGAAATTGAATCCACAGAAGAGGGAGGAGAGACGTATTACTATGAGATGAATGTTGTACCATATGGGAGAACATAATTAAAACTGAGGACATTACTAGGAGATATGTATTATTTTTCATAATTGAACTAAGATAGCAATGACGATAAACAAATGGATATCTGCGTTATCTTCTTTATTAAATAAACCAAAAAAATCTCAAAATTATTAAAATTAATGCTTATATGTCATTTTTAGAAAATATTCCTCAAATTACTCTTAAAATGATTCTTCAAATTATTTTGCCATCCAAAACAAATGTATAATAGTTAATTGCCTACATATTAGTTCAGGTTATATTAGTGAAATTGGGTTAAATTTATTCATGATACCTTTATCAATTAACTTTGGAAAACAAAATTCCATGCCTGGGTTTAAATTTTGCCTATTTGATTTCAAAATTCATTATTACATGTTTTAAGTCAATTAAGTACATTTTATCACTTGTAGGTATATTACTGAAACAAGAAACAGGAAATTCAGAGCGAAATTGACGCGCCTGTTTTGGCTGCTTTGGCAAAAATTTGTATCGTATATACTTTATACTTCAGGCTTCACGCCGTAGGATTGTTTGAAGTCCATATTAAATGGTCTGACCCTTTTCTTAGGGAGTCAGCTAAGGTGACTGCACTAAAGTTCCAAAAAACCGACAGCATAATCTTTCCCGCAGACTTCTCCACCTTAACATTTCTGGTTAGTCGCTGGTTTCCACTCCATGTTCATCACTTTTGTCTGTCAAGAATGTTTATGATTCCAAGATTCATCCATTGTTAAAAATTAACCAAAAAAATCCACTTCATCTTCCTTCTTTAGATGTAACATCTTCCTTTACAGGTCGACCTGTGTTTGCTTCTGAAAAGAGTATCAGTGGAACCCAGCGTGCTGATACCTTTGACATGTACATCTCTTCCTCCAGAAGAATTTTCTACACGCTGCCATAACTAAAATCAGTTCCATTTATAATCATTTGGATGGTTGCTCCTCGATCTATGGTAATTTAATGATAAAGTCTTCCACTTTCCTCACTGTAGCAGAATTGTCCGTGAGTGATGGTCTTTCTTTTCTTGGCTCTTCTGAGAGGGATATGTGGCAAGTTTAAAAATTCCTTTCCCACCTCACAGCGGATTCAAGTGACGGAATATCATACCTACAAGGCCTGTCCCAAAAGTGGTATGACTACATCTACATAATACCCCTCAAGCTGCCCCAAGGGCGTGTGGGGGGGTGTTAGGTCACCACCCGTACAAGATAACAATACCATATACAAAACAACAACGTGGAAAACAGCACCCACAGCAGCGCACACTCTCATGCAAAAATCCCTTCAACCAACACTCATGCAAACACATATACCACTAACCAACAAACAGCTGCACCCCATGGTGCAGCACGAAAGCCATCCAACAACACGCAAGCCAGGACACAACAAATAATAATGTAAAACTCCACCACCGCATGAGCATGCAACACAAAACGCTCTTTCCCCCCATGGAGACTGTGAAAGGCGGGGAATGTATTATGCATATGAGAATCAATCATTAAGCAAATCAAATTTTATTTAGTTATTTCTTAGTAAGAATTAAATCTTTACCATACTTTCTCGGGCAAAATTTGTATGTACCTAACAAAACATGTTTCATAGTTTTTCAAACCTTATAGCGACACGAATTCACGACAAATTTATAATTCGCAAAACACACGAAAATATACGCAATGGAGTGATAAATCAATTAAATCAGTTAAATTTGTAATTTTTTGCGTGCTGAATTGATGAAGAGTTTATTGTTGTGAGCAGTCATGTTTTTAATGGATTAGGCTATTATTACAGGGTTTTATACATTTCCGTCCACCCTAAAACTACAGTAAATGGCATACTATCAAATAAAAGTAATTGTTAAACTGACACTTTCTTCAGAGTTTTTGTCTTCTTTCGATAAAACAATAATTAAAACACTTGAGACAATCGGCAGAATGAGGCAGTCTACGTTGGGTCCCAAGATGATCTCGGTCACCTCCAATGAAAAAATAGTGATCTCCTCATTCTCAAATATAAAAAATGCCGTGTTTCAGGTCCAAGAATGGCAACAGCGCTTGAAATCATCAACGGCGGACTACCACTGTGCTGGATAGGAATCGGCATCTGATCGAGGGGGAGACGAGGGTTAAGGGGCTCAGAGGAGATCCCATGTTTGGCAAGGCTTGCCGAGGGGCACCTTCGGATTGGGGACGCGAGGGGATCGGGGAGCGATGAAGGGGGGAGGAAGGGAGAGGCAGGGAAGAGAAGGTGCGAACGAGGGCGGTAGATCTCTCCAATCCGCAAAGGGAACGCACTTACGAGTGGTGGGGAGAGCAGAGAGAGCGGTTGTGGGTTTCTGGTCGTGGGGAAGGGAGTAAAGGGGGGCAGAGGATGTAAGGCATCCGTCTATGTCGGGAAGAGAAAGATATGAGTCGCTCCCCAACTCGTACAAAAGTCCCGTCTAACAAAAGGAACATACTTACGCTCGCGAGGGAACTAAGCGTTGGGGGTGTGGGAAGGAGGCCCTTATGGTTTCCATAACTTAACGATGCTAAAGCTGCTGTAATGGGTTATCTATTTTTTTCTCCCCCTTTCTCTCTCTCTTCTCCCTTCTCCATCCCTACTCCACCTTCCCCCTACACCCGCCTCGCAAGGAGGAGATGCTGCAGCGAAAAGGAGTCCGGGGGTGAACTTGAAAAGGAGGAAAGGGGAGGGTGAAGGTTGGGAGTCATGAGGTTGGATAAAGATCGCATAGCAAACACAAGTTCCGAGTCAGCAGACACCCAGCCGAGCGGGAAATGCCAGGCAATGGAAAGAAATCAACTAGCTGGAAAGAATGGGGGTGTATAGGAGAGAGTGGGGGGATGCTGGGAAGGATTTTGTAGGTTCTCGAGCTTGAGGAGGGACGGGACGTAATATGGAGAGTGTGAGTTTATGTAGTGGGATTGAGAGGGAATGGGAGGGGGGTGCAAAAAGACAAGGAGTGAGGGGTCCCGCAGGCGGTGGGGAAGGAGGTGACCTGGCGGGAGGTTTAAGAGGGGCACTGCAAGACGCATCGCGATAGGGGATTGGAGGTGGGACGAGGAAGAGCACTGTATGGGGGCCGGAAATGGTAAAAAGACCCCCCCCCCCCTTGGGCTCGTTTCGCTACGTCCCCTCAGCTCAGCACTCCAGTAAAGTTAGAGTCGAATGTGAAATAAATAAAATGAAGACAAAAAAGAGCGAATGAATCTCAAATATCGAGGAGGTGAAATTAATTGGAAACGATTTACCGAAGAAAGTATGGGGAAGCTATATAACTCCGTAGAAGCAAACGCGTCAAAGGAGGTGAATGAATGAGCTTTCCAAAGCCTTGAATCGTACAGTATTTCTCGCTCCCATTGACGCGATGGTAAAACAAACGCGGAGTGGCCTGAAACATTTCTGCAAAATTTATGGCAACAGGCTCTAAGCTGAGGTCAAAGGAATTCACGACGTCGTTGCTATGGACGCAGTTATCCTTAAGCTTTAAAAAAAAGGTTCAGCGACTTCACAAATACCTCACTTAAATATTATTTGAAATTTACAACTAAAGTAGTGCTTAATGTTTTTTACCCTACTGTGCTCTTCTTCCCAAGCGATTAAGTATTCCCATTTATGGCAAAAAAATCATTGAACAAACTCATTTATAAATTAATAACAAATATGAAAAAATGATACATGCAATTTCGTAAAGTTTAAAACTTTAAATTTCTTTGTCAAGAAATATTGTATCCTTCTTTTTTTTTACTATCCAATTTCGCTAATAGTTGGCCAACGGTCATTTTATATAAAATAAAAGAGATTTTTTTTATCTCTTGAAAATAATGGGTTTCATATTTTTTAAATTAATAATGGGTTTTATATTAATGACACAGTTGTAATGGCCTAACTTCTCTATCCTTAAGGGCAGTTAGGTGATTTATTTTTTAAAATGTCCATGATGTTGTTAATTTAAATAAGCATTCACTCTAATGAATTTTTTGGAAAAAAGACGCTTAACATATACTTAATTTTTAATTCGTCGGCCAGGTAAAATGATATGTCAAATATGTACCTAGACAGTTAACATCTCAATTTTTACCACATTACGGTTTTCTGGACGGCAATGCATTAAGCAAATGAGAAACATTATAGACTCTCCAGAGACAGAAAGCTTTACGTTATACTTCAACGGTTGAGTTATTTTAATATTTCGATTTCACTAATGCACATTTAAGTACATTATACAACCCGCGGATTCTGGGTAAAACAATATGTCCAGTCAAAGGTAGAAAAATAAATCCACTTAGCGTATTACAGAGTTGTTTATTTGCTTGAGATGGATTCAACTTGGGAAAAATAATTCCATAATTTATACAGAATATACTTTTTATTTTGACAAATGAGTTCAAGCTAAAAGAAGCCTGCCAAAATGTAAGTCTGGAACGAGACGTCAAATTCTAAGAGTTGAAGAAAATTTTCATTCCTTGGTCTAGCATGAGCACTTAGCAACGTGTAACATTGCCAACTATGAACATCCAAGCACTACGTTGAATTAGGATTCTTTCTTAATCCAATGATTCACTTAAGGTCAAAGGACATAATAAAGTAATCATCATGAAATATAACTTCAGAAGTGAAACATTCTCGTAAAAAAGAGGGTAACCAACATTATAACTATAAAATGCAATGAATAAATGTCGTATTTGCGATTGCAACTTAAAAGGTACCTGTTCAAATCTTCTCCTGGGTATGGACATTGAGTTCCCGCCCATATGGGAATAGGAGAAACTTAGATATGTATCAGAGCACTTTAATCATTATTTGTAGTTTAAAGTCCGTGTATAAAAGCAGATTTTGAATAGACGCTAAAAATAAACTTGCCTAAGAATCTCTGTCTGTTGAAAACATTCATTAAATTACAATTTTTTATTCCACCTTTACATTATCCTTCTCTCTGTAACTCTATGAAGCGTCCACCTTCATTCCAAGAGTTTTGGTCAAGTTTGTAATTATTATTTTTCCCTGCATCAATAATATCCTCCAGTCACTCAAGGTATGTCCATGTAAACTATTAAGTTACATAGGGCTTCTTTCAGTTATCGTTCACTCTTCCCTTCCTCAAAATTAATCGTCTAGGTTTATATAGGCCATAAGGCCCTCTCTCCCTTCTCCCCGATTCTTATGCACTCAACCATTTAAAATGGCATTTTAAATATTAATACATCTTTATTTAATCATCATCATCTACTTTCTCTGCTATCGTCAAAATTTCTTCAGGTACTCTCTAACCTTGTAATTCCTGAATAATCATATTTATTCCTCTCAGCTATTCTTATTTCCCCCCCTTCCTTATACCAGCATCTCAAAAGATTTCTACTTCTATCTCTTTACTCAAAAAATATGTCACAGATTTCTGCAGTGTCGTGCTTCAGAGCTCTTTGTCATAATCATGTCTGTTTTTTTATTGCATGTTTCCGCTGATTCCTCATATTTGCTCTTTGTTTTATTTTAACAAGGTAATTCCTCTCTAAACGTCCTAACTGCCCTACTAATTTTCGTTTGAAGTCAGGATGACTGAGTTTTCCAGACGATATAATTAGTGTCTTCATGACCATTTTATGATTCATTCCTTCTCTTTTCAGGCAGTTCTCTTCCTTTTATTTTCTTTATTTTATATCCTGCTTCAATATTTAGGCAGGTTGATTATCAGTGGATGTTAAGAACATATGGCAGGCCCCCATTTACTATGGTTGATCAGACCACCAACGTATAACGAGGTAGATTTATTGTAGAACGGATAGATTTCAAATATCATATTTTTTTGAGCCATTATGAATCATAATAGACATGACAGCAATCACGTAGGAGGTAATAAGTGTTGATAGTGTGTATATATTTATCGATATCTTGCATGTTTCTTTCCACATTTTATTCTTTTTATTTAATAGACCCATTTTGTTGATAGTTCTACGGCACAATTTGAATGTACGTATCCTGTTATCAAATATCGTTGCATGTTAGTTCATATAGTTGCATATAGTGCAATTAGTTGCAAGTACTTTCTTTCGTGAGATTAGGTTTTACCGGGAGCATGATCAAGCTAAAATTTGTCTAAGCTACATTTGTTTGAGCTAACATGCTTTCGTTTTGCATGTGGTTTTATTTTAGTGTACGGTTGGTGACCTAACACCCACCTGCCACACGCCCTTGCGGCGGCTTGCGGGGTATTGTGTAGATGTGGATGAATATTTGGTAGGCATTAAGAAAAACTTGATTCTTGTAAATATTATCTTATAATCTCCCCTTCTATTGATAGTCACGGCCTTTCTTGGACCTGTTTCCATTTTCTTATTAATATTTCGTTTTAATGGATAATGGCGACCTATATCCCTCATTTACTTTAGGGCATGCAGTAAAAACTTGTATTTGTTAGCCTTACTTGTTAAGTCTATAGTGTATATAGTTGGAACAAGACGCTTGTTTCCTCTGTCTTCTCCTGAAAAATTAAATATTTATATAGTTAAATATCGATAACTTTCTCCATTACACTTCGCCATTTTCCATTTGTAAACTCATGAGGATGATAGTGGGATACGTAACACTTAATGTTTTTAATTACGCTAATTACTATACTTAGAATTATAATCGAATATTTACGTCAACAAGTTTTTTGATTCGTATTAATTTCATAACGTTTACACGTAGTTTCGATGAAATCTCCTATGGAGTAACATGAGAAAAAATTAATTTTGCGACATAAAATGTTAACTGGAGCCTTTTATTTGTAGATTCGGGCGTCAATTTACTTCGTTTTACCATAAAAAAAAATTAAAATTAAAAAATGAAGACAGCATTTTAATAAAACTGGGCCAATAATAATATTGTATAAAATTAAACACTGGCCCATCATTTTGTTCGTAAAAATTTGAGAGTCTCATAACTAACCTACTTATTGCATTTCAGTTTGAAATCTAGAAGCCCATAAAATTTTTTTCTCCAAACATAAATCCAATCAATGGTTTCGTATTGGTCTTTGAAAACAATGTAAGGTATTGCTTATCCAAAGGTATTGCTTGTTTAAAGGTATGGCTTGGTCTGTATTTATTTAGTTGACAATAAAATATTTTACCTTGAAAACAGTTCTCATAACTATACAATGTTAAGGCACCCAAGAAACGGTTCTAAACATTTCTCGACATCGAAAATGAGTTTGGGAGACGGTTAATTTAATAATCGACAAAATGTGAATTAAAATCATCATCAGTTCATATTTTCAAAATTTAGACTTCCCTAACAAGCTTGCATGTTTTACAAATTGAAATTCCAATAAGCCAGAGAGTTTCCCTTTTCATATCCCTGTTGGCACCAGGTATGCATGTTATTATTTTCAATGGGTCCACAAAAACATGGTATAACACTTTTTTTTAATGCGCGAATTTTTACTCCTGTTTCGCCGCGGAGGAATTAAGATGAGTAACTGACAATCATACCCAGGTCAAAAAGTGTGTAATCTAGAATTCTCTACTATTCCCCGGGATCGATAAAAAGCTTTTATAATATCATGATATTTTTTAAACGACCCTTGTGCGGGACGACTCAACTGTAATACGAAGACCACCTGTCATTAAAAAGTTAGACTCTTGGAAACGTTTAAAAGTAGATTTTACTCCCCTAAAATCCGAGGACATTGAAAAAAAGACGGGAGGGCACTGTTTAGTCACGGAAAGATGTGAGGTAAAAGAAAAGAGGGACACGAATGGGTAACCCTGGGTAACTCGGAAGTGTTTGCGGCTAGTTTTGTCACATGGGATCCCTGGTCGGCGGATGTTTGCGAGAGTAGCGGCGCCACCCTTGAAGTCACGTTGGGATTTCTGAGCGGGGGTGGTGGTGGTGGAGAGAGAGAGAGAGGGAGGGCGACCGCTCCACTTTGTCAGTCCGTCGGGCGAAAGCAAGGTTGGCCGGGGGGAGGTGGGACAATCGAGGCTGCGTTGGATAAGCTGCAAGTTTGGAAGCAGGGACGGCGGTGGGGCGGGAGGCTTGCGCGGGGTGGGGCGGGGGCTGTTGGGGGCGGACAGTTTCTCCGTCCAGATGTGAGGGATCTCACGCTTCGGAGGGTGGTGGGGGGAGGGAGGGAGGATAGGGATGAGCTCCGAGGGGGTGGGTTATGCAAGTGGATGGGGAGGAATATTACGGGAAAGGAGGGGAAAACACATTCCACCTTGCCTCCTCTATTTCCCATCCACTTTGCAGATCCAAGTTTTCAAAGGGGTATTATGAGAGGGACGCCTGTTTCCGAGGGAGGAGTTTGTTGGGCAGCTTTTCTTCTTTAGGGGGTGGGCGGGAGGAGGGATTGGAGTACCGGAACGCTTCACTGAAAAGTGTTATGAATTGAAACATTAAGTGATTATCAACGTAACCCAAGCTTATGCAACTTGACGCTCTGAAAAGCCATGACTTTAGAGCACTATGGCGAAATTTCTCTTAAATCTTCCTATGCTTTACGTTAGTTTTATCCTTTGTAAAAGGCTACTGTTATTACAAATATGGTGCTTAGGTTCTGTTTAAATGTCTGCGATAAGTTTTCCTGCTTTATGGTCCTCAGCGATGACATCCTTTATAACTGATTAATCCCGGGAAGCCATCAAACACCATACGCAAATCGGGTGCCACCACTTTGTTGATACTTCAGTAGTATGTAATGATAAATAATTTAATTCTTCCATACTTAATTTAAATAAAAAATCATATTTACAAAATATTTTTCATAAGTTATGGGTGTTGCATTAACATCATACCTTTCTTGCAGCTGTAGAAGAAATAATGTGTCATTTCTAAAGAAATACCTGTAAGTTGTAATTTGTTAAGTTGTACGAAAATGTAATAAAGAAGACGGTACACTAAGATAAACACATTGATAACTTGTTAGTCAACTTATTTAGGTAGATTGATTATTAAATGATGTACAAATGCATGAATAAGTATGAGTATTTGTGTGTATTGTGCAATTATATATGTATGCATTAGCAATTGTGAGCGCTCCTTTCAATGTGTGCACTAATGCAAAATTTACAAGAAATGAATTTCTAGTGCTTATTCACTCTGTATTATTCGGTTTTACAATGGATAAGAATTACCACGAGTACATATATATGTACCAATTTGTATGCTTAAAATATGCGAATTTAAACTAAATATATTTATATTATAAGTACTACATCACATTAGAAGTATTAATATTATATCACATGTGTAATATCTTGTCTTTAAACTATATTATTGCATTGCTCTTGCGCGTAGAATATGAGTTGTTGTCCTTAACAGGTCCGAGCCAGGTGTGGTGAACTCACCACCAGGTTCCCAAGGAATTAACGTGATCAGTTGCCAAATCTACTCTCTTCGTGCGAAAAAAAAATCCAAATAGCCAATAATGGCAAACGTAGGAGTCGCATCATCTTCACATTACTTTAAGATCCAATACATGATTTTCGGAACGAAAATATATTCGAAATAAAATGTATTTTGGAAATCCTAGTGAAGGGGTGGGATGGAGAGAGAGAGGTGTGTAGTGGGAATCGGGATACCTCCCTTAAAAGGAAGATTTAGCCAAAGGAAGAGGGCGCCAATTAATCACGTTGCTTCTTTTCTATACGAATATGGACTATCGTTTTGTAAAGCGTGAGTTTTGCAATTATTGCAATTGAATGAGGTTAAAACTGTTACGTATGTGCGGTGCAAATTTGGTTGTATTCCTACGTGCACAGTAGAAGACTTAGAGTCTAAGTTTGACTCTCGCCATTTGCCTTTGTAATACTAGTGGGAATTTTGAATTATACGTAATCCTATTTAGGCAGTCCTTTGGAATAATAATTATTAACGTTTCCAAAATATTACCCAGTATAACCACTTGTGCTTTCATTATTAGTCATTTATAAGAAGTGCTATGAAATTGCTTTGACTAAATGCAATATAAAATCGAACATTTAAAGTTTACATCTCCATTATTTTTTCAGAAACATTTTAAATTTTAAGAAACCCCCTCGTACTTTGCGTGAATTTCTCGCATAGTAAATATGAAGGAAATGAATTCTTAATCTGTCCTACGTCCCCTTAGTGTACCCAAAGTCAGCCTGCGCCTTTTCCTTTGTGGGGGGGGAAGGGCACCATCCCTCTCCTGCGCCTCCTGAGCCATGATCCGGACCGTCAAGGAAACCCTCGCTGTCTCCCGTTCCGTCCTCTTCCATTTTGGTCTCGCTCCCACGTCCATTTCCCTCACCGCTCCTTTCAATCGGACTTTCACCGCCCCCCCCTACTCCCAAGGAAAACAACCTCTCCAGCTT